>NC_045436.1:40656437-40950541 GCF_002776525.5 Piliocolobus tephrosceles | reverse complement strand
CACATGTTCTCACTCATAGGTGGGAACTGAACAATGAAATCACTTGGGCTCGGGAAGGGGAACATCACACATCGGGGCCTATTATGGGGAGGGGGGAGGGGGGAGGGATTGCATTGGGAGTTATACCTGATATAAATGACGAATTGATGGGTGCTGATGAGTTGATGGGTGCAGCACACCAACATGGCACAAGTATACATATGTAACAAACCTGCACGTTATGCACATGTACCCTAGAAATTAAAGTATAATAAAAAAATAATAAATAATAAATAAATAAATAAATAAAATAATAATGAATATGAAAAAAAATAAAGTGAAGATTCTAACTCCATAACTGTGAGGTGGGGCCTGAGATTCCTATTAGGTTCCCAGGTGATGCTTATGCTGCTGGTTTATGGACCACATGTAGATTAGCAAGGGTCCAGTGATCACGGTTGATTGTGGTAAGACTATTCCCCCCCACCCCTTTTTTCTTTTTTTCTCTTTTTTTTTTTTTTTTTTTTTTTTTTGAGACGGAGTCTCGCCCTGTCACCCAGGCTGGAATGCAGTGGTGCGATCTTGGCTTACTGCAACCTCCACCTCCCAGGTTGAAGCAATTCTCCTGCCTCAGCCTCCTGAGTAGCTGGGATTACAGACATACGCCACCATGCCCAACTAATTTTTTTGTATTTTTAGTAGAGATAGGGTTTTACCATGCTGGCCAGGCTGGTCTTGAACTCCAGACCTCGTGATCCGCCAGCCCTGGCCTCCCAAAGTGCTGGGATTATAGGCTTGAGCCACCGTGCCCAGCATTTTCCCCCTTTTTAGAAGGCCCTAGAGGGCACTGTGGCCCCAATGGCTGGCTGCTGCCCTGTAAATATGGGGTTCTAAATCATGTTCCCTGAACTTGAGCTCCATTGTTGATTTCAGATAAGCACAAAAAGTTTCCTTCAGTATTTTTTGTCACATGTATTATCTTAATTCATTTTCACGTAACATTAGTATTATCTCTGTTTTACTGATGAAGAAACTGAGGCTTCAAGAAGTTAAATTGCTCATCCAAGATTACATAATTACACATACACAAACCAAGAAAAAAATCCCATTCTGTTCAGTCTCTCTTCAACCCTTTCCCCAATGATTCTTGCTACTGTGATAGTATCTTGCACCCTAGGGCAATTTTCACAAAAATTGCAATGAAATTGTTTGCTGTAATAACAATCAGAACTGAAGTTTATTAAGCATTACTATTAATAAATGCCAGGCCCAGTACTGATAACTTTTTCCCGCATTATTTTGTTAATTTTCACATCTGCTCAAAGAGATGGTTTAACTTTGGAGAAGTTAAGAAAGAAGTTAGGATTGATAGCTTCACTCCAAAACCCAAGATGTGAAATGTAGCATGATGTTGTGGTATATATGGCTATAGCAGTATCTTTTTGGTTTTAATCCCAGAAAAAGAGGTAATTCCAGTGAGCTACAGAAAGAAATAAAGATAGGTAGATGGATGTTTGTAAGATGATTTTGTAAGTTGTAATACAAAAAGCTTACCACTAAATTATTTGGAGGTTTCTACAAACTTCCAGTGCACACTTACTGAGATGTGATGGTAACTTGTTAGATCTGAACTGAATTGTTACATGGACTTAAGTGTTTGTCATTTCATGAGCTGATGTTCCTGCAAGTTTACATGTCTGGGACTCATGCTGATTTGTAGTATGAGTTGGAGTTGGTCACCTATAAAATTCTGGGGTTTCATTTGTAAATTCTAGAAAATTACTATAGAATTGAAGACCTGGATGTTCCAATGGCCTAGGAATATGAGGTGCAGAGGATCTAAGTGACTGTTCCAGGGTGACCATGAGCTAGTTGTAGGCTTAAACTCGAATCCAGGTCTCCTGCAATGCACTCCAGGCCTTATTCAGTCAGGCTGTATCTCATTTCCTTTTGCACAAACCTTTGGGGAAATGTGCTGGTTCTGAATCTGGTCTCTATAACCTGTTAATGTCCCTCAAGGGAATAGGAATGTTAGGTATCTATACTGCAGCATGCATGAGCAACACTAGCTTTTGCTCTCTGAGCCCAGATCTTTGCCAATATGTGACTTCTCTGAAGACATCAGGAGACCTAGCACAGGGTATAGCCAGTCCTGGAAATGTGAGCCCGTTCTGCTGTGTATCTATATGCCTGTGACCCGGCATCCTTTTGCCTTTAATGAGATTTTGCAGTGACAGGATTGGAACAGATTGCTGGCATTATGGCAGCCAGGATATTGTCAGGAGGAACTTGGCAGTGCTCGTAGGTGTTATGATGCTGGCTCTTTGCTCAAGGGCAAGAATATTAAAGGGAAAATTAGAGATAAAACAGAAAGTGAGAGGTAATGTCAGAAAAGTTCAGAAGATGAAACCAGTAGCGGTAAATATATAGAAAATGATTTGAGGTTTACACACTTTTGAGTCCTTGGTGAGTGAAGACAGAGCCAAGAATTGCTTCAGTGATATTCCTTCATAAATCTGCATAATAATCTCTCGGCGGGGCTTTGGTGAAATTACAAGTATTCATTTACTAAATTGGGTTCAGTGTCTGTATCACGCATGCCATATGAATATTCAGTGCAGTGAATGCTTCCCAAGCTATGTTGAAGTTAACACATAAGCTGAATATAACTCAAGTGGAACTCAAAATTGCACGCTTACTTTAACTTAACAGAGGTCCTCGTGTCTTGAAGAATTGGACCCACCCCCACCCCCAATATGTCAATTAATACTCATTCTAATAAAACCAAATGTAAAGTGCTTTCAGTATTTGTATCTGATTTTTGGCATTAAGTAGTTTTCTTTATAACAGAGGATTAGGATAATAATACACAGGGCTCTGAATGGTTCCTTAGAACACAGTGGCAGCTGCCAAGCAGATTCAAGAAGAATGTTTAATTACAATACTCAGTAATGACAACAAAGAAAAAGTTCAATGAGAAGAAACAACTCTACTATGAGACAAAGGTCTATGTTGAGTGATGGAGGAACAGTGGGCCACAGACATTTGTTGTAGTTGGAGTTGCCTTGGCAGCTGATGGACATTTCACCTTAAAACTTGAGCATTTTTCTTCTCGAAGCAACTCATTTGGCTTTCTAGGGTAAGCACACAGAATCATTTCTATTTCCAAAAAATGCATTTTTCCACAAACTAAAATTAATAATTCTCAGAGAAGAGTGATCACTGCCAGTTCTATATAGCAAAGGAGCACTTAACTAGGAGTCAGGCAGCTTGAGTTCTCATGCAGAACTCTGTAACAAACCAACTGTTTAAATCTCAAACAGCTGGTTAGTTTATCTGAGCCTCTCTTCACTATGAACTTTTCCATGATATCTGATTATACATATATATTTTGATACAAAAATATTCCTTTGGAAAAATTCTTGGCCATCATATTTTATATTGTCATAAAGTATAATGTGACTTTAGATCCACAGTAAATAGTCAAATGCAGTATGTGAAGTTTAATTGAAAGACAGTATTCACTTATACTTATTATATGGGAGGTATTATGCTAAATGTGCTTTACATGCAAAATGTCAGCCAATAAGGTAGTTTTATTATTGTCTTCATTTTGTAGGTGGAGAAATTGAAGCCCCCAAAATTGGGCAAAAGACACTTGCCCAATGTCTTGCCCAGTTAGTCAGTAGCAAAACTGAGATCCAAACTCCAGTTTCTTTAACTCCAATATGCTTTTAACTATTTGCACCTCCTTCCTGTAGGACAACTGGATGCATGCTGAGCTTTTCTTGTCCATCACTAGTGTGTGCTGCAGAAATTGGTTTGGGTTCTTAATTGAGTGTATTAATCATCTAAAGAGGTCTAGAGTGAGATATGGAAAGAGCCTTGCTTAAATGACAAAGCTTTGAATTTCAGAGGCGCTGAAAGAGGGAGGCATGGAGGCTCAAATCACTATGCTTAGCCATGGGAAGCAATTGGAGAGGCAGGTTTTCTCCTATTTTTAAGGATATTACTTTCAGGTATCTGTTGCTGTGAGGCAAATTTGATTAAGAAGCCTACAAATTAGCAAATAGCACCTGGGAGGACAGTCAGGACAGTGGGTTGCGCATACAAAACAGGAAGGAGTAACCTCTCACCTGTATGGGTTTTACCAATGCGAGGAGGTTTTGAAAAGCTAATGCAAGGATTTGGGGAGTGGTAAATCTGAAAAAAGAAAAAAGGTTTATTTTAGCAGAGATAAGTATGTCTGGATTAGAACACATAGAGGTTGTAGCTAGAGAATTGGGTGTGGAGTTTTCTTAATGATGGAAGACAAGCCAAGTCTGGGGAAAATAATTTAGTGGTGATTATCAAAAGACATGAATAAAATATCTAGAAGGAGATTCATCAGTCTCAGGTGATGAGGTGTCAAGATGTAGTCCCATCATAGGGAATGCTTCTCCATGGGAATATTTGTTCTTGGAGAGGTGCTAGAAAGGAAACTATGTGCCGAAGTCAGTTTAAGTTTATAGCAATGTACATGGAAAATAAAAAGATTTCCTAAACATGAAATTAGAGAAAATCCATTTTTCTGTAAAAACATTCAAAGTTAGACCATTATATCCCATCAAACATGATAATCTGATAGAATGGAAATGGCTAAGAATGGAAATGGCTAAGAATGATTTGCTAAGGAAAACTATAGAAGAAGAATAGAAAGGCCTTTGGGGATTCTTATAACTAGGGAGAAGACTGAAGAATATTTTTAAGAGGTAGAAGGTGAGATTTATTATATCAAAGTTTAAAGACCTACAGAATGTAATTAATTGGGTTAGAAAGCAAGATTTGGCAACTGGCCTGAAGGGGAAGGGAGACCAAAGAGGTTCATGGCGAATTGAGTTGACCTAAATTTGTCCTTGGATATTTGCTACTAACATGCCCTAGAAGGATCATTGCCGTTGTCGAGTTACCATAAAGATTAAAGTAAAACATATTTATCCTTATATTCATAGATTCAAACCTGGTAATAGAGGAAGAGTCTTCCTACATTCATAGTGTAAATAAAGACGCAATCATTTGCCTGTGAAGCTGCCCATGTCACATATTTAGAGTCAAAAAATTTTTTAAATAAAAAATGATCTAATTCCAATACATTTTTATTTTCATTAAAATTGAGAATGCTACCGTGGTGAGTGAGCAAATGTAAATCAGGAAGGAAAGCATAACCAGGTCATTGGAAAGGGTTTTAACTGTGGTTTTTCACTGATGGAGATGGTGTTTATAAAGTCAGATGACTGAAAAGAGGATCCTCCTTCCACACTCTGTAAGTGTCCTTGTTAGTGTGACTCTAGGCAGGGATGATTGGAAATGTATGTATCCAGGGTTAGATGGGCCTTCACTACGCTCTGCTTAGCCAGCTAACGGAGCATGGAGCTCAGCCCCAACGAGGTCAGAAGAGGATTCATGGTCCTTGGTGACTTTACTTAGATTAAAATGAAGCATCCTAATTTCAGAAAACAACATTCAGTAGGAGCCCCGACCTTGCACTGGCAAGCAATGAAGCTGGAAAAATGCACCCTTAGGCCAGAACATTTTCAGAGGAGAGAGTTGACTTAGGTTCTTTTATTTAAATGGTTTTTGCTTCATCAAACATTTTTTTTTGTTATCTATAAGACAAATGATTAAAAAAAAAATTCCTTGAAAAAATAACAAACCAAACAAAGGAGAAAGGATTTTTTGGTTTCTTCTCTAGACCTCTCTCCTTCCTTGGTAAGATCAGTTTCTCTGTGGATATAATTATCAGATCAGTAAACTGCAACCATGAACCGCAAAAGCAAAAGGAATTGTCTGATTTAAAAGCCAAAGGTGGTTTATCTTGGTTTTATACATTTTGATTATGATATATTGAATATATAAACAAAGTTGGGGTAACATGTCCAGACATACTAGTTTTCCATGTTGCAATCCTTTATTATGGAAATGGCAAGGCAGCATGTTCTGGCCAGCACTCAGTAGTCCTTTCAATTAATTTAAAGGGGCTACAACTTTTAAAATCAGATACCTATACAGATTTTAAATCTTGGATGAAGCACATTTCTGGTTCCTGTTGACTTCAGCAGAACTTGTTTTAGCACCGGTTTAACAACAATTGGTCACATTCAATGACCTTGAAAATGAATTAGCGGGAGGGAAGGGTTGGAGCAATCCACATGCGTATCTCCATTTAAAGTTTAGTAAGCAGAAGTTAGGTGTTTCATGAGGGAGACTGAAGTTACAATAGAAAATAAAGTTTTAAGCAACAATATGATGGAAATGTGTGATTTATTGGATGAGGAATAATGGATTTGATCCTGAGTCTCAAATTTCCCATCTGAGTTATTTACTGAAAGCCATATATTTAGTGTTTATTTCAGTGTGTCTCTAAAATGGGAACAATTATTCCATCCTGCTCTACGTTAGAAATAAATAACATATAAATGGACTTTGAGATCATGAGATGAAGGGCTATATAAATGTGAATTATTCAAAATCATTTAAAATGAACCCAACTGAAATTATAGTTTTAAAAAAGATTCTTATAAATGAATTAATTCAATTGAAGAAAAAAATTATAATACATTATAAAGGAATTACTTTTGAGAAGTTGAGCTTTAATGACTATGAAAAATTAGAGAAAATGCAGCAGATTAATTCACATGTAAGACATGTTATTGTATCGATCTCGTTAGAGCCAGTATTTCCCGGAATTTCAAATGATCATTTGTTAATATATAGGAGAGAATTCTGTATATGGACCATAACATAAGTACACAACATTATTATTTATTCCTCTATCCAAATAACACAGCTTTTATTATGTGACTCTTGTGTTCTAAGCAACATGCTAGGCCCTAGGAATGCCATAGGGAGAAAAAAGGAGTCCAGGACCTAGACTCATGCTATAATGGAGATGTCTTGAGTTCTCTTTTATTGCAGAAAGAAGACCTATCAAAATGTCAACAGAAAACATGAAGTGAGAGGGTGGACATCATCATGTAAAAAGGTTTTGGGATTTCATTGCTGAGTTCCAGAATATGGACTCAACGTGAGGAAATGTAGAGTGGGGCCGTTGGACAAATTAATGAGCATGTTGCTGTGAGTTTCTGCTGCCTTTTTTTTTTTCCTCAACTTGTCTACAATACCTAGAGCACCAGTGCTGAGAATAAAACAGAAATGACAAGTCTGAGTTGCTCTGTAACTAGATATATAAGGGACTGATCACCTTAGAAGATTTGCGAATCCTGGAATGTTGAGATGGGAGCACCTCGATGTTATTTTTCAGCTTTTCCACCTGAAAGGTGAAACCCATTAGGAGGATTTGAAGACAACAGAGAAGATTTTTCACCCTCATCTGCGAAAGGCAAAAAAATTCATGTCTAGCTGATCTCATGAAAAATGAGGAAACTTATTTGTACAGTTTTAATAATCTCTATGCTGATCGTTAGAAAATGGCTAAATGTATTGCTTGGATAACAGACAACCCATTTTTATTTTTTATCATGCCTCATACGAAGTTTTAGCTTTGAAAAATGGAGTGGAAAGGTGGGTAGGGGTCATCTCCCTTTTGTTATGAAGTCTGTTGAGATACTACGTCACATTTTCTCCTCTTTCTGAAGTAACCGTGGGTCCTTTCAGGGGATACTGGAAAATTTGTAGAGACCAAAGAGTATCTCCCACTTTGACGTCATGTGTTGGCATTGCTTAATGCTGGACCGTTTAGAAACTAGTGAAGTTGTATAATTTCACTTGGATTTTCTTGCTGGTTATTCCTAGTACAATTTACCTGGTTAATTTGTTCTTAATGAGTTCATCAGCAATGATTTAATACAACTTTGAGGAACAGCTTTCTTTAGTCTTTAATTCGCGACAGTTCCCCTTCTATTTGGCAGTACATTAATGGAAATGGAAAATTGCCTCATTCTAAATGTCAGAATAATACTGCACCAAAAACAATTCAGTCATGTCTTTCAAACCACGCACATATGGTTCATCACCAAATGTCACTCTTCTATTTCCCCCTTCCCCCCATGCCCTCCCCGCGCCTGTACCTTCCCTCTGTCTTTCTTTCCATTCGCCTGTCTCTGGTGATAATTGTTTGGATTAACTTTCCAATATCTTTACATAAGCTGCATTTCTCCTGTTGTCTGTATTTGTTAACAGTTCAGGAAGCAGTTCTCATTACACTAGTTTTACCTAGATCCTTGGAATTGGCCGAGTTCACAGATCAGGTGACAGCTACTGCTTTTAATATCACAAATGTTTTTCATCTGATCTCAAAAATGAAAAAAGTTTCTGTGAAGTTTCTTCAAAATAATTTTTTGTGCATAGTTTTGGCCTGTTTGGTAAAGGTCTCTGTGTAAAGCCATGTTCCCTACTCTATCTACATTAGGGCAATTCTTTTTTTCCTAGCACTATGTTCAAGCAAATTTCTTTCTAAGATGAATGCTTTTATTAGGAATATCCTAATTGTGATTTATTGGGCAAGTTCATAATGAGAACATCCAGCACAGTTTCACTTGCACTTAAGGATACAAACTTTTAATTGCGAATCTTAATTCACTAACACTTAAAGGACATTTCAATAAATTTTAAAAATTAATCTATATGCTAAGTTACCTAAAGTCTGTCTATTTTTTTAAAGGAAAAGCTAAAAGATAAAGCAATTTTCAAAGTTATCAAACAGCTTTCATGGGTTAAAATATGATGCCTATCTTAAATGATGCCTTTCTCTTTCTGAAAGGGGCCCCTTCTGCAGATAATATTGCGGGGAAAACCATTTGAGAAAAACGCTCCACCCTCAACTGTATATTTTTAGTATTTTTCTATTTAAGGTACTTGTCTGAAAATAGAATTTTGAATCTTAGTTACTTTATTGGTTTGCTTTTTATTTCTATCAGAAATTCAACTTGCCTGTGAAGTATGAATATTTTAATTCAAGTAAATGTTTTCTGCAAAAGGAAGATCTCTTGTTTAAACAGTCAGCAGGTAATCAGTGTGACCCACAAGTTTGTGTTACAGAGGTAGGATCAGAAAGCTAAAGAACATTATCTCATTTCTCTGTTTTTCTTTTTCATTTAGTGGTATTAAGAGGATTGCTATTCCTTATTCTGTAGAAACTATATGATATCATGATAATTTGTTTTTCCATGATTTACTTAGCATCTACTATGTGGCAGTTACTTTACACAGGTTATTTAACCTGAGAAGTAGGCTTAAGAAGTTTTTTCAGAGATTTAAAAAGTTGTCTGACCTTCCAAAGATGGTATATATGGAACATATGCTTATCTGATTCCACATTTTTTCTGTTATTTGTACTATTTACTTTAGAGTAGAAAAGGATATAAAGAGTCTATTTTCCACTGCCCCTCATTGTCAATAGTCATCCAGCCCTAGAATGCTGCTGGTGATGCAGGGCTCATGTATTCCTAAGGTAGGCCGACCATTGCTGAACAGCTCTAATGACAGAGTGTGACTCATTATCTTCAACTGAAGACTGTCCTTCCATACTTTTGCCTGTTGCTTTTCCTCTACCTTTCATAATAGTGTAATCAGTCAACTCCTTCCACTACGTGATACCTTCAGCTATTTGATGCCCCTACTGATTCCCTGAGTTGATCTCTCCTCTGTGCAAATTTTTTCCAAGTCCTTGCTTCCAGATCCTTCAGGGGCCTCCAAAATAAACTTAGAATGGGGCACACTGAAACCTGGACCAGTGTAGAAATAAAATAGGGTTTAATTTGCATCTTATATTTTTTACATGTAGACTCAAATGGTTGTGTGTGTGTGTGTGTGTGCACGCGCATGCACCTAAATTATATGTTAAGTTTGGAATCAAGTAGAAAATAAATAGCAACATAAATTTCTAGCAACCAGATCATCCTTTCTGTACTAATGTGATCGACCTTTTGAACTCACCATGAACCTTTACACTCTTACTATAACTTTGTACACACCAACTTGACCAATCAGTGTATTTTTAAATCATTTCCATCATTTGATGATTAATTTTTTTTTGGCCCATAGCTTTCTGACATCCTCACATTTCACAGAATTTTTTTCCCTTTATTTTCAGTCAAGTAATTGATAAAAGTGTTGAGCTAGGCTATGTGTAAAACAGATTCCTAGAACATGACTCCATGTGCCTTTCTTAGGGATACCTCCAGGTCAGTCCATCTGATTGGCTGTCATTGAAGGGTTCCCTGAGTCATCCTGAACCCTGCAGAGATAATGGCAGCTGCCTCAGAGGCCTCCACCTGTAACTGTCTGCAGACACCACGTCAGCCATCTTCTCTTATAATCTTTAGTTGTTGTTGTTGTTTTTTCTTTTTGTTTTTTAAAACCATGAGGTAAGAATAGTTGTTTAATTTTTAAAGCCACATCTGGATATTACCCTTACTGACATTATTCTTATATACTGTTTGTTCTTGGCTCTTTCTGAATATATTCATCTTTGGTTTTATGGCCCATTTCTTTGCACATTAATTTATAGGTTAAGTAAAACACACAAAAGTATTCATTTCCTGGGAATTTTCTATGTGTATTCAAAAATGCATGCTAGGTGTTGTGGGTACTTCTAAGACTTGCTCTATGGAGCTTGCTTTTATAGCAGAGTTCAAAAAATTGCACCATGCATGAATGCAAAAGTTTCTTCAGATTTCCCTTTTTTCTTTCTCAAAGAATGTCTAAACATTCTCTAGATTGTGGGTCCGAGCTCCATGCTTTACTCACTTTCACCCGCTGCTTGTCTCATGGTGGGTGCTTATTACATGTTTGTGGATCTCAGTCTAACAGAATTCTGATCTCTTGGGTTTGTCTTCATCAGACTTTCACTTCTGAACTCTCCACACCTCCTAATCTTCCTTCCTTTTCTGAATTACTAATCTCGGGATGATACCTCCTTTTTTTGTTTTTCTCTTGTAAAATTTTGTGATTTATAGATTGGGGTTCATTTGCCTTGGTTTGCTACCCACTTTGTTATTTTCACAGTGATTTTGACTCAATTATGACACTTCCAGATCACCAATATCATCCTTTTTTTTGTTTGTTTTTGTTTTTGAGACAGAATTTCATTCTTGTTGCCCAGGCTGGAGTGCAATGGTGTAGTCTTGGCTCACTGAAACCTCCGCCTCCCGGATTCAAGAGATTCTCCTGCTTCAGCCTCCCAAGTAGCTGGGATTACGTGCGCCCACCACCACGTCCAGCAAATTTTTTTGTATTTTTAGTAGAGATGAAGTTTCACCATGTTGGTCAGGCTGGTCTCTAACTCCTGACCTCAGGCCAGATCACCAATAACATTCTTGATGCTCAAAATCAAGTACCCTTGTAAATAAGTTCAAGATGAAGAAGATATGATCATTTCAATCACAAAAACAGTAACTAATAACAACAAGCAAGCGAGCAATTCAAATCAAAGGGGTACTTCTGAATGTTAATTTTCTTTCTTAATCCAGAAAAACAGTCCTAACACTTCTTGAGTGCCCCCTCTCTGCCAAGCACAGTCAGATCTATGTTTGTGTAAGTTATATGTAAAGTATACAAAAGACATTTTGGTAGTCTGTTGTTTGAAGGAAATTATATTGTTGGCAAGGCTAGTTAGGGAGATGAATGGTAAATTAAATTTTTATTTTTACCTCAATTAGAAGGAAATTTGATTCTCTTTGAAAGCTTCAGAAAATGTGATTGACTTAAAATTTAACTCGTTTTTTTATTTATATAGATACGTATACATAATGAGAGTTTAGTAATACCAAATGATGACAAAGATGAATTTAAAAAAAAAAATCAAAAACTTCATTTCCTGGTTTTTGCCCTGACCAGAAGATCAAGTACATAAATAAAACTATAACACGTCTCATGATTATTGTGAACTGGCTGGAACCAGCATATATCAGAGGTCAGAAGCTTAGTCTCATAAACAATTTTAAGAGCAGAGAGTTTCAGGTTACATCATAAATTCATGGGTACGTACCTGCAGTGTGTCCCCACACCTTAGACTGAGAACTTTTTCCTATCAGGTAAGTTCTCTGGCTATAAATGGTCATGTGTAGTGAACTGAATGCTATACTAGGTGTCAGGGGAGCTAGATTCTACTACTTGCACTGGAGGGCATGTTGAATTTGTTAAAATAGACCACTGGAGAAGGGCAGGTGAGTCAGGTCTAATAAGACTGACTGAGGCAAGAGGCCTGGCATCTAAAATATACTATCTGTACTAGTTTCCTTGGGCTGTCTTCACAAATTACCACAAGCTTGGTAGCGTAAAATATCAGAAATATGCTCTCACAGTTCTGGAGGCCAGAAGTCAAAAATCCGGGTATCAGCAAGGCCATGCTCCCTCTGAGGCTCTGGAAAAGAATGCTTCCTTGCTTTTCCAGTTTCAGGTGGCCCCAGGCATTCCTTGGGTTGTAGCTGAGCTGCTTCACTCCAGTATCTGCCTACCTATGTTTTCACATTACCTTCCTCTCTGTGTCTCTGTGTATCCTTTTCTGTCTGTAATTATAACATTCTCATTGGATTTAGGGGCCACACTAATCCAGTATAATCTCATGTCAATGTTTACTGAAGTATGTCTGCAAGTAAGGTTCCAGATGGATATAATGTTTGGGGGGGACACTATTCCACTCACTACAGTATCTAAAGATACGTAGGAACTATTTTGATTTCAGCTAATTTTGATTCATTTCTTGATTCATTTATTCAACAAATATTTATTGAAGACCTGTTATGTGCCAGACACAGTGTTTGGCAGTGAGGATGGCTTCCACAAACAGACACAATATCTTTATGGAGCTTACAGTCTAGAAGCATCCAAAGGACGCCACTCAGGTAGATGTGACCCACTGCACATATTCTTAAAGTGAATCTCTAAATTTTCTTGATCATACATATTTTTAGCACATCCTTTTTATATAAATTTCCCTATTCATTTATTCAATTACCATATAGACCTTTACTAGTGCATATTAATATACATTTGAAAAGGATCAATGTAATAAAAATAAATAGACATGTGAATATTGTCTTTGGCACCTTAATCAGTCATTTTGCAAATCAAGAATACTATCTAGACACCTGTTAATATTCTGAGTCTTGGGAACAATGTCTTAGTTCTAGATGATTTCTTCTGTTGGGAGCAACAGCCCAGTCAGAATTGGGGACCCAAAAAGGAAGTAGAAGCCTTTGGGATATTGGAACAAGTTGGAATATTAACTTATTACGGAGGATTCCAGATGATGGACACTGGATTAGAAAGCAAGAGCTCCGGTTCTGCCCTCACCCTGCTGCTCATTGGACTCACACCTTCCATTTCTTAGGGAGAGTCTCTTTCCCTCTCTGAGTTTCTTTTTCCTTTATTTTACGGTAAAGGGACTAGAGTAGATCTTTGCTAAGTTTTCCCAGGGTACATTGGAATAAGTTGGAATATTAACTTATTCCAATATCCCAAAGGGTACTGCTTCCTTTTTGGAAGGATGCAGTATGGTGTCAGCACTTTCCCTCAACCCCAAAGGCCCACTGAGTCTCTTACAAGGCTTCAGTCACACCAGAAGTAATGGGATGTAAACAGAGGTGGTTGAGGGCCATTCATAAGGATTTAATAATCATGGCAAGAGTTGGGGGAAGTCTGAAGGTTATAGGTCTGCAAGTACTTGAGACCTGCAGTGGGCAATGGGTACTTGGATTCTGGACAGAGCTCCAAGTATACTTCCTACCTCAGTTAGGATTGGCTTGAGATTTGGGTGTGGCTGAACCCATGGGGTGAATTCCTTTGCACTTGAAACTTTAGAAGACAGAAATGCAGGGAATGACACTGTTTCTGTCTCTGACTAACTTTATGACTTTATAAGGGAAATTTAATCTCATAGGCGTCACCCCAGTAAAATGAAAGTAATAACACCTAAACTATTTGATATCAGGGACTTACCATCATAAGATTATGGTATGTTTCAGCAAGTTAAATGTTTGCAGAGAGACTGTTGGCTCTTCTGATGAAGACAGTTAAAATCTCACACTCTAAATAGAAGAAGGAGAATTTTCAAATCCATTTATTCATGGACTCAGGAGTGTCACAGGGAACATGAGGCTGTGTTGTGTATTCCTAAAGAGGTGTGGTTGATTCACAAGTGCCTATCTTTGAAGGAATTTTAGAGCATAAACAGAACTATAAATCCTGTCTTCACTGATGCCATGTTGTTTGAGTGGGAGCAGTGCTTAGATAGCCCACTGGATTCTGAGTAGATAGATCTGCTAAGAAATAGGGGTATCAAAAACATGTTTATTAAAAATAGGCCATATAAGGGGTGGGAAAAATAATGTAATGGTTATAATATTTGATTCCCATTTATTATTGAGGCTATCCATTTCAATATTCCCATGAAAGGATGTTCTGCTCATTTTCAGCTATTGTGTTCATCAGTGGAAATACAATCTTAACATCATATTAACATTTTCGGTGCTTATTTTCTATAAGAAGTGAAATACCTAGATACTCTTCTGAATAATTTTGCTTAATAGAAATTACAGGAGCATTCCAGCTGGATAGACACTGGATTAGAAAGCAGGGACTCCGGTTCTGCCCTCGCCCTGCTGCTCATTGGACTCACACCTTCCATTTCTTAGGGAGTCTCTTTCCCTCTCTGAGTTTCTTTTTCCTTTATTTTAAGGTAAAGGGACTAGAGTAGATCTTTGCTAAGTTTCCCAGTGTACATAAATATCCTGAGTTTTTGAGTTACTACTATGTACTCAGGTTGAGTTAAATTCTTCCACCCCTCGTCTGCCTGATTCAGTTGGAAAATTATCTTTCCATTAACACTTTACTCATGGAACAGCCACCTGCTCTCTTCTTAGTGTCCTTACTCTATTCTCCATATACCATGAGAATCAATCAGAGTTTGATACAGTGAAAATACTAGCGATTTCAAGCAGTGTTTAATTCAGGGAATGTGATGCTCATAGGATAAGAAGAATGGAAGTTAGAAGACAGCTACTGGACTATTGATTTGGCAGTCGCAGCACAATCACTGCCATCCAGAGGTGGGAAACTGCTGCTGCCGCCACCCCACTTGCTGCCATACCCATAAAGCTAGTGACCAGACTCTGAGACATGAGGCCCAGTTACCACAAACTGGTATTGATAGAGGCAGGAACACCGTTACCAGCTCACATTCATTTTAAACTGTTGTGCAAGAGCATCTGGTGTGTCCTAGCTCAGATTTAGAAACTTAGCTTTTTAAGTGCCAGTGGGAAATATTGGAATCAGTTTTTTGATTTCTTCAAATAGAGGGAGAGTAGAGCTGTGATTGGGAAGGCCAACCCAAATGCACCAAAGCCTGTATAATATTTGACACACTGCGCTCATTTACTTCACCTGTAAATTCCTGCCAGTCTGCAAGCCCCTCAAGGGCAGGGGCCATGTCTTATTAACCTTTGTATCAATGAGTTAAGGAGAGGTTACAGCTTGAACATACTGTAGTCCATTAAAAAACGCAGATTAACAGTAAACAATGGGAAAGAAATAAACAAGCTAAATGACGAGCTGATAAAGTCTCATAGGGAGACCAGTGAAGACCAGTGTGGTCAGGAAACCTTAAAAGAAGAAATAGATCTCAACATGAATCTTGACGATCATAGAATTTGGGCAGATCTGAGGATAATGATATGATATTCCTTTCCTGTTAAGAGAACCCGATAGTTGATTCCCTGGATGCCTGCAGCTACCTCTTCTCAGGAATTTTCTTACATATAAAAATATTTTTCATTTATTCATTAATTCATTTAGCAAATATTTATTAAGCAGTTACTCTATCTGCCATCTATTTTTCCAGAGACTGAAGATTTGGAGAAACAGCAATGAACAACACAGACAAACAAAACAAAACATGATTAGAAAATTATTGACATTTAGTAGATAAGGCAGATGTTTTCAAATGTTGATTCATTGTTTTATATATATATATATGTATGTATGTGTGTGTATATATATATATATTTAGATTTTGGAAAATGTATGTGTTAAATAATTCTTCCTTTTTTCCCTCTTACACATTTTGTTCAAATGGTTCCTATTATATTTGGCAAGTAGAAATTATTATATGGTCCTGTCTTACGACTTCACTGTCTAAATATGTAATAGTTACATTTCACCTTAGTAGATGTTAATGCAGTTGTGGAGAGAAGGTAATAATACATTCAGTAAGGAACATACAGTGTGGTTGGTCTCTCTATTCCCCATCCTATTTCCCAACTTTTGGAAAACATGAGCTAAACAGGGAATATAGTAGGAAGAGTTTAATTTTGCATTTACGTAAATATTTTGTTCAAAGCCAAAATAAAACCTTTCTAGAGAATGCTAAATGAGTTCAGACTCATATCTGTCTCCAATAAATATATCCCTACTCAATGTGTTAATGTATTTTTACAGTCAGTTCAGATGTATCCTCCCTGCTTTGATGAGTGTCACATGCCTTATCTTATCTAGACTGTAACTCTCCCAAAGCAGCAACCATATCAGCTATGTGAGTGCCACCTCAACTTTTCCTTACTTTGCCCACCCTAAAACTCAGCAGTCACTTTTCTGCCTATGTCATATTATTGTGTGATTATTCTATGCATTCTTCTTATCACTTTGGCATTTTATTCCTATTTAGCAAACTATGCAGAGCCATCTACAAACTGGAAAAATGTTGTGCTATATGCCTAATCTTTTATAAAAGTGCTAAACAAAATGTGTTTCTCTAGGGCAAATTCCTGGATAAAAGACTGTTTATTCAGTTGGAGGAGTAACATTGATTTTAACTTAGAAAGGATAATCCCATGTTGAGTCATGTATGTATGTTTCATATCCTACCTTTGGAAAAAAGTATTTAAAGCAAACTAATTATGCTGTTATATGGAGTCGCTTTATATCTTTAGTTATTACCATTTCTAATGTGTGATCTGTTGTTATTTGGTAAAGAAATTCTTATAAATATAAAACATACAAAATAAAAGAGATAAAATATTAGAGCCCAAGCAACAGAGATAGTGTTATTATTTTAATGTATTTCCTTCTAGTCTTCTCATGTAGTAATGACACAAAAGAAAGAAATGACGGTGTGCATTGTTATAGCATTTTTTAGATTGGTGCAAATGCCTTTTCCCCATAGGCTATTTTTGGACATTCTACTGTTCTATTACGGCTCCCACTCAGGACTGTTTCTGGTTTATAACAATTGGGGTCATCACTTCAGACTTTATGCTTTGGGAAGATTCATAACACAATGGAGGGTAAATTCCTGAAACTTCTGGGAAATAACTGGAAGAGAAGTATGTAATCCCAAATGAGGATTAAAACTACCTGAGACCCTCCTACGGTTACATTCAGCAGGTATCATTTTGTTGTGTAAGGGAGGTCAGGGGAAACAGTCTTCAACTTCTTTGAACTTATTTTTTTTTCCACATTACAGTCTTTGTGTTTCATGTTGTCATTTTGAAAAAATATTATCTTCTTTTCCCTTGATAATTGCTTTTGCTCCGATTCACTTGAATACATGTAAGGGAGTAGTTGTATAGTGGGGGCGTATAAAATACTGTACTGCTTTTCATACCTTCAGTTAGGCTGGATCCTATCAGTTTATGATTCTATCAGTTCATGCTCATCTCTGCATTCCCCAGAACTTTCTCTAGAGATGTTCACATAGAGTGGAGAATGTGATCACTGCTTATTCAACAAGCCTCAAGCCCTGTGGCCATCTCTGGCAAATTATATATTATAGTTACTGTCTCTATTCTTACATTTTTCCAAAAACCTGTGATTTATCTGCATCTAGCATATCAATCAGTGCAGCACACGTGTGTGCATTTTCCGTTGTTAGAACTATAATTATTAGCTTTTGTGATAGATTGTTTACAAAGAGGGAGACAGTTATTCTCATTCTTACACATACACCTCTTTGCAACGTGACATGGCTGCTTCTTCCATCGAGATGTGGAGTTTTTTTCTGCATCCTTTGAATATGAGCTTGGTATGTGGCTTATTTTGGCCAATGAAATATTAGCAAAGGTTATGCAAAAAGAAGCTTAAAAAGTGTTTGTACACTTGAGTCTTACCCTCTTTTCCTGTTCCTGGAAAGCTGTTGTCATGTGAACAAGCTGGACTCACCATTTTGAGGATGAGAGGCAATCTGGAGAGAGGCCCAGCTGTCCCGGGCCAGCTCTGCCTCAAATTTCTGAAAGAGCTCATCCTAGACCATTCAGCCCCAAGCTGAGCAAATCCATACCAGAAATATTACCCAGTCATCCCACAAAATCATGGTAAAAAAAGAGATGCTTTTTTTTGCTCTGAGCCAGTTTCTCAGGGGAGTAGTTTATTATGCAGTAAAACTTAACTGACATAGAAATTGCTACCAGAAGTGGGAGGCTTCTGTGATAAAAACCTAAAACATGTAGAGGTGGCTTTGGGATCAGACAGCAAGTGGAGGCTAAAAAAGCAGTGAGGAAATTTCTACCAAAGTGTGAACAACAACAACAAAAAGGCAAACAAGCTGTTAGTGGAGGCTAGAAAAGTGGTGAGGAAACCATAATAGAAGGTTGGAAAGATGGTAATTCACGTTACATTGTTGCAAAAGAATTGATGAAACTGTCACAGATTAAAAAATGTATGCAATAAACTTAGAGATAGGACTAAGAAGATCCTATGGCAAAATGGGGAAAGTGTCTGTTAGCTTCTGCTAGCTGTACTTGATGTGAAACGGTGAGAGAAAGATGAGCTAAATAAATAACCATTTGGCAAGCAGAATTTAGAGGTATACAAAGAAGACAAATTTGCTGGATTGGAAAATAAAACTATTTTTTATTTCCAGTTTCTCCAGCCAGCAAAATATTTTCAAAACAAGAAATATCTTTAGGAATAAGGATGAAGTAAGGGTATGGCTATAAGGTCCTTTTTAAAGCCCTCCAATAGATTTAAGATGGCGCCTAGTAGATGTTCAGCCAGGCAAAAGAGCTTTCAGTAATTTTACGGGCATTCTCCCAATTAGCCTGAAATGATACCCAAATAAGAGAGATGCTTATTTCCAAAGAAAGTGTGGGTTTGGCTTTTGGGGTATGAAGTACACTTGACTTTGCTTTATGGGGGAATTCACAAAGCTTTGTGAAAGCACTGCCAGCTTTTGCTAAAATGGACTGAAGCAGTTTACAACCAAAGGAGGTCTGTGGGCCCCAACTTTCTATGGGTAGAATTCAGGCTTCTTAAGGGTATAACCAAGAGCAGCACAAAACTTCTTGGGAGCTAGAATTGGACCCTAATTAAGGAACATTTCCTGTTCTAACAGTTGAGGTCCTTGTTAAAATTTGCCTGGCAGGATCTCACAGTAGTTGAACTGGTGACTGCTTTGTGCCGGTGTTCTTCCCATTTCAAGTGGGAGCGTTTATTGCTGTTACCTGTCCCCTCTCACTGTTACACGTTGGATGTGTGTGTGAAGACGGCAGCTAACTTTAGTGGGTAAGTCTTTGGATTAAGAGGAACTGAACCTGAAGAGCTACACCTAAAGAGACTCCTCTATATCTGGAACTGATATTGATGAAGATCCTTCAAGCCTGATACCATCATGGGATGTGACTTTGGTAGAAGACAGAATTTTTATTTTGCCTGTGGAAAGCAAGTTAATTTTGTGACCTGAGGGCAAACTGTGGTTGGTTACTTGCAAAGATGGCCACAATACTTCCTCCTATGTTTTATGCACGTTCCTTTATAACGAGATTTTGCCACTCTTCCCATCAGGAAGTGGAGTTTAATTCTTCATCCCTTGAGTCTGGGCTTAGCCAAATGACTTCCTTGGCCAATGGGACATGAAGAAATAGGATGTAAGCCAAGGCTTGTATTATAAAGTGCTTGGTCACTAGGGATTGTTCCCTGTTGCTGCAAATGTCATCACCAAACAAGGATGCAAAGAGTCTGAAGTAGCCTGCTGGAGAGACCACATGGAAGAGAGCTTCAGAATTGCCAGAAATGGGAATAAGGCCATCTTGACCATCCAGCTCCGGCTGAGCCACCAGTTAGCTACAGTCACATGAGTGAGAACCAGATGAGCCAGCAGAACTGCCCAATAGATCCTAGTCCAAATTGCCAATCCATTGAATTATGAACTAATAAGTAATTGTTGTTTTAAACCATTAAGTTTTGAGGTGGTTTGTTATGCAGCAAAAGCTAACTGATACAGATTTTCTGTTGAAAGTACAACTTAAAGTATTTAAATTGGGAGAGCTCCATAAAATGACTTTTTAAAAATTAAATACTCTGACAAACTCCTTTTTTTGCACTATTGTCTTTATATTATATATGTTATATATATATATATATATATATATATATATATTGTACTTGAGTACAATGTTTTTATCAGCCTGAAGTAGTTCCATTAATACTCTTACCAGCTTTCCTTTCTTTGTTTGAAAACTTTAGTGTTTGATTTTGGATTTTCTTGCAAGGTGCCCTGGTAATTAAAGAGCTTTTGACCTACTTAATTACTAGTTTGCATTGCATTTGGTATGTCACATTTTACAGAATTACCACTCTTCTTCCCGGAAAATTCTTTTTCTCCATAAAAAGATTCATTCCCACTCCCCATAACAGCCTTCTTTCCTTTGCCCATTTAATGTTTATTTTTTAAATGCCTGTCCTGTTTGGACTGAGTCAGACAATTTCCCCTAGTTTCCAATAAGCCATTCTTCAACAGTCTCTCAGCTTCTTCATGGTTATTTACTTTTAAAACTATTACTTTAATTTTTTTCTTCCTAATAAAACCTATATTTTTTCATAGTTCCCCTTTCTAAAACAGAGTAACTTCATGATGAATATTTTTGGCTTTCCTTTCTTGCCAAAATTTTGGACTTAATCACATGGTGATCACCGCTGAACAGGGATCCCTTGAGGGATAGCACTTCCCTTATGAGCATCCCTACAGATGAACAAAGTCATCACTCTCCTTTTCTGTGGTGATTGAAAACCAAGGCTTGCCTGTCCTACTTACAGTGTATCCTTGAGCTACTGGGAAGATTCAGATACAAATGAGGTAAAGGAAAAAATGGTATTTTGTTTTCCTTTGGCCCTTTTCTGGTTAATTAGTCCTCTCTCTGAGGATATATCCTTACAGCATTTAAGTTATAGTTATTTGTGGAATCATCTTCTGTACTAGACTCAAGCTGTTTGAGAGTAGAGTCCAGCTTTTAATCATCTTTGTATTCTTTTCTTTTCTTTCTTTTCTTTTTTTTTTTTTTTTGAGACAGAGTCTCACTCTGCCGGCTAGGCTGGAGTGCAGTGGCATGATCTCGGCTCACTGCAGCCTCTGCCTCCTGGGTTCAAGTGATTCTCCTGCCTCAGCCTCCTGAGTAGCTGGGACTACAGGTGCACGCCACCATGCCCAGCTAATTTTTTTATTTTTAGTAGAGACAGGGTTTCACCATATTGGCCAGGCTGGTCTTGAACTCCTGACCTCGTGATCCGCCCAGCTCGGCCTCCCAAGAATTCAGCATGTAGAAGGTACATTATGAATATCTAAAAAATTAAAATTAACAAATAAATTCATAAATAAATCCAAGTTATGAGCTGGGCCAAGAACTCCTTTGATACAAAAAAGGAATGGTTGAACCAGATAAGTGGCCCATCTGAATGAACCGTTTGTCTCTCTTTGACTATTCTTCCTCTCCTATATTACTCTGCCTCCCTTAAAGAAAAGAGACAGGGTTAAAGAGATAGCAACAAATGACATTTTGTCTCCTCACCTCACCCTGTATACACTACAGAGCTATCATGTATCACTCAAAAGGAGCTTGGGTGTGCTACACTTAGTTCTGTGATATCCCTAAAAGATAGAGAGAAATTGTGGAATATGGTAATGGCACATTTTTTGAATATCCCTGACTCCCCATTAAAATAAACAAGCACAACCTACAGCATAAGCAAAGACCCATAAGCAAAAATATGTGAAAAAAGGAATCTCCATGAAACTCCGAACATGATTGTCAACAAACCACCAATAATTACAATACCTGGTGTCTACATCTGTGTTATTTCTCAGAATAGGTGAGTGGTGAACTCATGTGAGAACTGCATTCTAAAAAGCTATGACAGGATCCTGCAGGATCCAATTCACAGATGAGTACAGTGGATTATGTTGCTATAAATTCTAATGGTTCCGGAGGCATCTGGGTCCTATAAACTCTCAACACTATGAAAACAAAGCTGTCTTCCAAGACAAAGCTTATGGAGAAATTGCTAGAAATAGAATCCAAACTGAGCAGAATACAGACAGAAGCACCAAAGGGCTAGGCAGTCCAGATAAAGGTGTGGAAAGAAAGGGAGGAGGACCAGTTTCAAAGGATATCGCATTGCTATTTTCTTCTAAAAACTTCATTTACTTAAAGAGATTGTGTTTATATACAATATAGTATTATTGTTTAAAACAAGAGAACAAGGAGACTAATATTCCTACAGAAAATGAAAGCATGCAAAACTGACATGCCACAAAATGTCGAAAACAATAAGCTGATTGCAGAATAATGACCCCTTGATGTTGTTGACATCCTAATCTTCTGAGCCTGTGAATATGTTAGGTGGCATGGCAAAAGAGAATTAGTTCACAGATGGGATTAAGGTTGCTAACCAGATGACTGTAAAATAGGGAAATTAGCCTGTATTATCAGGTGGGTCCAATGCAATTACAAGGATCCTTCTAAGTGGAAGGAGGAGATAGGAGAGGGAGAACTAGAGAAATGGCAGTGTAGGAGGGACTCAGCCCAACATCACTGGCTTTGAAGATGGATGAACAGGGCCTTGGTCAAGGAATGTGAGTAATCTATAGAAGTTAGAAAAGGTGAGGAAACAGATTCTCCCCTAGAGCTTCCAGAAAGAACACACCTTTCTTGGCACCTGAATTTTAGCCCAGTGAGACCAATTTTGGATGTCTGACCCTGAGAACTGTAAGATAATAAATATGAGGTTCTTTAAGGCATTAAATTTATGATAATTTGTTACAGTAGGAATAGGAAATTAACATACTAATATTTCAAAATTACCCAAAAGAAATTAAGAAAGTGATAAAAGCTATGAAATATGAATATTTACACAAATGTTGACAATTAGAATGAGGTAATTGGAGAAGAGTTAAATTTTGGGGAAAATGATGATAGTTGCATAAAAGAAGGAAACAAAGAAAAAGTCATTTTAGAAATAAAGAATAAAGTCAACGCATACTAGAATGAATACAACTACTGCTAATACCTTCATAGAAATGGAAGATGGAAAGGAGGAAAAATTAACAGTGAAAAATAAATCAGGAAGAAGATTGAAAAGGACTCAAAAGAAAGTGATAGATATAGAAGTTCATAGAAAAGATGTAACATGTATGTGATAGGAGTCTTTGTGAGAAAACCAAACCAAGGGGATAGAATATACTCTAACAATGATCAATTTAAAAGTCTTCAAATACAAGGTTATTTGAAACATATTAAAATGTATGTCTCATACTGGAAAAAATCTACATGGAAAGGCAAACATTGAGGCACAGTCTAGTAAAAATATTAAATTTTTAAAAATCATTTGGATATCGAGGCAAAAAGCAATTCACAAGGGAAAAAATCAGATTGTCATTGAAATTTTCATCAGGAAGACTTTATTTCAGAGATCAATGGAGTAACATATTTAAGATACTCAGGGAAAGAAAATGTGAGCCACATTTCCTATGTAGCCAAACCAGTTTGTCAATATAAAGGCTCCAAATAAATGTTTATGAACATGTGATAATTTAGGAAATATTGTTCCCCTGAGCTCTACCTGAGTGATTTACTAAAGGGTACATTTCAGCTAACCAAAAGATTGAAGAGACTTTTAAGTTAAAAATGTAATATTATATTTCTGACAATATAGACAGGGAATAATGATAAAAAATTGGGAGAAAATGGAGAATGTGTATAAAATATTGACTAACCTGCTGATTGCTTTAAAAATACTGACTGAGAGAAAAAGAGCATCACTTCAAATTTGATGCAGTACAGAAAGGAAGAGGGGTAAGAAAAGATTACCAGTTAATTTCAATGTGGTTTATAGTAGGGAATCAGTAACCAATAGCCAAGGATAAAATGAAAGTTACTATTGAAAGATATTAATTTAAATTTTAAAAAAATTCATGTAATGTGTGTGTGTATAATAGAACTAAGGCAAAAGATTTTGACATATTGATCATGTCAATGAATGTAAATAAGCTTAACTTACCCATCTACAAAGAATATTCAGACAGATATAAAAAATCAAAATTGAATATTGAATACTAAATATCTAAGAAAGTAGAATTAAGACCAAATGCATTGAGATACAAAAATGAGACTTGATAGCACTGATGATTATAATTCACCCAGTAACTCAGTGTTAACTTTCATAAAGCAGAAACTATATTGGTAAGATAAATCTCTAACACCTATTTCTAAATCTAAGTCAAACCAAGTAGACAAAATATTGGTTGGGTTAGAGAAAAGTGCAATATGATCAATAAAGTAAATCTTAGAGTTATATAAAATCAATCCCAGTAATGGAGGAGACATTTTCTATCCAGTGCACATGGAACATTTATAAAAATTGACTATCAATGTATAGAAAAAAATGCAATAAATTAGGAAGACTAGAAATAATACAAGCAATAGTCTAGACCATAGTAAATAAAAAACAAAAATTAATAACAAAATTAAAAAAAAGACATTTCCAGGTAGAATTTTTTTAAAACTTCTATTAAGAAACTAATAGATCAATGGGAAAATACAAAACAAAATTACAAAATTTCTTAAAAATTATAAAAATATGACATCTGAATCTGTGGGAAACAGAAAAGCTATCAGAAGAAAATTTAAATAATTATGTATATAAAAAACAATGTAAATAAATACATTAAATCCCTACTTCAGAATTGTACAATGAGAAAAACAAAACCAAAATAAACTAGAAATGAATTAATAAAGATAATAACAAAATTGATGAATTAAAAACCAAAACCAATAGGACTGAAAATAAAACTAAATCCCAGTTTTTGGAAGGAACTTACCAAAATAGACAAACCATTGTATGTGTAACTTAATCAAATAAAGAGAAGGAGAAAGCACAAATGCACAAAATCCAAAATGACAAGGAGGAAATAATAAAACAAAAGAAAATGTTTAAAAAGTTGTAAGAAACTACTTTGCAATGCTCTATGCAAATATACTGTAAAACTTTGAGCAGGATTTGATAAATTACAGCCCATGGCCAAATCTATCCGGCTGCCTCTTTTTATAAGTATTTACTGGAACATACCTATTCTTTTTTGTATTATATACGGCTTCCTTTGCAAAAATGGCAGGGTTGAGTACTTGTGGCAGAGATCTTATGGAAAAAATATTTACTATCAATATCCTTTACAGAAAATACTTCATGACTCTTGACTTAGAGAAATAGGTAATTTTCTTTTTAAAAAAGTGCATTTCCAAAATGACCTCATTAGAAACAGAGAGTCACAAATTATCATAAGTGAAATAGAGTCAGTCACTAGTTAAAAAGTTATTCCACAAAAAGTGCCCCACCCCTTCAAGCAGGAGAGACACAGGGAATCTAGGAGTTTCCGACAAGGGGCATCCTGTGACAAGAAGCATTTAGCCCAGGAAGATTTTGTCTCTGTGTTCTTGAGACTTCCCTCTCCTACTGAGAGCGACCTGGCAGCTCTGCAGCACTAGTAAAGGTGACCCCACTACAGCAAGTGGACTGGCAGGGGAAACCTATTTGCCCCTGTCTGCTGAGGATTCTTTTCCCCAACTTGGGAGAACCAGGAAGCCTTGACTTTGGAAGCTCTTTCTATCTCCTCAAGCGGCACCATCAAGGACCAGTGGCAGCCTCAGGAGCAGGAAGTAAACTAAACAGCTCAAAATAGCATTGTGAAGCTCTGAGAATTAAATTGTTGTTGGAACCACAGCCTACAAAGTAAGCCAGTATTTGTGTGTTAAACCAAAATAGAGTGACTGTCTCTTAAAATAGAAGATTTAAGTAGGACTCAGAGACTCCTAACATAATAGCCAAAATGTCCAGCATGCAATCAAAAATTACCTATTGGCCAGGCATGGTGGCTCACGCCTGTAATCCTGGCACTTTGAGAGGCCAAGACAGGGAGATTGCTTGAGCTCAGGAGTTTGAGGCCACCCTGGGCAACATAGTGAAACCCTGTGCATATAAAAAACACAAAAATTAGCTGGGCATGGTGGCATCGCCTGTAGTCCCAACTACTTGGGAGGCTGAGGTGGGAGGTAGGAGGATGGCCTGGGCCCAGGAGATGGAGGTTGCAGTAAGCTGTGATCACACCGCCGCACCCCAGCCTGGGCAACAGAGTAATACTCTGTTTCAAATATGTGTATGTATATGTATATATACACCATACCAAGAATCAGGAATTCAAAACTTGAATGAGAAAAGACAATTATCTGATGGTAAATGCCAGTGAATCAAATATTAGAATTATCTGAAAAGGATTTTAAAGCAGCTGTAACAAAAATGTTTCACCAAGCAATTTCAAATTCTCTTGAAACAAATGGAAAACATAAAATCTCAGCAGAGAAACAAAAATTATATAAGAAAGAACAAATGGGAAGTATAGAACTGGAAATTGGGTTTGAACAAATGAAAAGATATGTCTTTATCTTGTATAGCTAGTCTCAACATCATAAAGATGTCAATTTTCACCTAAGTTAATATATACATTTAATATATTCCAATCAGTATAATTGGAATGCTGACTGGATGTTTGATCTTATTATGAAACAACTAATTTTCTAAGTCTGATCATCATATGGTAGGTATGATTATGTAGATAAATTCTTAGTTTTTGGAGATAAATAATAAAATACAGAAGAAGTAATAAAATGTTTGAGATTTGCTTCAAAATTATAGAGACAAGATTGGCAATATGTTAATTTACTGAAAACTGTTGAAGCTTAGTGATAGGTATGTTAGGTCTGTTATATTATTTCCTCTACTTTTGTATATACTTGAGATTTTCCACCATAAAATGTTTTTGAAAACATCCTCAGGATCTAGGGCTTCACAGCTATTTTGTTTTCATGAGAAAAAAATAGGCTACATAGAAAAGACTGGCATTTGAGTGAAAGAAAGGTAGAAGCATAAGAGAAAAGTAAGGAAGCATCATTATACAAGCTTGTAGAGGCATTAGCCGAGACAACCCCAGCTGATCCATCCACAATCTACAATTTATTAAGGACGTAACTTCAGAAAAATGACAGACCTCGTCTTCCCTACAGAACATTTTTTGAAAGAAAAGAGACTCAAAGGAAATAATAACAAAATTCTCAGAAGTACTTTAAACTCTTTTGAAATTACTCCGTCTTTTCTCCTTATGCTTCCTTTTATTCCTAATCATTCTTTTTCATTAGACATAATGTGAATAAAGAGATAACAATTTTATAGTACTTTACTGGTTTACTTATATTGGACAATAGTATTCTTTTCTGATATCCTTTACTGTAGGTCAATCAATAGAATATTGGTAGTTTAGAACTTGTTTTTAAAGACAGACTGCATAGAATAGAATCCAGCTTCCAGCATACATAGTTTTGACTTTGAACATCTTTCTATGTTTCAGTTTCTTCATCTGAAAAACAAGAAAAAGGTAGAACTTAGGAAAGTGGTTGGGATCAATGATGTAATGCACTTACTGTGCATCATCTAAGATAATTTTGGACACTATGCAAATGTCCATGGCCATTGGCGATGCTCAGCATATAGAAGACAGGAGCAATATATTCCTTCAACCTGGAGCTTGGGACTGAGTCATTTAGTGATTTGGTACTTCGGTCTCTGATTCTGCACTATCCAGCTGCATTAGTTTTCTGTGGCTACTGTAAAAAGTTACCACCAACTCGATGGTTTGAAACAAGAAAAATGTACTATCTTACAGTTCCAGAGGCCAGAGGTCTGAAATCAAGATGTAGCAGGGTTATACTCCCTCTGGGGACTTTAGGGAATAGTCCATTCCTTGCCTTTTCTAGCTTCTGGTGAGCGTCAGCATTTCTTGGCTTCCTTGGCTTGTGGTGGTATCAGTTCAATCTCTGCCTCCATCTACATGTCACCTTCTCCTCTGTGTGCTTGTTACCAAAACTCCCTTTGTCTCTTTCTTGTAAGGATATATATATAGGGATACAAGTGATTGAATTTAGGGCTTGCCCAGATAATCCAGGATAAACTCAAGAATCTTTTTTGTTTGTTTGTTTTTGAGACAGGGTCTCCCTCTGTTGCCCAGGCTGCAGTGCAGTAGTGCAATCATGGCTCACTCCAATCTCGACCTCCGGGGATCGAGTGATACTCTCACCTCAGCTTCCTAAGTAGCTGGGACTATAAGCACATGCCACCACACTTGGCTAATTTTTGTATTTTTTGTATAGACAGAGTTCCACCATGTTGCTCAGCTGCTCTTGAACTCCTGGGCTCAAGCAGTCTGACTCCCTCAGCCTCCAAAAGTGCTAGGATTGCAGGCATGAGCCACTGCACCTGGCCCCTTCAAGAATCTTAGTCACATCTCTTGCCATATAATGTAATATTCACAAGTTCCTGGAATTAGGATGTAGACATATATGTTAGGGATCATCATTGAGCTTCCTACACCTTCTGAAGAAGACACTCCTGTCAGTGGTATCTATTGAGGAGCCTGGCCAAATGCATGTGAGGACTAAATTCAGAAGCATTGCCTACAGAGGCAGATGAAACGGCAGCAGAATTCTTCAGGGAACTTCTGAGACAATATTTGTCACCTACCCAACCAGGCTGCGACAACCGTGGATTCAGGAAAATTACTGTTTTAAATTTCCATCCCAGGACCAATATCCACTGAAAATGCTACAAGAAAGCACTGAAGGTAGTGGCTTCACTGCCTTTGTTTGACTACCTGACTTCAAGGTGCCCCAGTCTGCTGGAACATGTTCCTGACTCATTCTGGATGCTGGGAGTGCTATTTAGATAAATGGTCATAACATTTCTACTTTACCTTGAATTAGAAAAGGTACTCCTTGTTAAAACTTTATGCAGTTAGGGCATATACAAGTAAAAAGTGAAAAATATTTATCCCTTGTCTCCTAATTATTCTCCCTACATTAGTCACCACCACTTCTATCTCCAGGGGTGACCATTATCATCAGTTTAGAGTTTGTTTTTTCATACATTTATATATATATATATATATATATAATATATATATATTATGTATAATATATATACATAATATATATATTATATGTATAATATATATAATATATATACATAATATATATATAGCTAAAATAAACTCACACCATGTGTATTTGCAAACATTTTTCAGCTTCAATTTCTTTAGATTGTATTAATAGCTCTGTCTGATTTCCCAGGGGAAAGTATTTTCCTGAAAACAAAATTACTGCTCCTAAAACCACTCATCTATTGCAACTGTACAGTGAGAAATGATAGTGGATCTGGTAGCAATGGAACTGTGAGAACTGGTTAAATAATGGAGATCCAGATACCTACTGAGATCCAAACATGTGATATCCTATGTGATATCCTTTTATAAAATGGGAGTTCAGTAAGTGATTCATACAGAGGTATCACCTCTATTTTTATTTACTATTTAGGAAGCCTAGTACATTTCCTTTACTTTTGCTTTCATGAGAGTCATCTACTTTATTTCCAATTTAAAATTCTCTATTAAAACTACTAAGATAAATTCTGATGCTATCCCTATTCCACTAAATATATTTAGCTCTGTTAGCACATACACATTATTTAAGTATGAAACTTTCACCAACAGCAATATTATGTTGTTTCTTTCTTATGAAAAGTTTATTTCACTATTACTATCTTTTAGCATCATTTCTGTTGCCATTTTCATCAACAGTATATGCGTTTTCTACAGAGAGATGTAAGGTATCCATTTTTTCTTAAGATACTGGCTATCTGGATGAGAATATTAAACAGACAGTAGTTCAAGTATCACAAATTGTTTAATTCATTCAGGAAACATTTTTTATCACTATGTTCTAGGCACTGCTCAAGGCTCTGAGGTAAAGCATTCAACCAAAAAGATGCAAATTTCTGTGCTCATGGATTTTATATTCTAGAGGGTAAGCAAAGCAATAAACAAGAAAAATAAGTAAAATATAAGGTATGTTAGAAGATTATCAGCACTATAAAGAAAACTAAATGAGGATAACAAGGATTCAGAGTGCCGGGGGTTGTGTTTGTGCAATTTTAAATTAGATGGGCAGGGTGAACCTCACTGAAAAGGTGATATTTAAGCAAAGACCCGAAGGAATTATGGAAACAAGCCAGGCCAGTGTAAGAACGTTTCATGCAGAAGAAAAAGAGCCAAATCCCTGAGGCAGGGCCATACCTGATGTTTTCAAAGAATAGCCAAGTCAGGATGGCAGAGTAGAGTCAACAAGAGAGAAGTAGTGAGAGACCAAGTTGGAGAGGTCAGAGAGGACCCGATATTATAGATCAGGACCTTGGTTTTGAATCTGTTAGAAGTAGAGAGCTGTTGGAGGTTTTGAGCAGGTGAGTAGCATGATCTGACTGAAGTCACTCAACTGCTGGGTTAAGAGTGAGAAGTCATCAGATGATGGATATAATTCGGAAGTAGGGACTGCAAGATTTTCTGATGACTTGGGGATGGAGTGTGAGACAAAGAGAGAATTGCTCCAAAATTTACTAGTCTGGGAATATGGAGTAACGAAGTTTCTATGACTTGCAGTTTCATCAAACTTAGGAATTTAGTTTGGCACATGGTAATCTTGAGATGTCTGTTAGGTGCAAATAGAGATGTTACACAGGCCATTGGATATGAAAACTAGCATTCAGGTAAAAGGGTTTGTTGGAGATAGAAATCTTTTTGTCTTCAGGGTATAGACAGTTTTCCAACTGTGATACTGGGGAATGTCAAGAAGAGATGGAGCATCAAGGCAGAGAAGAGGTCTGAGGGCTGAGCTCTGGGAACCTCTGTATTAAGCAGAAAAGAAGAGAAACCTGTAAAGCAACCATTAAAAATCAGTGAGGTAGTGCAGCCTTGAAAACATGCTCCAAGGAAGAGTGATCAACTGTGACAAATGTTGATAGATCAAGAAAAAAAGAGAAAAACAAAATATACAAAAGTATAGAAATTCTATAAGAAAACAAAAGTGGAACAGAATTATGGGAAAGGAACTGGAGGGGAAGGGGAGGTCAACGACTTATTTTCGAGTATGGGAGAGTTAGCAGTACAGATGAGAGACACATTCTGTTTGGTCTGCAGTGTTTTAACAATTTTTGAATTTGAAAGTCTTTTGAAAGGGCGTGTTCTCTAGGCATCCACTACCTTTGCCAAGCCCCTCCAGATATTCAGGTTTGCAGCTCATGCAGGAAACTCTAGGCCATGCTTGTCTAACCCTTGGCCTATGGGCCGCCTGTGACCCAGGATGGCTTTGAAAGTGACCCAACAGAAATTCGTAAACTTTCTCAAAACATTATGAAGTTTTTTTGAGATATATATTTAGCTCATCAGCTATCATTAGTGTTAGTGTATTTTATGTGTCATCCAAGACATTTTTTTTTTTTTTTTTTTTTGAGACCGAGTCTTGCTCTGTCACCCAGGCTGGAGTGGCATGATTTTGGCTCACTGCAACCTCCGCCTCCAGGGTTCAAGTGATTCTCCTGCCTCAGCCTCCCGAGTAGCTGGGATTACAGGCACCTGCCACCACATCCGGCTAACTTTTTAATTTTTATTTTTAATAGAGACGGGGTTTCACCATGTTGGCCAGGCTGGTCTCGAACACCTGACCTCGTGCTCTGCCAGCCAGCCTCGGCCTCCCAAAGTGCTGGGATTACAAACATGAGCCACTGCACCTGGTCGACAATTCTTTTCCTTCCAGTGTGGCCCAGGGAAGCCAAAAGAGTGGACACCCTGGCTCTACGTCATTGTGGATTTGATATCTACAGTTGTGGTATGTGTAAATAGCCCTGAAAGACATGTAACTTGTAAGTCATGTAATAAGTCATATGTAACTACACTGAGGCACTTTTTATTAACTTTTAAAAATGTAAGATAAAATTTTTTCTTTGGAAAACACAAAACTAAAATTTGCTTATGGTATACAATTTAGAAGCAGAAAAATGAAATAAATATTAATCACAATGTATCCTGAGAGATAAACTCCTGTGAACACTTGAATGTATATGATTTCTTATGTGTGTTTTTTTCAATGAAACTATATATAAGAAAAATGAGATCATACTATAAATAATGTTGCATTATTTACTTTTTATGCACAAAATAGAATAGCCTTTTGAAATCACCAAATACTCTTCCACAATATAATTTTTATAAATACATAGCATTCCATTGCATGATGCGTCAAGATGTGCTTAATTGGTTACCTGTTTAGATATTTATTTATTTATTTATTGTGAATAAAATAATGTGACAATGAACACTCTTGTAGCAAATCTTGCTCTTCCTAAGAGAGGATTTGAATCCTGAGTGCTTCTGGGCTGGTTTGAAAACTGAGTCACTTGGCTGTAGGGTGAGCTAGCTGACTTCCTCATGCAAAACTCCATAAAGTTCTGTTGTCTTTTTAAAATAAACTATCCCAGTTAATCTTCGTTAAAGGAGGGAGCTATTACAACGTTTTGCTTTTAAAAAATGAGGAAATTTTGATTTCTCAAAGAGTTCTTCTTTGGTTGTTGATTCCCTTTAGAATATTCACATAGTTGGTGCCAATCTTTTCTATATACGTTCTATCTGGGACTCCTTGTTAAAAAAGCAGCAAAAAGGGGTCGCTAAAGATTCTAAAATATAAAGCTTTTTTTTCCTTTTTTTCTGTGATCTCTATCTCAACTTCTAATGGTGTTTATTTGCTCTTTAATGTCATTCTAGGTAAAGAAAAATCAGCATTTTAAATTGCTCATGTGAATGTTACTGTTCATCTTTATATTATGCAAGGCCAGTTTTAAAGGCAGAGATAAGAACATTGAACTCATATGTGGAATCACTGAAATTACACAATTCCTATTTTGTAGCTCCTACATGCATATGCCACATGCAGTGGCAACTATATACAAAGCTAACTCAACTGATTTTTTTTCACTTTGTAATGCATACACATTCTACCAATACTCTATTTTTGGATTACTCAAAGAGTAAAGGTAGAAATAAAAGGAAAAGGAACTATGGGTTGCCTCGTCTTTTCCTTTCTTGTTATGTCACTACTTCAGCCTAAATGGTTGGCTAACATGGGGAAGCAATACAAGTAAGAAAGATATGATAAGTTTCCTGGACCATTTGTGTTTCTTAGAATGCCACTGCCTTCTTCTGTCTTCTAAGCAAATTCTCGTTCAAACAGGAACTGCAGCCTACCAGGGCTGTCAGCTGAAGATGTTGCAAGCTTACCTTGTACTCTCTTTGAGTCTCACCAAGCTCCTGTGCATTGTGAGTCCTCTAGGGCTCTGTGCTCATGGGGCATCACATTGTATGTGATGGGGCTTCAGGGAACTGCAAACACACATGTTGCATCTTTCTCCTTTGCTCACACATGCTCCATTGTCCTATCAGACTTTACTTTCAAAATACAAGTTTAAAGATAAAATTCATAAGCATTTCAAGACCATAACCACAGAGCATACAACCAAGCACAGAAGCCTTCTGGCCTCTGGGTGCTGTATGACTGCCCAGGTTGGACACTCATGAAGCCTGCCTTGGTTCCAGTTTTTTTCAAATGACTTCCTGTCTTCACAGCTCTAAGACAAGTATTTGTCAAATAAACAAATGAACACTTCCTTTGTTCCAGACAGGGTGCTTGCCATTTAATCCTCAGACAACCATGAGATGAATCCTTTTCTTATCTAATGTTATAAAATCTGAGGCTTACAAAGCTTAAGTTATTTATATAAGGTTATATCGATTATAAGTAGCACAACCCGAATTTGAACCCAGGTAGTTCTTTCTCTTTAAATATAATGAAGGAGACACTTTAAAACTGTTCTTTAAAGGGGTGATGAAAATAAGGAGTTGAGATCTGAACCAGCATTGTGAAATAAAGCACATATAGTTTACTAAAACAATTTATGGCAACTTTGAATAATGTAGAGATAAATGTATGATTTCAGTGTCAATGGCCAACCCTCTTTACCTAATCACTTAGGCAGCACTGGCAAAGGATGATGCATCCGCTAAGCTCTGGAATAGACTTTTTCTTTCACTGTCCTGCCACTCACTCATCTTTTTTGGGCCCATAATGAAATGTCTTCCAGCCAGATCTACCCTTTCCATGTTTCCTGCTGGATAGATCCACTGCTGAGAAGTCTAAGTATCCTTCAACAATTGTTCACATTTTAAAGTACAGAATTTTCTTCAAATAAAGTCCTCCAGCTGTAGCTATTTCTACTACTGAACAAATGCTGACACTGAAGGGGTGCAGCTTGCCTCCAAAGATTGCCCTGCCAAATATGTCTGGCAAAGCTGCCCGGGAATATCTTCTTGATCTACACACAGAAGTGATGGGAGCCATTTCAATTCTTAACTTTTTGCAAGGATAATAAAACTTCTGTTCTGCGTGCCACCTCCACAGAGCTTCCTGAGCCATGTGACATACCATTATTCTCTAGGAACCTCCCAGGTCTCATCTATTCACCAAGCTCTATCAGCAGAGGGAGCTTAAGCTGTCACCAGGGGCCACACTTGGGACTTGTGCTTTAACTATTTCATGAATTTTTGGGGTGAGGGTATGTCTCTGAGTTTAGCAACTGGCTAAAAAATAATTTTCTTTGTTTAAAATATTGAATATTAGCCCCTCCTTTCTCCTCCTCTCCAAATAATGTAGCCTTTCCATATTGCGTGATTTACACAGTCGTGAAAAGTTCTTACCATCTGAAAATCCATGACAAAACCCATAACAATGTGGGAAGACGTTCCTTTAAGAATGGTTTGGGAATAAAGACAGATGGAAAGAAGAGGGTTTAGAAATAAGTTAGGAAACGGGGTTGGCCACAATGGATATACACACACATATAGTTAGTCATAAACTATAGTTTTCATCTGAAAGGCAATAGAGTCCTCATGAGTGTCTTGGGAGAAGGTAGTGATGCAGTGATTCAAGATTTTGTTAGCAGATTGAATTGGCTAAAGGACAGAGGGCTTAGAGGTTAGAAGACCAGAAAAAAACAAAACAAAGCAAACAAAAAAACTACCACACAGCCAGATTTGCCCCCCCCCCCCCCCCCCCCAAAAAAAGCCCAAAGCCAGGTAGCACAAGCCAATATGAAGCACAGATGAGTACAATATTCTTTTAAACAAAGGCCAAATCAATATGTTTTGAAATTTGAGATGTGGTGAGGCACCTACTCTTTGACACCTTCCAGCATTGGTAATGCCATTTGTAGTCTATGAAACTAATAAAGGGTTTCAGATCTGTCCATTCGGTGCTGGCATTAACACACAGGGAAATAGTCAAGGCAAAATGAAAACACAAAGGTACTACTGTAAAAATATTGTATTATTTGGATTCAGTCACCATCAATTTTGCCAAATCCCTGAAGATTTCCATTGTCCTACATAGCAGGGATAAAGGAAAATATAGAGGTGGATGCCAAATTATTTAAGTTGAATGTTTTCCTATTTCTTTTGCATGAAATGTCAGTAGTTCTTTAAAACGCAGTTCATAGTATTGCCATATTTTTGTTTTCCTCATATATGTTGAAGAAATATACAGATTTCGGCCTCTGCCTTACATTTTAAAGTCATCATTCTCAAGGAACTGGTTTCATTTGTGAATATGCTGAAGCTCAAAAGAAAGAAAAAGAACAAATATTGGTGTGAAACGATGCTTTAAATGCATGGGTACCAGACGGAAAAGCTTTTGGTCTGTTCCTATATTTGATCAAGTGGCTTGTCTAATCCATTTGACTACGGACGGATGGCCTGACATGACTTCAGATTAGTTTAATAGGGATTAAGGTGGCATGAAGTGTATAATGCTATGCATTTGTAAGTACAAACATACTTAGAAATTCATTTATCTTTGGGGAGTGATGGAGGTTAGTTCAAGCTCCAGCTATATTTACAAACAGATTCTAGCCACAGCTGAGCAGTGTGGACCTGGGGAAAATAACTGTGCCTGCCTTTCCTTAAGCCCACAAGGCCTTTTGATTTCTGCCCAAATAAAGCAGGCCTTTGGCATTCAGCTCCCTTAGCTGGCAAGATATCTGCATAATGTCTGCAGAATTTAGAATGGCCAGGAGGGGCAGGTCAAAGACAGCCAAATTATGATATCATACCCATAAAACTTCATCAATGGTGACACACAGAAAACACTCAGTAAATTGCTTTCATTAATTTATCCTTATTAAGAAATACTAAGCAGTGTCTTCATTCCTTGGCAGATTTCTGATTCTGCCATTTCCCTTCCTTCCTTCATTGCTTTTCCTTTACAAAAATAAGCAACCATGGGCACAGAGTGACAGTAGCTGAAGAAATGTGGCCTGGGGTAGCCTAGGATGTTCACACTGACTGAGAGGAATGTTTTATAAATGCTCTATTTGCCTTTGAGAGAGCCAAAGACTTTTCTGAATCTTCTGCTCTGGGTTAGGATGAGAGTTATTCCTGCAGTTAAGTAAAAGGAAACCTGACTATAGAGAATTCTGTGCCTCCCTTCTCTGAGGACAAGAACGGGGGCACTGAGGGACCAGCTGCACAGAACCGGTGTTGGCCCTGGGTTGCAGTGCCCGGACTCCATTGGACAGAGGGAGTAGGGATGGTTGTGAGGCTGTCAGGGCAGATGCAGGATCAGGAAAAGAGAGGGATATGCAATTGAATGTAGGCCCAGTTTTTCTTTGGGTCACACACGTTTCTAAATCTCACTAGTCTACAAAAATGACGTCAGGAAAAACTGAGGGAAGTGAAGCATTTCCTTGTAACTGACCCTGTTGGGAGTTGAGAGTGTCATCATGTTGGGGCAGATATTCCCAAGTCTCATCATCTGTCTTATTTGGTTGCCTGTTTGGGGTCTTGGAAGCTTGACCCAAAGGCATTACGCAGTGAGTGGAATTCATAAACCATTTCAGTGCCTTATGGCAGAGAACTTTTGCATATAGACCAACAATGAGAAGAGAAGCGTATAAGAAAGCTAAGACCAAGAGAGACAGAAAGAACAATAAAAAAATACCCAAAAGAAGATTTATCAGGACATGTTTAAGGTGGGAATGCATGGAGAAAATATTTTGAATATGAAAGAGAGGATAAAAGATTCTGCATTGTTTCACAAGCAAATTTTAAAACAGCAGAGATATAACTATGTACGACAAATAAACCCTTGTTATTTTGTGTTCTTTTCTTACTGTGCTAAATTTATTTCTGATTGTGGTATGCTTAGGAACATTCAAGTTCTCAAATATATTTTGATTCCTTTAGTTATCATAGGAACTGACTGAACTATGGATGCACTATGGCCTTGCATTCTTGAGGACTTCCATGTTGAAGGAGCATGTCAGGTGGACCCTTGTTGACGACGGTCATTCATGCATGCTGTGGAACTGTGTCTGACAGACACGTGGGCAGGAAACTTGATAAGGGAAGTACCCAAATTTAGATGTTACTTACTCCAACAAGAGAAGAAGAAACCAATGATTGCAAAGCATGGCTCAAAGAAGGAAAACAACGGTAAAGATAGCAGCTCTTTCTCCCCCTCAATATCCAAATCTTATTGCTTTGGCAAAATTGTTGCCTGGAGAAGCAGTCCTGCACCAGGGTAACAAATAGACAATTATGACGCTCAGCCAGATTCCTTGTGAATGAACCAAACTTGAACTATGCTATAATTTGTTGAAGATGCTAAGGTCTTAACTCTTTTTGACATTACCATATGAAGACTTAAACACATCCATGATAATTTCATCTAGGTAAAGAGTTATGGTATTCAGTAACAGGAAGTAGGGTCAAGAAATAAAGAAGGGACACACTGGCTTTTAAAACAAAACAAGTCAAACAAATATGAATACGTAATTGAAAGAAAGGCACCTTGATGAGAGTGCTTGACAAGAAATCAGGACCTGTGAAGTCGAGTGCAGACTCCATTGCTGAACAGCTGTAGAGGAAGGAAGTAGCTGCTCTCTAAGTTCCCTTTTAGCTCTGCATTTCTATGATTCTGATTCCTCTTCGTAGGAAATACAGTTCCAGTCTCAAGAGCACTGAATAGCCATGAAGAATGGTGAGTCTGATTTATTTTAGTCATGGAAGAGACCTTCTATTCTGCATCGATAATTATCTGAGTTTCCTTTTGTACATGCATGCCAATTTTGTTATCTTGAACACTAAACTTGTGGGTTTATAATTTGCTGGAAAGTTCAAATGTAAGATGATGAACTGCTTAGGTGTTTTATTCCCCGCCCCACCTCACCCCAAGTAAGAATGACAAATCCATTTCCTGGTGCCAGCTCCTATTATTTCTTCCCTCTGGCAGGTTAGATCTGTTGTCAGTTTCAGAAGCAGAGATCTGATGTAACTTAGGTAGTATGTTGAGATTTTCTGCTCAGGCCTCTTCTTAAACAAACAAATGAAAACCTTTGCAAGGTCGTGTGAGCTAATATAACAATATTTTTCATTTTTGCATTTCTATTTTTCCTCTCTAGTGGTAGGGAAAAATAAATTAGAGAGTTCTGGGTTAAAGGCCCTCAGGTTTTTTTTTACAGGTAATAGTATGTTCTGTTCAACAGTTTAAGCACATTTAAGTAAAATGAAAGGAAATGAAAATGAATTATAGGCTAAAAGCAAGATCTTGGCTTCCAGGAGCCTCTCAGCTGATGGTTCCAGGTATCACGAAAATAGAAATGCTGCCAGAAGAGGTACTAAACATGAACCAGGGCACACTGCAATTCTTGTCTCTCAAGAGGAATGCAAATGGTCTTGCTGTGGTTGATGTAAATATGTGTAAAACAACAACTACAGAACACCTAACCTTTCAATACCTTTGGAAAGCTCTATATGTTGATTGAACAGGGACTTTGATAAAAATGACAGTTTGTCACCACTCTCTTGAGAGAAGTGTAAAATAAAAATGATGTGTGGTATATGTGTGTGTGTGTGTGTGTGTGCACATGTGTAGGTGGAGATGAGATATTCCTACACTGGCTTTCTTGATGTGAATCAGTATGTTAACATTTCACCTGTCTAAATTTTATAAAGGCTCTATCTCTAGAAGAAACAAAAGCAGTATCAACTATGGCTTTGGACCTGTTTGTGTTTATAGACGGGTTGTCCCATCAGTGTGGTCTGTCTAGTAAGGCCTGTTTTATCTACAGAGTAATTGTTCTCCAAGATCATTTGCTCTGTACTGCCCAAATATTTAGTATGTATTTAGGTAACAGTTCTGGGATACTGATGGGATGCAGTATCTGAAGATGACTGATATGGTTTGGCTGTGTCCCCTCCCAAATCTCATCTTGAATTCGCATGTGTTGTGGGGCAGACCCAGTGGGAGGTAATCGAATCATGGGGGCATGTCTTTTCTGTGCTGCTCTTGTGATAGTGAATGAGTCTCAGGAGATCTGATGGTTTCAATAATGGGCGTTTCCCTGGCAAACTCTCTCTTCTCTTTGCCTTCCACCATGAATGTGAGTCCTCCCTAGCCATGTGGAAGTGTAAGTCCATTAAACTTCTTTTTCTTGCCAGTCTTGGGTATGTCTTTATCAGCCACATGAAAACAGGTTCACACAGTAAATTGGTACCAGCAGAGTGGTGTATTGCTAAAAAGATACCTGAAAATGTGGAAGCAACTTTGGAACTGGGTAACAGGTAGAGAGAGGCTGGAACATTTTGGAGGGCTCAGAAGAAGATAGGAAAATGTGGGAAAGTTTGGAACTTCATAGAGACTTGTTGAATGGCCTTGACAGGAATGCTGATAGTGATATGAACAATAAGGTCCAGGTTGAGGTGGTCTCAGATGGAGAAGAAGAACTTATTGGGAACTAGAGCAAAAGTAACTCTTGTTATGTTTAGGCAAAGAGACTGGTGGCATTTTGTCCCTGCCCTAGAGATTTGTGACATTTTGAACTTGAGGGAGATGATTTAGGGTATCTGGTGGAAGAATTTTCTAAGTAGCAAAACATTCAAGAGATGACTTGGGTGCTGTTAAAGGCATTCAGTTTTGTAGAGGAAACAGAGCATAAGAGTTGGAAAATTTGCAGCCTGACAATGTGGTAGAAAAGAAAATCCCTTTTTCTGAGGAGAAATTCAAACCAGCTGCAGAAATTTGCATAAGTAATGAGCTGAATGCTAATCTCCAAGACAACGGGGAAAATATCTCCATGGCATGTCCGAGGTCTTCACAGCAGCCCCTTCCATCATGGGCTTGGAGGCCTAGTAAGAACAATGATTTCATGGGCCCAGGATCCTCGTGCTGTGTGCAGTCTAGGGACTTGGTGTCCTGAGTCCCAGCCGCTCCAGCCATGGCTGAAAGGGGCCAGTGTATAGCTCCAGCCATGGCTTCAGAGAGTATAAGCCCCAAGACTTGGCAGCTTCCATCTGGTGTTGAGCCTGCAAATGCAGAGGAGTCAAGAATTGTGGTTTGGGAACCTCTGCCTCAATTTCAGAGGATATGGAAACGCCTGGATGCTGAGGCAGAAGTTTACTGCAACGGCAGGGCCCTCATGGAAAATCTCTGCCAAGGCAGTGATAAAGAGAAATGTGGAGTTGGAGCCCCCACAGAGTCCCTACTGAGGCTTCGTCTAGTGGAGCTGTGAAAGAGGGCCACCATCCTCTAGACCCCAGAATGGTAGATCCACTGACAGCTTGTACCATATGCCTGGAAAATCTGCAGACACTCAGACACTCAGTGCCAGCCCATGAAAGCAGCAACTTGCTTTTGATTATACCCTGCAAAGCCTCAGGGGCAGAGCTGCCCAAGGCCATGGGAGCCCACCTCTTGCATCAGCGTGACCTGGATATGAGACATGGAGTCAAAGGAAATCATTTTGGAGCCTTAAGATTTGACTGTTCTGCTAAATTTCAGACTAGCCTCTTTGTTCTGGCCAATTTCTCCCATTTGGAATGGCTGCATTTACCCAATGCCTGTACCCTCATTGTATCTAGGAAGTAACTAACTTGCTTTTGATTTTACAGGCTCATAGGCAGAAGGAACTTGCCTTGTTTCAGGTGAGACTTTGGACTGTGGACATTTGAGTTAATGCTGAAATGAGTTAGGACTTTGGGCAATTGTTGGGAAGGCACCATTGGTTTTGAAATGTGAGGACATAAGATTTGGAAGGGGTCACAAGCAGAATGATGTGGTTTGGCTGTGTCCACACCCAAATCACATCTTGAATTCCCATGTGTTGTGGGAGCGAACCCAGTGGGAGGTAACTGAATCTTGGGGCAGGTCTCTCCTGAACTTTTCTTGTGATAACAAATGAGTCTCATAAGAGCTGATGGTTTTCAAAAGGGGAGTTTCCCTGCACAAGCTCTCTCTTCTCCTTGCCTGCCCCATCCATGAAAGACATGACTTGCTCCTCCTTGCCTTTCACCATGATTGTGAGGCCTCCCCAGCCCTTTGGAACTGTGAGTCCCATTAAACCTCTTTTTCTTCCCAGTCTTGGGTATGTCTTTATCAGCAGCATGAAAAATGGACTAATACAATGACATAAAGTCAAGTTTTTATGCACTTGGCTTTTAATCTATGATATCTCTAATTATTTCCATTTGATTCCAGAAGATGAGAGGGGGAGTTGGTGGGGCTAATAAACCCCTGCTTATGTCCCAGACTCTGAGATGGAAACAGTGGTGCTTGTAGGAATTCTCATTAAAGACCTGATCAAACAGGCTTCATTGACTCATAGGCTGCTGTGTTGTTGCTGGGTGTGTGTTGGTCCCCTCCCGGCACTTTTATTATTTCCTTGGCACCTCTAGTATTGTGCTAAAGGTCATCTGAGAGTCAGATAGAAGAATACATGCCAAGTATATTTACTGTACTGGCACCTGTACCACACATTTCTAAGGCCCACACATTTCTAAGGCTGGCAGTTACTCTGAATAACCTATCTTTCTAGGTCATTGCTTGTTACTTTAACCCATTATGGCTACCATTCCTTCCTCCCAAAGCAAAAATGTCCAAGGAACTTAAAGGAATTACTCTTATCAGTTTGAATACCTCGATGAAGACTTTCAACAAGGGCAGGTCACCACAGGTAAAACATTGAATTGTTTAGAACAGACAATATGCAAATAAAAGAATAAGATAGTATCTGTTTAAAGTATTTCTGGGAAAAATGTAGCAAAAAATTATAATTCTTCTATCTCCTGCTCTCCTGTGCACAACTTGTCTGGCTTTAGAAATGTGGATGTCCTCATCTTTTCCAGAAATATCCTGTAAAGCTGGATTAAGAGGATGATGTGAGGACAATTGGATGTAGTGACATAAAAAAACCTAGCAGTCAACTTTGGTGGGTGAGCTGGAGAGTTAAATTACACAAGAGTAGCTCTCTTTATTAAGTTTTTTACAAAGCCATAACAAAAAGCTAAGAGTGGAAACTGTTTCCACACAGACATGTTTTGGACATATATTCCCTGATTCATACTATGCAAATGCAAAAAGAAAATGATAGCTTGGCGATCTCCAACGGTAACCTGGAGATCATTCTACTTTCTGACTTTAAACAGGTTAATAAGAACATATGTCTTTAAATGAAGAAGGCCGACTTCACTTGCATAAATGACATTTGAGGGTCTGAACATCAAAGAAACTAAGAAGTTGAAGGATAGTTGGAAGTGGTGGGTGGAAGGAGGAGGTATATTAAGAAATAAAAATCCATAGATATACAAAATAATAATAATAACAATTATTATTATTATTTTCAAGATGAAGTCTTGCTCTGTCACCCAGGCTGGAGTACAGTGGTGTGATCTCGGCTCACTGCAACCTCGGTTTCCTGGGTTCAAGCAGTTCTCTTGCCTCAGCCTCCAGAGTAGCTGGGATTGCAGGCATGCACCACCACACCCACCTAATTTTTGTATTCTTAGAAGAGATGGGGTTTCACCATATTGGCCAGGATAGTCTCGAACTCTTGACCTTGTGATCCGCCGGCCTCAGCCTCCCAAAGTGCTGGGATTACAGGCATAAGCCACTGTGCCCGGCCCAATATATAAAATCATTTAGGGCCTAATTATTGGTTTTAATACAGCCCCCAAAGAGATTTGGAGAGTACATTAACATGTGCCCTTTCTTTTATGTAGTAACCTCAGTTTCTATACATGCAGAGGTGGGGCAGGGGACAGCTGTGAGCTGGGGTTCTGAGAAACTTGATTACTAGATTGATATCATGGGAATTTGCTGATCCTGTGTGAGACAGTTTGTTAAATCCCATTCATGTGTCCAAATACATGATTAGGGACTCATAGTAACCACCCCTGTTCACACATCTATCATTCAGACACAAAACAAAATACAAAACACCAAATGTCTCTAGAGTTGAGCCAGATCTTTCTTATCTTTGAAGAATCAAAACTTATAAAAGCCTCAGGGAACTGAAATGATTTATGAATGTTCAAAGTTGCTAGACTTTTGACAATTGTTCTTGCTAAAACAAAACTGTTTACATTATCTTGTATTGCCATACAGATTTTGACCAAAATAAAAGTTTATTTCCAAAAATAATACTGTTTTCTTGTTATTTTCCCCTTCTATTTAGATATTGCATTTTAAAAACTTTCCTTTTTTCTTTTTATTTTTTTTTTCGGTAAAAGCTATTCCAAGTAAGAGTGTTTAGTAGAAACAGAACCTTCTCAATAAAGTGTTAGGAAAACCTCTCCTGGTCTGAGCTGCAACCTGCACCCTGTCACCAGGCTGACCAAATAGATATTTATTACCTTTTAAACTACCAGAGAAAATAGTAGGCTTTAGAATATGTGGATTTGGGCTTGGTGAAAAGAACAGTGTTGATTAAAAAGAGTAGATAAATCTTACTCTTTTGTGGAAATGCCAGGGTCCTGCTACCATTTCTTTTTCTGTCATGTGTGTTTTCAAAAAGCAGTTAGTAGAATATCACTGATGTTTACACCCATGAAGAAAACAGCAAGCCAGTGTATTATTTTTTAAAGCATTCATTTGTGGGTAAATTTGTGCCTCATAATCAAGTGTTGTATTTGCCTTCTTTAATTATGTGATTTCTTAAGAATGTTCAGCTGTCAGATTTTTTTTCTGGAAATAGAGCCTGGGGAAGGAGAAGACATACTGTAGTGAACTGCAAAAATCAAGAATCACAATTTACATTTTCTTTACTCACTTTTAAAGTAAAAGCAGAGGTGTGAACTGTGGGTAAGCTAAAAGCATCACTGGCCAATTTTGGTTAAAAACAGACCTTTTTTCTCATCATTATTAATTTAAGGTGATGGGTATTTCACTCTTTCATGAGACACTGAGGCCCTCAATGAAGAAATAATCCCATCTTATTAATGTCTGATTTAGCAACTTGTCAGTCTTTTTTTTTTTTTTTTTTTTTTAGACGGAGTCTCGCTCTGTTGCCCAGGCTGGAGTGCAGTCGCATGATCTCAGTTCACTACAAGCTCCGCCTCCCGGGTTCACACCATTCTCCTGCCTCAGCCTCCCTAGTAGCTGGGACTACAGGTGCCCACCACCTCGCCCAGCTAGTTTTTTGTATTTTTTTTTAGTAGAGACGGGGTTTCACCGTGTTAGCCAGGATGGTCTCGATCTCCTGACCTCGTGCTCTGCCCGTCTCGGCCTCCCAAAGTGCTGGGATTACAGGCTTGAGCCACCACGCCCGGCCCACCTTGTCAGTCTTAAATGAGAGAGTGTAAACACCTAGAAAATCTCTAGACCCATCTTGATGTCATTGGCAACAACATCATTCTTTCATATTTTAGTTAAAATATTCAGTATCTTTAGGCATTCTTGTCCAGTGACTGTGGGATTATAAATTGGTGTAAGCAAGAAAGTAGCTTGGTAATATGCTGTAAGAATCTTAAAAACGTAGCTCTTGAATTGGTCATTTCTCTTTTTAGAATATATCATAGGAAAAAATACCAGATACAGAATAAAAAAGCCAATATGTTGATTTTCATGTAACCCAAAGATCGCCAGGCCCTTCAACTATCTGGGATTACCCAGATAGTTTTAATATGCTAGTTAAATAAGCAAGCTCTCACCCACATTAACTGCAGAGAGTCCCAGTGACTTTTCAAAATGCCTAAATAGGGGAATTAGGTGGGGACAAGAAATACTTATACTACCTTGTCTCTGCTATAACTTGCTCTAAAGCCCTGTAGCAGGCCTTTCTTTAACCCCTATGACATCTCATCTCTGCCTTTGTATGTCATGTAAGCTTTGCTGGTTCCTTTTTATGCCTTTTCCGTCATTTCTCCAGCATTTAGAATTTAGAGTGGTGGAAAGATTTACAATGCAAAATAGAAAATTACTTAAAAATGCACAGGCCACATCCATGCTGTTAGAGTTTGTTGGCCATCCAGGAGTTGTTTCCTGGCTGAGTCTCTCCTTGGGCTCTGCACGGCAGCCATGTTGCTGGGCCCTGGTCTCTTCTTTCAAAGCCTCCTTTCCTGTCCTTTCTTCCTTGGGTCCTAGCAACTTAGCCCTCCTGGATTCCTTCCTCCAGCCTCAACACTTTTCTCTGAGGAACCAGAGAGCTGCTCCAAATCATTTTTTTATTTCAAAACCCTTTCCTTTAGAGGAAATATATTTTCACTTTATTTTGCAGAGCTGTTTAGATTCCTTAATTTTGACATCCCATTCTAAACTTTGCTCTGGACCTGCCTTAGTTTTTAAACCAAAGGACTTTTTAAATGTTTTGTTCAAACATAAGAGTAATTTTTTTTTTTTTGTCTAAAATTGTATTATATTCTCACTTCTCCTTGCAAATTAATAAACATTAATATTTTTCCCTGATGTTCTGATAACTCGATAATACTAAAAGTAATCTGAAAAAAAATTAGTATCCTCCATAAAGGAATATGATTTGGAAAATTGCAGTCTATTCATAGAATAAAATAATAGCTTTTAATTATAAGTTATATTCATAAAATGTTTGGCTTATATGTCACAATTTTAAATGACATAACATTATAACCTATGTAATTTTGACCATGTAAAATTATTAAAATTAAGCAGAAGGAAATATACTAAAATATTAGAGTATCTATTTTGGATGGTGGAGTTATGTGTGATTTTTATATTCTTTTAATTTTTTAAATTGGCTTCCAGTTTGTCTATAATAAGCATGTATTACTTTAATTGCTTAAAAATAAAACTTACTGCAAATTTTCAGAAATTTGGATTTAAAACCTGTAGACTTTTAGAAAATTTGTTTTTTCTCTTTTCTCCTTATATTGCTTATTTTCTATTCACAATGGTGGTATTAGGCTAGTCAACATGAACCCAAATATGGTTAATGGTCTGGGATGAATGGTGGGGCCAATAACGAACGAACTCAGGTTAGTAACTATTTAGCTTAGTAGAAAAAAAAAAAAAAAGATGAAAAACCAGTGTTATCTACGGATACCTTTTTCTTTTCCTGTTTTTTTTTTCTTTTTTTTCGGGGAGTTGGTTGGGAAGTGGGTGTGGTTGCCCAATAAAAACCAGAAAATCTACTAGAAAAATTCTACAAGAGCTGTAACATTTAGGGACATCCATTATGAAAAGCATTCAGAAGAAATATTATTAGTTAACTACTGAGAAGGTATCATTACCTATAACCTTCTAAATCGCTAACCAGGCCCTAGATTAGAAACCAATTACAATAATCTCACACAGTCTAGTCATGTTCTGGGGCAATACAGGCAAACACTCAATTCTTCCATGCTTACTCATATATAAACTAGAGCCCCTGAATTTTATATAGTTAATGCCATCTGTTATAATTAAATTTTCTCTCACCTGACATTTAGGGCTGCCATGTAACCACACACTACATGTTTCACCAGACTTATGGAGAAATTCCCATTGAAATCTGTAAACAAATCTCTTGTGTCTTGTGTAGCAAGTTGAGTCTTGTGAAATATGACTGGCTTTTAAACCCTTCTCATAGGCCCCACTGGTTGCAGCTACAAACGTATTATTCTCATGGTTTAACACCTTCGTAAAGTCATGCATTGGATTTGGGCAATTCTCCCATCACCTGAATATACTATATCAAAATCAATAATTACAGGCAACCCATTGATTGCAAAAGGCATAAATGTGCAATGAGACATATTGGAGCACCAGAACTCTTTACAGAGTAGATACATATTACAGGCAATTGCATTCTCCTTCAGACGGATTTTGTGTGTGGGTGTGATATACTCAGATATAACTACTGTTGAATTATAGTTGTGCCCACTTTCCCAAATGATTCAAATACCCTTAACAATAAGTCATGTAAAGCATCGGGTTATTTTGTTGTTGTTGTTGTTGTTGTTTTGTTTGTTTGTTTGTTTTTTCAATAAGAAAAAAAGATCTATCAAACTTGGGATATCGAATTTGAAATTACCTTTCTCTTATTTCTCTCCATTGGATCCACAGACTCCAGGAATAAGATAGAGAGTTTTTCTAATAAACACATATTTGATGGCTCCCTTCACCCTGTAGTTTGAGATAGCAACCTCTCTACCTTCTGCACTCTGAGTTATACCTTCTGTCTGAAAATCACAAAGAAAAATAGTCTCTAACTCTGTGTAGCCCATGATAAGGCAAACTTTAAGGGAAATTTATACCACAAAAGTGTCAGGATTGTTTTAGGGAAGGAGTAGAGTTCAGAATTAAACACACACAAAAAATGGTACATTATTGTTTTATACAATATGATTGTTTTATACAAAATTTTTGCTATTTTTTTTCACTAGAGAAGGTAACATAACTGAAGTATACTTCAATCAGTTTAATTTTGAAGAATTAAATTTTAAGAAGAAACTATATGTAGAAGCCCAAATATGTGTACCAGATATTTAAACTCTTATGTGTGATTAAACTAAAATAATGGAATAATTGCTCTGCAGGCTTAATTTTAGCAGGCATGCTTGCCAGGCAGCTAGCTTCATGACAACAGTGGGAGGCCCTCTTGGGTAACGGTTAAGAGCACAGACTCTGGAATTAGATGGCCTGAATTTAAATCCAGACTCTACCACTAACTGGCTCTGTGACTGTGGGTGTATTATTTAATCTCTTTAAGCGTTAATTTTTCTCAGAAGTAAATGGGAATTATGATATGATCCTATTTACTTTACCAGATTGCTATAAGGATTGAAGGAGAGATAGTATGCATAGAACACTTAAACACTGTTTGGTTGCTAATAAATGATTTTTAAGACTAGTGCTTGTTAACTACAATGATTACCAATGGGATGTTTGTGAGAGGGAGATAAAAGCTTCACGTGTTATAAAAGCTGACTCCTAGTTCACATGGCCATATGGCCATTTTCTTTTTGTTCCTAAATATTACCTATGAGCGGCTCACTGTAAATATTCAGATGTTATCTTTGTGTTTGATAAACTGAATTATTTTCTTATTTAGTTTATATCAGTTGAGTCGTGAAATCCAGAATGAAATGAAGATTTGTTTTCCAACAAGAGAATACCAGCTGTTGTCATCCACAGAATATCAATTGCCAGTATATCCATGCATCTCACAAAAAAATAGACAGAAGAAATCCTCTGCCAGGATCTCAAGATTACAAAGTAAATAAGACAAGGGAACTGCCCTCTAGGAGCTTTTCATCTGTAGGCAAAATGAGACAAATAACAAATAACTCTGCTATGTGGCAGGAACAGCTATGCTCCTAAAGAAACACAGGGATGAACTGTGTTGAGAGTTTAGAGGAAGGTATCATTCCTTCTCTAATCCATTCACGTAAAAAATTTGTGGGAGAGGTAGCATTTGAATGGGGTTTTGAGAGAGCAAGATTTGAGTGTGATGTTAGGAAGAAAATGCAGCAGTTATGGCAACTGCATTATCTAATATTATAGTTTTGATGTTTCTGATCTATGTCTGTGTAAGAAGTTATTTTCTGCATACTTTGTTTGTGAGATAGCTCAAAGTTCAAGGAAATTAGATTCCCCATGCTGCACGTTGTAGAGAGACACTAGGAGGACTTCCTATAATTAACTGCCTCACCACAAAATTAATTCAAAATTAATCTCAGATATACATGTAAAAATTAAAACTATAAAATTTCTAGAAGAAAAATTTGCAAGCTAAGGGTAGACGAAGATTTATCAACACTTACAAACAATATTATATAAAACCTAAAATGTTTTGGTCATCAAAAGGCATAATTAAGACGATCAAAATGCCACCACACACTGGGAGAAGAGAATATCTGTGCTGAATGTATGAAGGTCTCTTACAATACAATATATAACCCAATTAAAAAATGGGCAAGGCCGGGCGCTGTGGCTCACGCCTGCAATCTTAGCACTTTGTGAGGCCAAGGCGGGTGGATCACCTGAGGTCAAGAGTTCAAGACCAGCCTGACCAACATGGTGAAACCCCGTCTCTACTAAAAATACAAAAAAAATTAGCTGGGTGTGGTGGTGGGTACCTGTAATTCCAGCTACTTAGGGAGGCTGAGACAGGAGAATTGCTTGAATCTGGTAGACTGAGGTTGCAGTGAGCCAAGATCGTGCCACTGCACTCCAGCCTGGGCAATAAGAGTGAAACTCTGTCTCAAAAAAACAAAACAAAAACAAAAAAAGGCAAAAGACTCCAACATATATTTAAGAAGATATACAAATGACCAATAAGCGTATGAAAAGATGTTCCTTATCATTAGTTAGAAAAAAAAATTCAATGAACTGCAACTAACTAAAAGTAAAAAGATTGACAATAAGTGGAAATTTCACACATTGCTTTTGGGAATACAAAATGGTGCAGCCACATTGGAAAACTAATGGTGGTTTATTATAAAGCTAAACACACAAATATCCTATGACACAGAAATTATACTCTTAGGTCTTTACCCAAAGGAAATGAAAACACATGTCTACAAAAAAGGCGTGTACAAGAAAGTACAATTATGACCAGGCACAGTTGTTCACACCTGTAATCCCAGCATTTTAGGAGGCTGAGGTGAGCAGATTGCTTGAGCCCAGGGGTTTGAAACCAGACTAGGCAACATGGGGAAACCCTCTCTCTACAAAAATTATGAAAATTATCCAAGCATGGTGGCATACGCCTGAAGTCCCAGCTACTTGGAGGGCTGAGGTAGGAGGATCTTTTGGGCCTGGGAGTTCGAGGCCACAGTGAGCCATGATTGTGCCACTGCACTCCAGCCTAGGCAACAGAGTGAGACCCTGTCTGAAAAAAAAAAAGGTACAATTAATAGGCTTGATGTAATAAACTTATTAAAATGTCTCACAACAGGGAATACATATTTTTTCAAGTACAAATGGAGCATTTATAAAAAATTGATTATATACTACTTAAAAATATCAGTCACAACATAATTTCAAGAAAGGCTAGTATGCTACCTTCTCTGATCACTAGAAAACAATAGTAAAAAGTATCTACCACAATCCACATAAATTTACTAACTTAATCATATACTTATTGGTTAAGGAAGGAAATAAAATAGATATTAGGAAATAATTACAGTTAATGACAATAAAGCTACATATCAAAACATTTGTGACCCAGTTTAATCCATATTTGTAATTAATGTATAGCTTTAAGTACATTTATTTAAAAATAAGAGTAAAAAAATAAAGGAGTTAAACTTTCAATTTAAGATGCTACAAAAAGAACCACATAATAAATGAAAGAAAGTTGAGGGAAGGAAATAGTAAAGATAAGAGCATATTTTAATAAAATGGAAAGCAAAGAATACCAAGTATCAGCAAACCCAGAAGCTGGTTGTTTAAAAAGATGAATAAATTCCACAAACTTCAATCAATACTGATCTTAAAAAATAGACACAAATCAACAAGATTAGGAATGGAAGTGGGGCAAGTGCAAATGCATTTGAGCCTTAAAACTCCTAAGAAAATATCATGAACAACCTTATTTCAGTAAACTAGAATATTTAGGGAAAGAAATAATTTTCTAGAAAAAATGTTTGTTATTGTTTTTCTTTAGAAGCAGCATGGTATAATGATTAAAAGTGTAGCTTCTGTGTCATATTTCCTGGGCCTGAATCTCAGCTTATTCCTTACTCATGGTGTGATCTGGAGCAAATTAATTAAATTCTCAACTTTTCCATTTGAAAATGTGGATAATCATAACACCTCATAGAGTTGATATAAAGATAAAAATAAGAATGGTTGTAACATGCATAGAGCACTACCCGAAAAATATTAAGTGCTTCATAAATATTTTCTATTATTTTGTTAATATTATTGTCAGTGACCAAATCTAACTGAAGAATAGGAAAAAATGAATAAACTAATAGCATCTAAGAATCAAATACTGCCTCCACGGGTTCATTTGCATTGTTTTATAAATGAGCTTTACCAGGCTTTCATATAACAATAATTCTCACTTTTAATAGACTACTCCAGAGAATTGAAAAAGAGACAAGGTAAATATAACCTTGATAAAGATAATAAAGTACACGATAAGATCAGTACAATAAAATAAATTATTAACCAATGTCATTTAACAATATAGATGTAAAAACATAAATTAAAAATTGGCAAATTAAAATGTATTAAAAACATATTATGGCTGAGTGTTCTGTGAAAGGAAGGAAGATATAACATTGGCAGAACATAGTAATGTACTGCATATTATATCAATTAATCCAAAAGAAATAAATTGATAACATTTAACACTAATTCATGATAAAAATGCTTTACAAAGCAAGAATAAAGTGAAGCTTTATACAGTTCAATTTCTGACAAAGTAGATTTTGATGTGAAAATACATGTTTAGAAATTTGTAGCAAACATCATACTTAATGTTAAGCTTCTAGAAGCATTCTCATTTAAGAAGCAAATAATAATGCTTGCACTCAACATTTCTATTCAATATTGTCCTAACATCCCAGTTATTATAATAGGGCAAAACAAAGAAGTAAGAATGGTAAGAATTTAAAAGGAAGAGATAGGTTGGGGGCGGGAGCATTGCTTCATACCTGTAATCCTAGCAGTTTGAGAGGCTGAGACTGGTGGATCATTTGATCCCAGGAGGTCAAGACCAGCCTGGCAGCATATTGAAGTGCTCTCTTTACAAAATAATACAAAAAATTAGCTGAGTGTGGTGGTGGTATGTGCCTGTGATCCAAGCTACTCAGGAGGCTGAGGTGGGAGGGTTACTTGAGTCTGGGAGGTCAAGGCTCACTTGGGAGGTTGAAGCTACAGTGAGCCATGTTTTCACCACTGCACTCCAGCTTGGGTAACAGAGGGAGACTCTGCCTCAAAAAAAAGGAAAAGATAAAATATTTTTTCTCAGGCAATATAATTATCATATATTTAGATAATATGCACACTATTACAACTAATATGAATACTAAATTGTTACATATGAACCCAACATACTCAACTCAATTGCTTTCTTTTACAATAACCCTTTAGACAATATAATAGAAAAAACTCATTTTTAAGCTACAAAATATTAAAGGCATGTAATACTGAATATCACAAAAATATCTAAGAATTTATGTAGGAATTACAAAAATTCTTAAAAACATAAAAGAAGCTAGTATGTAAAGGAACAATACATGGTGTCAATTTAAATGTAGACTCAATATTGCAGTAATATAAATTCTAGGCAAGTAATCAATATATTTCAATGCTAGTTTAATAAAAATCTAAGTAGAGTGTTTCATGGAACTAAACCAGCGGTTTCTAAAGTTAATATAGAATAGCAAGAGGCCAAAATCAGTAAGGAAAATCTAGGGAAGAACAAGTTGGGAGGGGCAAGTCCTAGTAGATAACAAAACTTGGAAAACTTTGGAAATTAAGACAGTGTGTATAATGCAGAGGCAGACAGACAAAGAGAGCAGAATAGAGAGCCAGAAAAATAATCCTTATATTGATATATGACAGAGGTGACTTTATAAGCCAGTGGACTAAGCAATAAATGCTGATGGAGAAATTCATAATTCACAGAGAATATAGTAATAATGATAGAACCCTACGTCAACCCACATACAAAGAGAAGAGATTAATCCTAAGGTGGGGCGGGGAATCGGACCAAAATGTCCAAGGCAAAACTTGAAAACTTTTTAAAAAAATAAGTATTAATGTCATCATGATCTTAAGATAATGGAACGATTTTTTAAAAATAAGGAAGACATTGATAGATCTGAGTAAGTTAAAAAAATAAAAACACATAAAGGAAAAGTCTGCATATGAACAGATACCATAAACAAAATAGAAAGGCCTGCCAGAGCTGGAGATATTTTCAGTATACAAAATGAAAGCAGGATTGAGAAACAGTGAGAAATATTCTTTGGAACTAAATTATCAGAGTTCAATCCAGATTTAACCACTTATAACCTGGACAACTTTGGGCAAGGTATGTCACGTCTATATGCTTCAGTTCCCTATACACAAACTGGAGCTAATAAATCTCCCCATCTTTTAGGACTGTTATAAAGATCAAATGGGTTAATTAACATAAGGTGCCCAAAACAAGGTCAGGCATATTATAAGCACTTAATAATGTTAGATATTATGTTATAGAATTGGTGTTAAAATATATAGAGAAATGTTAAAAATAAGTAAGAAAAAGACAAATAAATTGAAAAATGGGCAAATAATGTGGTTTAGCATTTCAAAGAATAGGACACTTAAATTTCCAATAACTATTAGAAAAGATAGTCAAACTTGTTAGTGATCAGGTAAATGTAAATTAAAACTACAAGGAGATACTATTTCATGCTCATGAGATTGTCAAAGTGTAGGGAGGTGTGTAGAGCAATAGAAAATCAACAAACTACTTGCTATGAATATAAATTACAGCAAGAGGCCGGTGCTCACACCTGTAATCCCTGCTTTTTGGGAGGCCAAGGAGGGAGAATTACTTGAGCCCAGGAGTTTGAGACCAGCCTGGGCAGCAATAGTGAGACTCCATCTCTACAAAAAGTACAAAAATTAGCTGAATGTGGTGGCATGTGCCTGTAGTTTCAGGATTGCTTGAACCTGAGGTTGAGGCTGCAGTGAACCAAGGTCAGGCCACTGCACTCCAGCCTGGGTGACAGAGCTAGACACTGTTTCTATAAAAGAAAAAGAAAAAAGAAGGAGGAGGAGGAGGAGGAGGCGGAGGAGGGTAAATTGCTACAACCAATTTGGAGAATAATGAATAATTTGACATTATCAAGGAACACTGATGATGTTCATGGTACATAATCCAGCAATTGTACTCCCAAAATATAAACCCTAGAGATTTAGTATGAATGCTGCAAAAGACACATACAAGAATATTCTTAACAATATCGTTTATGATGGTAAATAACTGGAAGAAACCCAAATGTCTTTCAGTAGAGGAATGGATAAATACTATAGTGGTATATTTATATAAAGAAGCTGTACATTCAGTACAATGAATGAACAAGAACAAGGGCTATGTCCATCAACATGGATAAATATCAAAAACATAATGTTAATCACGATTTGTACACTAGGTCCAATTTCTTCTCACCCACTATAGCACATCACTCTTAAGAATTTCTCTCTTATCTGCATGACCAAATTTATTATTTCAACTGGATTATTCCCATGAGCATACAACTTGCTATACCTTGTCCTGTCTTATACTCCCTTCCAACTACTATTCCATTTCCTTTATAGTAGAACTCTTTGAAGAGTTGATTATACTTAATGTTTCCAATTCTCCTACCATTCTCTTGCTTAATCTTTCTAAATTCTTATTATATCAATAATATATGCCTCCCAAAATATTATTTGCAAATTTCAATTCTTCTTCTTTTATTAATTAAATATTTTCAATAGATAATAGACTCATATTTTAGAAAGTTTAAAATGTAAAGATTCTATATGCAGTGAAAACTCTTCCATCCACTTCAATCTCTCTTCTACACAATTTGCACTCTCTTTTCTCAACTCTTTGTTTTTTGTTTTTTGTTTTTTTTGAGATGGAGTCTCGCTCTGTGGCCCAGGCTGGAGTGCAGTGGCCGGATCTCAGCTCACTGCAAGCTCCGCCTCCCGGGTTCATGCCATTCTCCTGCCTCAGCCTCCCGAGTAGCTGGTACTACAGGCGCCCACCACCTCGCCCGGCTAGGTTTTTTTTCTTGTATTTTTTAGTAGAGACGGGGGTTTCATCGTGTTAGCCAGGATGGTCTCGATCTCCTGACCTCGTGATCCGCCCGTCTCGGCCTCCCAAAGTGCTGGGATTACAGGCTTGAGCCACCGCGCCCGGCTTTCTCTTTTCTCAACTCTTATTTCTTTCTTGTGTATTAGTTCAGTTTATTTGTATAACACATGAAACTGCAAATAAATATTCTCTTTTTCCTCTATTTTCTACATAAATGTAGAATATTATGCTGACTGCTGCATAATTCTTTTTTTCAGTTAATGATGTGTTTTGGAGGCCATTTCATATCAGCACATAACAGCTTTTCAATTATCTTTTAACAAGTGTCTAGTTAATTTATTTTACCACTTTTCTATTGATGAACATTTCAATTGTTTCCATACCTTTGCATTTACAATGCTGCAATAAATGACTTTATGTATATACTATTTTGTATGTGTGTAAGGATATGTGAATCGATTTCCAGAAGCAGAATTCCTAGGTCAAAGAAAAAAGGCATTTAATTTTTTTTTAGATATTGACAAATTTCTTTTCCAAGGGATCGTGACAGTTTAAACTTCCAGCAATGTATGAGAGTACCTACTTCCCCATCACCTCTCCGAGAAGTCCTATGTGAAATTTTTATTTTTTAAAATTCTTGTAGGTAGAAAACAGCAACTAGTTTTAACTTGCATTTTTCTAGATGAAGTCGAATATTTCTTCATATGTTTAAAATTTTGTATGTATTTTCCTGCAAATTATTTGTTTTTCTCGTTTGCTGTTTAAAGAAAACTGGGTTATTGCTATTATCAATTTCTAGGAACTCTTTAAATATTGGAGCTATAAATGAAGCTCCAATAGCCATTCTGTCTGTGATATAATTTTTACTTTTGCTATTGCTATTACTTTGTTTATACTTTTTTTCCCTGCCACGTAGATGTTTCTTTTTGTTTTGTAACTTGTTAGTATTATATCTTGGTTAGAATAATTGGCCCCACTCAAATTATAAAAAAATTTCCCCAATTTTTCTTCTGGTGCTTTTATTGAGCTGTTATTTAAAACATTTAAATCTCTGGACCTCTTAGAACTTATGCTTAGAATATGGTATAAGGCTTCAATCCAATTTTATTTTATTTTTCCAGATAGCTACCAGGTTATTCCATCTTTTTTGAGTATTCTATCTTTTAAAGGCCAACTTTAGGCTACTTCTAGATTTCCTTATTTCTATATATTGATTTATTTGTCTATTTATGTACCAGTAACACATTGTTTCAATTTAGGGGTTGAGGCTTCAAGCAGATTTTAATATCTAATCAGGCTAATTCCTTCATTATTGCCCCCCACCTTTTTTTGAGAGTTCCTTCACTATTCTTGTCTATTTTCCCATACAAAGATAGCATAGGTGTCTAGTGCCACAAAAATCTCATTGGTACTTTATCAGCAACCCATTACATTTATAAATTAACTTACAGAGAATTAATATCTTTGTAACATTGAGTTTTTTGATCCAAGAGCTTGGTTTGTCATTCATTTCTTTTATTTTTTTCTGGCAAGTTCCTTTCATATAACCTTACATATTTCTTTTTATTCCTAGAGATCTTGTCTTGATTCTTTCTTATCTCCCTAAACTGTAAACATTGGGATATGCCAGGGATTCATTCTTAGCCTTTTCTTTTCTCTTTTCTATCCATACCTCCTTCTTTGGTTATCTCATCAAGTCTCATAGTTTTGCACACACATTAGGGCCAAATTCCAGCTTTATCAGTTTTGCATATTTTTTATTGGACCTCCCCCTGAACTCCAGAACTCCAGATATATACCACTGAACACTCCTGGCTGTTTAACAGACACATATATCTAACGCAACATGACTAAAATCAATCTGGAAGTTTTTCTCTCTGGGTCCGACTTTTCTCCCAGTCTTCCCCGTCACAGTTATTAATAACTCTCTTTCCAGTTGTTCAAATCTCAAACCTTGGAGTAATCCTTGACTCCTCTATTTTCCAAATCTTACATCCAATCATCACCAACTTTTGCCAGGTCTTCTTTAAAAACATATCCAGAATCTGACCACTTCTTACCAGCCACCAGCATTTCAACTTGAATTATGAAATGGCCCCCTAACTGGGTCTTCCTGCTTTCGCCATTGCCCTTCTATGGTCTGTTTTCTACATAGCAGCCAGACTAAAACAAATATAATGTAAGTATTATTATATCACTTCTCTCTTCAAAATCACTCAAGGGTTGTCCACTTCACTCAAAGTAAGAGCCATGTCCTTTCAATGGCTACAAGTCCTTTTATGACATAGCTCCTTACTCCAAATACAACATATCATTGTCATTGTCAACCATCCCAGTCCATTTTCTACCTCAGGGCCTTTGCACCTGATGGGCCCTCTGTCTGGTATTTTCTTCCCTTTGTTGTCTTCTTGGGTCACACTCTTGGCTTTCAAATTGTGCTCCAGTGTCTCCTTATCAATAAAGTCTTTCCTGAAAACTCTACATAATAACAAGCATTGGATAACACATCCCCTCTTTAAGTAGTAGGACCTCCTTTATTTTGTCTGATTCTTCTCTGTAATATCTGTTACCATCTGACATATTAGGTTAAGTGTCACTTATTTGTTCATTTGCTGCCTCTTCCTTCTTGAATGTGCTATGAGGACAGTTTACTGGTGATGTTTACTGCTGTGTCTTCAGCGCTTTTGTTGACCTACAGTAGAAGGTCAATAGATGTTAGTTGAATAAATAAATAAATTGATAATTAGTGTGAATTACATAAGTATATATGAAATGTTATATCATTAATTTGGAGATTTAAACCTGCAAAGTAGTAATCTACAATGCTTAAGGAACAGAAGCACATAAGAAAAGTATAAAAACATCTACAGGATGTTAAGGAGAGGAAGAAGTCACCAGGAAAGGTACACGATGACCTTCGATTTTATATATTAAGTGTTCAACTTCTCAAAAGTAATAAAGCAGCAAATGTGACCTAGTGTTAAGATTTCATAAACCTGGGTAGTGAGTGCATTATATAGTTCTCTAATTTTTTTGATGCCCTCAAAGTATTTCATTTCCTTTTCCAAGAAGAGGAAAACATAGTAATCCATTCAGGTACTATTCAGAAAATATATAGAATCTAAAGATTTTAAAGAGTAAGACACATTGAATGATCACAAAATGTATTGCCTGAGGAATAGATTGCAGTGATTGGCAAAGATTGGCAAGGATTAAAATCCACCTAAATTTATATAACCCTGAAGGTAAAAGATTTTTCCTGGGTCCTTATTTAACTGAATGCTTAGTAAAGATGAATAATGACTGAAAATGTTACTGATCTCGCCTAGAAAAAGCAATTTGGTTATAGTTTTAGGGACAATTGTCCATGTTATTAAAAAAATACATATACATGATGAATTTTGGATAATTTTTTTCTATGGGTCAAACTTATGCTAGTTACTAGGACTACAGAGCCCAATAAGATGAAAATGGGAAGAAAATCTGGCTTCAAAGAGTTCACAGTCTAGTGGGAAAGATGGACAAATAAAGAGTTATAAAACAATGTGCTATAATTGTGCCATGATAGTGATGTGTGGGGTGCCTTGGGGGCAGAGAGCTGTGAGAATGAGCTTGCCACATGCCAATAGAGATCTGGGCTCACAGAGAAACCTTACCCAGAGCCATGCTGTCAGCAACTGTGTTCCAAAATCTACCATAATTGTTAGTCCTCACTGCCAAATCCAGGGCCTCCCACTAGAATTTATTATACTCCAGGTTTTGCGAGTTTTTAAAAGTAATAAGGCATTTGTTAAACTCAACACATTCGTAGGCAGTTTTTATACTTCAATTTAAATGCCACGTGCTAACTTAATCAGGTTCTTTTTTTTTTTTCTGTGTTTCTAAAATATTCATGTCGAACCAAAAGCCAGGAGGTTAGCACCTTGTTTATCAGAATATGGGGCATTGAAAACCAAATGTATTATCTAAATAATCGACTGGTAAGAGATATGGAGGAAACCCTCTCTCAGGAGATAGTTCTAAAATGATTTTCTCCAACAAAAGTTATTTATAAAATTTGGTAGCCAATTTGTTAGACATTAGTGGCTCCCTTGTGATGCTCTGAGTATACCTATGGGTAAAAGCAAGTGCAGCAACAGCTATAAAGGTGTCAATAGGCAAAGACACTAAATATATCCACCCAAAGGGTGACAATACACAGAAATGGTCTAAATATTAAAAGATCAACAGCAGGCTTTTGTTCATGGATTGCTATTGACAAATTTGATATTGTGCTTATATTTAACTAGCTATTATCCTCTTGAATTTTTATCCATCCTCAGGAAAGAGCACCATGGGGCAAAATCCTACTGATTGAGATAATCCATAGCTGTGGCATAACCATTACTGCTCCAAGCCTTCAGGTCTCCTGCTGTCAGGTAAACAGATTTGACAAAAGTGAGGTGGCTTTTACATTGGAAACCATGACAGAAAAAACTTAAGGGTCATATTTGGGAAGGAGTGCTACCTGTATTGCTTGGAAAGCTTAGTCAAAATGAGAAGGAACAAATTGCTATTCCCTGAACTTGGTAACTTATGAATGAATGTGTGAACCCAAAGTATCTGAGACAGGTCTCAATTTTGCCATGGTTAAGGATGTGCAGGAGACACAGCCTCAGCAGGTCCTGATGACATGTGCCCAAGGTGGTGGGGCACAGCTTGGTGGTATATATTTTAGGGAGACATGAGACATCAATCAATTTGTGTAAGATGTACGTTGATTGGTCCAGAAAGGTGGGACAATTCAAGCAGGGAGGGGCCTCTGGGTCATAGGTAGATAAGAGACAAACTTTTGCATTCTTTTGAGTCTCTGATTAGCTGAATGCACAATTTAATGTGAAAAGTGGGTAGAGGAATATTAACTTATGCCCTAGTCTGGCTTTAGTGAAACAAGAGGGCAGAGGAAGCCAGCAGATGTGCATTTGTCTAATGTGAGCAAAGGAATGACTTTGAGTTCTGTCTGTCCCTTGTCTGCAAAGAATTTCCTTGTGGACAAATTGTGAGGGAGGTATGCAGCTTTTTAAAAATCTTTGTAGCTTTCTTATTTAGCAATGAAATGGGAGGCAGGTTTGCCTGACGCAGTTCCCTGCTTGACCTTTCCCTTGGCTTAGTGATTTGGGGGTCCTGCGATTTATTTTCCTTTCACAAATGGTTTCTGCATTTAGAGATTTTTATCTCAATTGTTGTAATGGTCAGCATTTCCCTTATTTTTAATCACAATGTTTTTCCTCTACTTAGGCCTAAAACCTGGAATTTGAGGGAAATAATGTTCCTGAATCCATGTTTTATTTAGGCAAATGACATGGTTAGGCTTTGTGTCCCCATCCAAACTCATCTTGAATTGTGATCTCCACAATCCCCATAATCCCCACGTGTCAAGGGAGAGGCCAAGTGGAGGTAACTGAATCATGGGGATGGTTTCTCTCATGCTGTTCTCCTGATAGTGAGTGAGTTTTCCTGAGAGCTGATGGGCTCGTCCCCCTTCGCTCAGCAGTTCTCTCTCTCCTGCTGCCATGTGAGAAGGTCTGAGTTTGTTTCCCCTTCTGCCATGCTTGTAAGTTTCCTGAGGTCTCCCCAGCCGCATGAGTCAATAAAACCTCTTTCCTTTATAAAGTACCCAGTCTGGGGTAGTATCTTTATAGCAGTGTGAAAATGGACTAATACAGCAAATGATGCTATCATCTAAGAGGAAAGCTGACAAATCATAATGTTAACACTTGGAATCCAAGCCTATCCATGTTAGACAGGAGGAGTTTTAGTAGTTGGTTGGTAAATTCCAGGGTAAATAAGGATACATTTGCGGATATCCCTTATCTCTGCTAGCAAAAAGTAGAAAAGGTGTCATGTTTCAAGTTTGTGTGCTAGAATAATTGCCTCATGTTTCTGGATTGGGTTTTAGCTAAAAGTTATGGAGAAAAATTTAGACCTTTGGCAGATAATATATATAGGAAGAAAACCTCTACCCAATATCTAATCCATTTCATCCTATACAGTTTATCTTACACACTATTGCCAGGATGGTCTTTTAGTACAACTCACCTCATATCTCAGTCTCTGCTCTAAACCATTAAATAAGGCCTTACTATTTACAGAATAGTGTCAAAATCCCTAAATATAGCATTGAAGGTCATTCATTGTTTGGCTTCATACTACCTCGCTATTCTTTCCTTCACTAACTTCTTAAACACCCTATTTTCTGTCTACTCTTGCTTCGTTGAATTTCCCTTAACAGTCTCTGCTTTTCTTACCTGAATAACTCTCTTTCTCTATCATAATATCTTTCTCTTTTTATGTACACACTTTAAAACCCAATTCAAACTTGTCTTCGTAAACCTTTTCTGATCCTTCTGGTTAAATGTAATCCATCTGACTTTAAATTTTATATGTTTAGTCACATTATAGATTCTTCTATAATTATTAGAAAATATACTTATATTGTTTTTCATCTCACAGATATTTCTTAAGCACCCACTATGTGCTAGGCAAAATGCTGGTGTTAGACTATGATAGTGAACAACTTCAGAGATCCTATATTTTAGTGGTACAGATAGACCAAAACAAGAAAAAGGGAGCGAGAGGAGAGAGAAGAAAAGAAACAAATAAATAATGAAATTTTATTGTAAGAAATGCTGCAAAAAATCCCCCAACCAAACAAATTACAACTATCACTGAGGCTGAGGAACTTTAGATACCTGGTCAAGGAAGGCCTCCCTGAGAAGATGAAATTGAAGGTAAGAGGTAGAGATCAGAAGATGCAGTTATGGAAGGAGCAGAGGAAGAGCGTTTCAAGCAGAGCAAAAATATACAAAAGCCCAGGAGGAGTAAAGAGCTTGGCACACCTGAGGAAATAAATGATGATTTTTGTCTAAAGCAAGTGGGAGGGAGATATTTAGGGGCTTGGGGTCCACAGTAAGAAGTTTGGATTTTTTTGTAAGTGCAATGGGAATCCATCTATAGGCTCTAGATGAAGAGGGATATTTCTGTTTTAAATATGGTAATATAAAAATAATGATCACTGCCTTTTGAGGGGAAAATGGATTTTGAGATTGGGTAGATTGGGGAAGATTCATTAGAAGGGTGTTGCAATAGTTCAGATAAGCAACCAGACATTACCTTCCATTACATGGCTTTGATCATCCTTCCATGGGGAGGTGGAGTTGATATTCTCTCCACTTAAACTGAATAATGGCTTACGACTGCCCCAAACAATAGAGTGGGGTAAACTTGATACTGTCACTTCATTGGCTAGACAATGAAAAGGATACAACTTCCTCCTTGCTATCTCTCTTTGGGGGGCATTCATGCTATGGGCAGTTAGCCACCATGCTGTAAGGAAGTCCAAATTATCTTGTGCGAAGAGGCCATTTGGAGGGACTCATGTGGAGAGACCCATATGGAAAGGAAGTGAGACCTCCAGCCCTCAGGCAGTGTCATTCTGCAGGCATGCAAGTGATTCTGCCTGCAGATTGTTTCTGCCTTCAGCCTTCAGGTCTTCCAGCTAAAGCTTGGGCATCATGAACAAACACAAACTATAGTACCCTGTCTGAATTCCTAATTCACAGAATCTGTGAGCACTTTTTAAAAGATTATTTCATGCAGCTAACTTTTGGGGTAACTGTGTTTCTTAGAAATCAAAATGAAACGAGCGGTTATAGAGAAGGTGACAGAAGGCAGATCCATGATATATTTTGGAGTTAGAATCTAAAAGATTTGCTGAGAAAAGGGATGTAGAGAGTGAAGAAGAGGGCATAAAGGATGACTTTTAGATTTTTGGCTTCAGTGATATAGTAGATAGTAGCTCCATTTACTGGGATCAAGAAGACAAGAGGCTGCAGAGGACAGATTTGTAGGGAGCAAAGCTGATCTTTCTTGCTAGATTTTAAGCTTTTTGAGAGTAAGGAAGAGTTTATGTCCTCCATAGCACAAAGCACAGAGCCTTTTGAGTAGTAAGTACAATAAATATCTCCTAAATTGAACTGTGAAGAAACTACTGCCCACGACTGCCCCAGTGAGATCATTCCCTCTGAAAGCATTTATCTACAATATATATGGATAGAAATGAAGATGCATTTTTAACATTTGCATAAAGGGAATTGACATATTACATCAATTAATCACACTTGGCAAGGGAAGGATACATAAATTAACTTGCTGTCTTTTAGACATTGGCTTGCATACTGCGAAGTGATAGAAGGAACTGGAAAATGTATAGTTAATTTGGCTCTTGGAGGCATGTATGTATTAAAACTAGTCATATCAGTCACAAAATGAGGAATTATCATTCCACATTGTTGTGTAAACAAAACCTCCATTTTTTTTCTTTGCTTATGGATAATTCTAGCTTGTGTTGCATTGACCTTGGCCTTTTATTTGCAGCATGGTTGCTTAGATGTATATTGGCTATAGCTTCTTTATAAAGTGCCAAAGTGAATATATTTGCTCCAGAGTTTTTGGGAAATTTCCTGATAGATCCAGGACTTCAAATATTCACAGTGTCAGAGTTATCATAGCTGCAGTGGCAGAAGGGCCTCTCTGCAGGGAACTCTCCAGAATAACACCTAAGTGGCCACTAAGTCCTTCCCAGTTCTCTTAGTTACCGCAGCCTCGAAGGGGCAAAGCCATTTTATCTTGGTGTTTGACACTGCTTTATGCAAACTTGCCCACTTTGTAAATGCCTTCACAGAGTCTGGTTTGCCTTTTCTTCCTGGCACCTCAGTTAATAATTTATTTCTCTTAAAATATTTGCCAATTTCATTTATATTCATAGGGCAAATATGAACTCTTGAGACATCTCCTCTGGCCACATTATTGGCCTCTGTTTCTGGTGGAGTGAGGAATGCTGTGCTCTGGATGCAATAGCGCATGCCTGAGTGAGGAGAGGTAAATGCTTTGCAAATATACCTCTGGGCTTTGCCACTGAGTACAGAGACACTCTAAACTATCCCAGAGAAAAGGCTCAGCTCTTCAATGATAAAGATGCTTATGACAAAGATGTCCCTCTTTTGGTGTTTGTTGTTGTTGGCAAGGGAAGTTAATGCAATCAACTCATTTGGTTTGGCTTTTAAAAAGTGATGGTCCTGGGTAAGACATTAATGTTTATCCCTTATTAAATGCTGATTCTAATTAAACAAACTCTCTGCCTTGAACAAGAACATTGATTTTCTGTCTAAGATTTTCATCAATAAAATCGTGGTGATTAGTGAGGTTGAAGTTAGTTATTAAGTCTTAATATATAGTTGCAGCTTAACTGCCATTATTTTTCAAATAATGTTCAATGACCCATCAGGTTTCTTGAGGTCTTTGGAGTTTTTACCATTCATAATCCTCTATCATGTTCTCAGGATTATGAAGTACTTCAGGGAGCAAGAGCTGGTGGCCAAGTAGGCTTTTATTTTCAACAATGGGAGGAGTTTTCATAAAGTATTGAGCAATGCTTCACCTCTTGGCCTTTGGGGCATTCCTTGGCCAATGAGTGTAACACTCACAGTGTTGTTTTCCTTCTTTTCTTACTTTCTTCATGGTGGAAACCTGGTAAAAACTTGAGTGGAGAAGGGAGAGATGAAACCTGTAGCAGCCACATGAGGTACTTGGCTGTCTTGGTGTTACTCCCAGCCCCTTTTACTCATCAACGCCACCTTTCAGCTTCTGTAGCCTAGCAGCTGGGGGATTCATATAATAAGGACATTGATTTCTTTTTTTTCTTTTGAAATAGGATCTTGCTCTGTCACTCAGGCTGGAGTGCAGTGGTGCGATCCTGGCTCACTGCAGCCTTGACCTCCTGGGGCTCAAGCAATTTTCCTACCTCAGCACTCCAAGTAGCTGGGACTACAAGCACATGCCACCATGTCCTGCTAATTATTTTTAGAGAAATTTGCAGGGATAAGGTCTTCCTATGTTTCCTAGGCTGAAGACATTGATTTTAAACATCTATTTTAAATTTCAAAAACAAAATTTTTTCATTGTAGACATTTGAAGTGATACCAAAGTATACATAGATTTAATGTATATATAAATTTTCCCCATCACAACACCTCTACTCTTTCTGCTCCTACTTGGGCTAGTCACTTTTATCAGTTTGATATGTATCTTTCCAGTGGTCCAGTGGTGCCTTTTAAAATATATACATCCATCTTTGTGCACATGTGCACATGTATCATATAGACTCATGTATGGCTGTGTTGTTATTATCTTGGGGGGTCAAAATTGGATTGTGCAGTACGGAGTATGTCTAGCTAGCTTTTTACCCAGTAATGTATCATGGACATGCTGTGTGTCAGTAATGTTCCATACTAGGCTGTATCAAAAGATAGTTAAGGAAAACTAGGTTTTTTGTTAAACAAACTAATTAGTATCTAAAGTTGTTATTCCCGTGCACTAACTCCATTGAAATGTGAATCATTTGCATTCTCAATGTGCAACCTTTCTAAAAATATACCCTTTTTTTCTTTTCTTTTCTTTTCTTTTTTTTTTTTTTGGAATAGGTTCATTCTTTCTCGTTTGTTTTTAGAGCCAGCTTAGAAAATCCATCTCTGCTTTGGGATCTCAGAGCAAATGGGGCATGTGTTTTTGGTATTATGTATATAGTAGTTAAAAAAGAGATCCCATTGTGGAAAGTAGAATTGTTTTGTAGCCCTCAAGATTCCCACCCTTCGTACACACACCTGCATAATCCTCTCACCTAGAGTGTGAGTGATTTGTGATTATGATGGAATTTCAATCTAGGGATTAGATTATGTTATATGGGAAAGATGTAACTGGTCCCTAACCAGTTAATTTTAGATTAATCAAAGAGGAAATTATCACGGGTAAGCCTGAAACAATCAAATAGGTCATTTAAATCTCAGTCTAGAGATCAGAGAGAGAAGATGTCAGACAGATTCAAAACTGTTCGTGTTCTCCTATTGGCCTTGACCGAGCAAACTGCCCTGTTGTAGAGAGGACAATACAGCAGGGGATGTCAAGCATCCTGCAAGCTGAGAGCAAATTGTGGATGACAGCCAGCAAAAGTGGTGGGACCTCAGTCATATGCCCTGAAGGAACTGAATTGAGCCAATAGCCAGTGAGCTTGGAAGAGGACCTAGAGCTGAGATTGTTTGTAGTCCTGGCCAACATCTTGATTTCAGCTTGGTGAGATGCAGAGAAGATTCAGCTAACTCATTCAAGCTTTGACCCACAAGAACTATGAGATAATAAATTCGTATTATTTTAAGTTGCCAAGTGTAGTGGGTTGAATTGTGGCTGCCAAAAGTATGTCTACTTGACCCTCAGAATCTGACCTTTTTCAGAAATTGAGTCTTTGCATATAATTAAGGTAAGGATCTCAAGATGAGATGATCTTGAATGAGTGTGAGCAGAGAAGTTCATAACACAGAGGAACAGAAAGAAGAAGGCTTTGTGAAGGAGGAGGCAGGGAATGGAGCTATGCAGCCCCAAGCCAAGGAGCAGCAAGGGCTGCTGGCAGTCACCAGAAACCGGAGACAATCATGGAATGGTTTCTCCTGCAGAATCTCCAAAGGAAACCAACTCTACTGACACCTTGGTTTGGAATTTCTGTCTTCTGGAACTATGACAAAATGAATTTCTATTGTTTTAAGCTTTTGTGGTAATTGAAACTGGTGGTAGTTTGTTATACATAAATAGAAAAGTAATACTCAATATTAAAATGCTAGATTTTGTTCCCTCTTTATCAAGACCACATATGCATCTCACATGGCAATAACCGGCTAGGGAGGCAACCCTTGCTGTTTCCCTGGGTATGAGTGCTCTGGTCCTTTCCGTGAGCCACAACACTCTTGCAATGTCAAGCACTTATACCCGGCCTGCTTTTTTATCTGCCTGGCCCTTATAGGCATTTGCAGTTTGACCTTTGCTTTACAGCTTCACATTTTTTAAACCTCAAACAATATAATGCATTTATTAGCACTTGATTTCTTCTCAGGATTGAAAACACTCCCCAGCAGCATTGAAGATACTCAGAAGAGAACTCTGTAGATGATAAAGAGAATTCCAAGGTAGTTCTCACCATGTTATGCAGAGCAACCTTTTCTGAGCAGCCATGGCCAAGCCCACCCTGCACTGTCCATGAGATAAGGTGGCTCTTTGCACTGTAGACTTACTTATTTTTCAGTACAGAATGCTAACAATTTTCTAAAACTTACGTTACTGTTTCCTGCCCTTAAGCTATCATACCAGAACAGAATATACAGTAATCCTAATTTTAGTGGAAACCAAACTTGCCAAAGACAAACTGATCTTTCAAAGATACCTTCTGGGAGAATCCACTTTGAGTTAGGTTTATATTCCTATTCTGGAGTCTGCTGAGTCTAGTTTCTCCCTTTCATACCTGGGTCGGTGACAAGATGCAAAATACCCCCTCTGTTTCCGCAGAATGGGTTTCCCCTTTTGAAAATGATTCCTGGCTGCAGCATATGCTGAGCCTCAGGGTCTCCATTTCTTCCTGCCTCCAACAGTAGAGTGCAGCTTACACCTGTCACTCACTCAAAAGGGCAAAAACTCACCCATGGTTTCATATTTGTTTTTCTGCCAATAGTGAGCATCATTTACTAAAACAGTTAAAGAGAAATAAATGTCAAACACATTTTCAATGCTGAAAAGTATTTTCAAGTCCTCTTAAGAGCAAACTAACTAGTATAGTGGAGAACCAACATTTCTGAGGAGTTCACAAAGTTCTGAGGGAAAATGATGGTATTTAATAATTATGATAGGGAACAGAATTCTTTTTAGTTCGAATTTTAAACTGAGTGGAGAATAAAAGCTGAGCCACTGTCACTTAGGGACGTATGACCATCCAAAAGTTGTGTTTTGATGGTAGCTGTGATTGAATTTCAGTAAGAATTCCAACTTCAGGTTCACTGCTTCAAATATTCTTACTGTTTGCTACTAATCCAGCATTGGAGGGCAGGCAAGCCTATGTCTGGCAAACAAGACATTGCGGTTTTTCCCAAGTCCCCTGCAGCTTGTTGTAAGTAGGTTTCTCTCATGATCAATAGTAACCCTTCAATAACTATTGAGTGTTCTCTAGGTGCCTAGATTTGTGTGAAGGCATTTCATTTGTAAGATTGATTTTGTCACTTATTTCATTTTTCTTAAGGAAAAGGAATCTCTGCTATTATTCTTTACAAAATACAAATAATTATACTTAACTTACTGTCTTCTCAAGTTGAGCTGGAAAAGGAATAGAAATATATATTACACCATCTCCCAAATAATCCATCCTAAAATGTGTCACCTTAAACTTACTATATTTCTGAGCTACTTGGCTCTTCTGTTAGGGCCATTGAATAAACTGGTCTTCTTTGTCCTTGTGTCTGTCTTTTAAAAGTTTCAGATTTCATATCCACTTTGAACTTGCAGCTTTCTTAACGGGATTACAGACAAAGGGTCAGGCCTAAGAGCAGCAGAGTGCAGATAGGTGAGGATGTTGGAGACAGAGATTTAAATGGAAATGAAAGTAATAAATTTGTCAAATAAATTTGACACATGTACTGGACAAAGACATCCAGTTTTAAAGCTTTTCAGAGGACTTCTGTGTAATGCCCATGGTATGTCAGTTTGTTGACAAAGAAAACAGGAAGTAAAATATTTGTGAGGTTTGTTAGGAGAGTGGCTAAGGCTTCTCACCTCAAGACAACAGCAAAATTCAATCATGTTGTGATGCAGAAGAGTTGGGTATTATTTTCTTTCCCTTTTTCACTTATTTTAGAAATTTCATTCATTCTGTCAATTGAGAAAGGGAGGTATAAAATATTCAATTTGGAAAATCTTAGAAGTATGTTCTAAAATTTTTACTTTAAAATGTTACAGGTTTGGCTATGGACTAAATACAAGTTTAAACAGTCTCCTGTTCTAACCCTTTCTGTATTCGAATTTTCTGCATTATCTTGCCTCTTTGGAATTTTATTTATTCATCATTCAAAAGTAAAACCAAACGATGCAGTGAACAAGGAATCATTTTCTTTTGTGGGTGTTTCATTTTTGGCTTCTTAGAACAGTACTGGGGCCAATACTAATTAGTTGTCATTGTTTGTTTTCGTTCTCCACCAAGGTGGGTGGATAGAAGACCAGCTTTCATGTTTCTGTTTTTATTTATTATTTTACTTTTCCTTAGGTTGAAAAACCCTGTATTTTCTGTTTTACTCATTGTGACAAAACTGTGCTTAATTAAACATAAGATTTTACAGATGCTTCAACAATTTCTTTTTGTACAAAAGCACCTATCTTCCTGAAAGAAGGGAAGCTTTTTCTTCCAACTTTCTTTCTTCAATTAAAGAAAATAAAAACAACTGATGATGTTTCTTCCATCCACATGTGTAAGTAGCAGGAGGCATGAATATATGCTACAGTACAAATTTAAATTTGATTTATTTAGAAGTCTCATGAACACAAAGAAAAATTAATCCAATAGAATATTATACAAAATAATATTCCATTATACATATATAATAGCTATTATATTAATAGAAAAATACTTATATGGAAGATAGTGGAGAAATACTTAAATTCTTTTGACAGTAGTGTCAAGTCATCTGATGACATTAAACATTGGTGTAAGAAAATGTTGAAAATAATTTTATTTAATGAAGATCTATGTTTTACACCTTGCTGGCAGCATTTTCTTTTAATATTGATATTTTAAAAGAAGAGTTTTACATGCCACTCCAATGAGTAAAAATACCCTTAACTTATCCCCAGAGTTTTCACATCCATGGTCCTTCATGATTCTCTCTGCCTCCCTCTCCAGTCAAATCTCCCTCTACCACACCACACGTGTCCTGTACTCCAGATATCATGCAGATTGCCATCCATTTATTACGCCCTCCCCCTCCTCTCCTCCACTTCCTTCTCTTCTTCTTGTGTTATTGGATTCGAATTTTCTATACTTGTCATATCTGAATATGCTTGAAGATGCTTCTTATTAAATGTAGCCTTATAATTTTATGATTTGCAAATAGCAAAAAGCAAATGACTTTTTAATTCATTTATTTTACATATACATTGTGGTTAACTACAACTGGAAAATGTGGGTATTGAGTTCTGATGGGAGGGATTGACAGGCTACTCTAGAGTTTGTGAGCAGTTCATAATGAGGACACTGTTAAGCTAGATGGGAAACATTCCTATGTGGAGATATGGGCCCAATATTCTACCAGTGAAACCCATTCCAACATGTACAGTAAACCACTCTTGCAGTAGAATTAGGTTTATGTAGGTTTATTTGTAAGTAAATACCTGACAATGACCATTTCAACTGATGACACAGATAAAATGCCCAGACACAATGTCACAACATCATCTCAAAAAGAAAAAATGAGAAAAGTCACGTGTCTCCTTTATAGTCTATGCAAATGGTACTCAAAACCAACCAACCAACGAACCAGAAATGTATCTATGTATCATGTGGGTTCCCTACCTTGGCCTGGCAAGATGATTATTGAAGACTGGTGAAGACTGTGCACATGAGAAGCAGGACATTATCTCCTTGCTTTTATGGGGGTTGGGGCACAGAAAATGCCTTCCAGCTTTCAAATTGCATTATAATGTCTCAGGCCACTCTACTTTCAATGTACAGTCCCTTCTGTCCAGAGTGTCCCTTTCCATTTCTTCTTCTCAAATTCTGCTTATCTTTCAAGTGGCAAGTCTAGCATCATCTCCCGCAGGAAATGTTCTCTGGACTCTCCACAGTCATTAGTGTGACTTCTCTCATCTCAGGCAGCAAGCTGCATGAACATTTGTCATAGGAATTACTGGCTGCTACAATTTTGATTTACTGTGTCTCTTTTGGACCACGAGCTATTCTGCGGAGAAGACCTTTCTTTTTTCCAGCTTTGTATCTATTATACCTAGCAGAGAGCCTTTCACAGAGGGGTATTAATATGAATTGGTTGAATGAATGAAACTGCTAATGCTTTGGACTCATTTAATTATAGACACTAGTTGGCCAAAGAAGCTAATCAATATAATGAGATGGAGTTCATGGCATTTTATCTTAAAATAACTCTAATCTCAGAAGTCCATTTAAATTACACATTTCAAATTAAAATGGTGGAATTAATTTCTCCCCTTTTCATTTACAAATTCTATACTGAATAACCATATCATTGAGTAGAATTAAGAGAAATACTAGTTCTCATGTTTTTGACTTAATGAACTTATTCTTTTGTAGTCAGTTCTGATATTATAACCTCATATTCTGGCCAATTATTTATTTATTATTATTATTATTTTTTTTTTTTTTTGAGATGAAGTCTCGCTCTGTTGCCCAGGCTGGTGTGCAGTGGCACAATCTCGGCTTACTGTAACTTCTGCCTCCTGGGTTCAAGCAATTATCCTGTCTCAGCCTCTTGAGTAGCTGGGACTACAGGTGCATGCCACCACACCCAGCTAATTTTTGTATTTTTAGTAGAGATAGGGTTTCACCATATTGGTCAGGCTGGTCTTGAACTCCTGACCTCAGGTGATCCACCCGCCTATATTTATGGATAAATCACTATGTGCCAAACCCTCCCTGGTGAAGCACTGAAGATATATAGCAGTTAACAAAACAACATCCCTGCTCACATAAAACTTACATTCTAAGGGGGAAGACACATAATGAACCAAACACATACATGTATAGACAGGCAGAGACTCTCCTTTTAAGGAAATGTGTTTTATGGACTTTGGGTTTTATTGGAAACTATTAAGAAGCAGCTATCATTTAGCAGAAGCAGCTACTAAAATACTGAAACATCTACTTCAGACCACAGACTCCTGTTTGCTCCTCTTGGGGATGCTAAACTACAGAATTTGGGAGTGTCATCATGACCAGAAAGACTGAGCCTTCTTTTTCTATGAGAAAACAAACATGGATGTTTTGAATTCTTTACTATAAAATAGACTGAGTGTGGTTCTGAATATGGTCACAAAATTGTTTGGCTCTGTGAATCCACGGCACTATAAAATTAAGCTTTCTGGTAAAAGAACTGTTTCTTTAACCTTAAAAATGGTGGGAGTTGTATTTTTTTTCCACCATCATAGCCCCTTTTCTTCCCACCCCTTTCTTTGGTGCTCTTGGCAATAAGCCCTTTTACTACACAGGTTTTCCAGCAGGTAGTATCTATTATTTTTAGCTTAGTTAATGGCTTACTTACAAACCAGTGAGTCTAAATTATAAAAAATGAGGAATGACTCACGTTCATTAAAATGAATTCCGATACATTTGGCTACTCACATGAAACAGAGGTACATAATGAGGCGACCGGAGGACACAGAATTCATTAATCCATGAGGTGGCAGTGATGCCAAGCAGAGACAGGCAGACATTTCTCTTAGGTCTCATGTGGGCAAAGTAATTATTTCTTTAAAAGATCTGCAGTTTGTGAACATTTGTTACCCTTGGAGGAATCTCCCTACAGAACTTAGTAAAATAAAATTATTAAAGGAATTAATCCAGAGCAGGAGATATTATGGTTTACAGTATCCATTTTATTCACCGGTTTCTGTTAGATGTCACTTAACTCCTGCTGATTCAGCAGTTCTTTCCATTTATTTGGATTCTAGCAGGAGAGCTGCCTGGGCATCACTGAGCAAGGGCTGAGGACAGTAGTGAGATAACTTGAGACTTGCTTCTATCCACAAATTTGGATTGTCAGATATTCTTGCTCATTTACTTCATGGAATGGAAACAACCACCACCAACTTTCTCTTTCTCTCTCTACTCTCTCTACTCTCTCTCTCTGTCTCTTCCCACTTCTGTTTTGCAGAGGGGTGTGTTATTTGGAAAAGTTCTCTCAACAGAACCCATGTTATTATTCATCAGGCCATTTCTCCAAAATACCTTCTCTGAACAATCCAATCTCAAAGCAAAACAGAATAACATTAGCAGATTAAGTCAGACTATTGATTTAACTGAATATTTTCAGACCAAATTGGTTTATCTTCTAAATAAATTAAAGGCCAAAATAGTTGATCTGGTTACATGTGTAAGGAAAATCATACATAGGGACCAGATGTAATTATCTTTTCAAAACGACTATGTTTTGGAAGAATATGGGTTTACTGAAGTGTCTGGGACACCGAAAGATGAGGTGTATTAGTCCATTTTCACACTGCTGATGAAGACATACCTGAGCTTGGACAATTTACAAACGATAGAGGTTTAATTGAACTTACAGTTCCACATGGCTGGGAAGCTTCACAATCATGGTGGAAGGCAAGGAGGAGTAAGTCACGTCTTACATGGAGGGCAGCAGGCAAAGAGAGAGATTGGACAGGGAAACTCCCCCTTATGATACCATCAGATCTCGTTTGACTTATTCACTATCATGAGAACAGCACGGGAAAGACCTGCTCCTCTGATTCAATTACCTCCCACCAGGTCCCTCCCACAACGCATGGGAATTCAAGATAAGATTTGTGTGGGGACACAGCCAAACCGTGTCGTTAAGAGATTGTGCTATTATATTCAGAATTTCAGTTATGTTTTGGCTTCCAGTGGAAATATCTAAATAATTCAAACAGTCCCTGATTCAAGACAAACTTTATCCATCCTCTGAAGCACAAGCTTCTGAAATTCAAAATATAAAGAACAATATATATGAAGAAATTATACCTCTATCTCTGTCTATCTATCTATCTATCTATCTATCTATCTATCTATCTATCTATCTATATCTCTGTTCATAAGAAATTCCAACAAGTGATTTCTATCCACTATTTTTCTGGACCATCCAAATTCATATATGTGTGATAGTTGACATTGAATACTGACTGATTTGAATAAGTTATTAAAGAAAAAACCTGCTTAGGCAGTATAACCTTTAATCCATATATTGTTTCACTTATGTGCAAAAATAAGGAAGTTAAAACATTTATTAGAAGGATCCAATAGCACAAATAGACATAAAGGTATATATTCATTAACATTTATCTGCATTTAGAAAGTCTTTAAGTGCTGGAGACTTGGTACTTGATCTACGCAAAAAATGCAGTTGTCAAAAATTAGTGGCTTGTTTTCATTGCATAACTGTGTCTAGAGGATCTTTCATATTTAAGTAGACTAGCTGCAAAGGGAAGCAAAAGCTTAGTTACTTCCCAGCGTCAATAAATTACCTCTTACCTCTTTCATTTTCAACTCTCTTCCGTCTAGCCGGCGGATAGAGGGTTAAAGTGGCCTTTTATTTTTCTTCTATTGAATGTAGCATAGATTCAAATCTGCAGCTACTCAAGAATGTGAAATTCTAAAACTGATCTCCTTTCACACATTTGCAAATCACTTCCATGTTTTCAACTAAATGAAATTCTACTGAGTGGTTTACTGTGTGCAAAACTTTGTAAGAAAGAGAGAACCTAAATATTGTAAAATCACGTGTCTGGTAAATCAAGGAGTTACAACCATGGATCCCTTCCTTCCTGATATCTTCCTTTTCTTCCGTTCTCCTTGCCAACTTGTCAAGAGTTGCTGAGGAAATATAAAAGAAGAGATTTCGATTTGTATTGAAGTTGCTTCTTATTGCCAGCCCACTGGGGCAAGTCATTGTTCTTTACTAACCAAGAAGTTAAGCACATCACAGATATCTCAAAGGATAATGGCTTAGACAATGGCAAGTCAAAAGCAAAGATAATGGTAGCATCCAGGGTGGCTCAGTGGAGAAGATAGGCTCCCTCTTCATCGCTATAATTCCCTCTTCCTTGACCGTTTTTCTTCCTTGACCATTTTTCTTCCTCATATCATGTAAAGTACTATCTCTAGAAGCTCCAGACTCCCCCTCCCAATCAACTTTCCCCTGCACAGAGATATTGGACCTGACATTGGACCTAGAAAGCTCCCAACTCTGATACTGTGAATGAACATAATGAGGACAAATTAGAGTTTTGTTTGAATTGAATGAATAAAGCATTCCATAATGTATTAGCCATGCTTGAGGATGCAGCAAGGGATCTCGTCTCTGCCATTAAAATATGCATTGTATATCTGAGAAATGTTTCTCCTCAGTGGGCCATGTTGACACATAAATGTGCTTTTGAAATCTACATGCAAAAATAATCATGATGTGGACTGATAAGAATTCTGAAGACGACTGAGGCTACATATTAATCTGGGAAACTCTGCCCACAGTCAAAGATTTTCACTAGAAACTCAAAGCTTAAATTCCATATTTTTTTTTTTTTTTTTCTGAAATCGTACAAATGTTCTATCCAATAATCAGGCAAGAAAACAAAGGGATTCAATCAGAATTCAGTGGGACACTAAGAAAGCAGTAGTCAGTATTTGACACTTCATGTAAATCAAGTTCAAAACCAAACAGAAGAAAAGGTTCTTTTTAAGTATCACTGTATGTTTAAGTATAAATCTGCATTCACATGGATATGTAACTGCGATTTTTTTCCTCCTTACTGCATCAACTCTGTTAAACTGGAACCATGTTTTCCTGAATTCTTTTGCTTGTGTAAATTCAGTTTAGGGTTGGCCGTAGGAGAAATTTGTGTGAGATTTGGAAGTAGACTTTATGCCCTATTTGTCTGTGTGGACTCCAGGCACCATAGCAGATCACATGTTCCCCCTGATCTGCTGGCTCACCAGATTGTCACTGGGAAGCAGCGGGGTTTGCAGCTCCTCCAGCTCTTCCCTGGTTGATCTCCTCCTGCAGCTCTTCAACTTCTGGACCAGGCGCATGAAAGACTTGTGGCAAAGCATACCAGCTTCTTAACTGGGTAACCCGCATTGTCAAAGTCCTTGCCGGGAAAACCTGCATTGGTCTCCCCTGTGATCATTGCCTGTCTGGGGACTGCAGATCCTCTTCAGAACCTGCCTCCACCATCTCTTATTGCTTCTAGGCCTTCAATTAAAATCCAGTCTTGGCAAGGCTCCAGGGGTACCTGTAAAGGCAAACAAATAAAATATTTACCTATATCAACAAACAAACAAAATTATTATCCAGTTTATATCACCATACCTGGAAACATGCATGAGAATGGATCCTAAGGGTGTTAGATAAGGATCAAAGACCATATTAGGCTGAATTTGCTGATATGGGTGCACTTAAAAGAGATTGTAGATTCAGTGTGTTAGCAGCTGGGAATGACTCTAATAGTCATCTTGGTTAGATGAGTGAACGTCCTTGGTACTCTGGAGATGGTGGTACCCATCCAAAGTAGGAATACTGAAGAGGACCTGCTCATTCACCTCCCTCCTATGTCTGGAGGACATTCTCTGACTCAGGCTTTGCAGCATACATTTGTGAGGGAGCTCCAGGGTGGGTATTCCTAGCAGTCCAGAAATATCAGTGGATACTACTGCAACTGGACTCTAAATTCAGTGGGGATGATGTGATCCTGTGGTGACAGGGACCAAGCTGTGGCACTTAATGGATGGAGACAGAGTGGTTTGGCCCACAGAGATCTTTGAGTTGGCCAATAGAGTATCACTAAAACAGAAATAGGTTGGCAGACTTTTAAAATATTTGATATACATATGGCAACAATTTTTTCTGGTGGATGGAAGTCTAACTTTAATCATTAGAATGATCATGCATCTCAGCCACCTCCAGAATCGAGCTGATTTATAGACCTAGAGCCCCTGAATGAAGGGGAGGCCAGGACATGAATGAGGAAGCATCCTGCCCTACAGCCAAAAATTTACACTGTAAATGTTCTTCCCCAGCTTTGCCCTGAAGGGACACATGGCTGTTCCTAAGAAGAATTGTTGGTTCTTGGCTCTGATCTTAATTTTTGGAGACATAGAATATTGCTGTGGTCCACCAGTCAGAGTAAAGATCAAATGATGTTAGGTGAACACTTCTTTCCTCTCACAGGCCTGCTTTCCTCTCACAGTGGCTCCAGGAGGCCCCCAAACCTACACTGGGGTAATTTCCTCACTTATAAATACATAGAATAATAGACTCAACTATTGGCAGAATCCTGACATTGATTCCATAACCCATGCAGTCAGGGCTATTATGATAGAACAGACCAAGACCAAGTGAAAGTCACTGGAAGTGACTCTACCTACCCAAATGGTAAACCAAAAGCAAATGGCTTTCTAGAGAAATTGCACAAATTATTGCCAATATCAAAGGCTTGAAAAATACAGTGTTGGGGATCTCTACTTAACGTGCCTATTTGTCCAGTGCAGAGGACCAATATTGCAGTATGTAGTGAGTGTCTACAACCTTAAAAAGGTAGTGACTCCAATTCCAGCTGCTATTTCAGATGTATTTTCTTTCTGGAGAAAAAATCGGTGCCAGGAATGCATACAGCTAATGTTCTGACAAATACTTTTTCTTCTATGCCAGTTAACAAAGATCTCAGGAACAGTTTGCTTTCAGTTGAAAGGGCTACAATATATCTTCACTGTCCTACCTCAAGGCTATACTAATTCTTCAGCCCTGTGTCACAATATAGTCCACAGGGGGCTTAATTGCCTCACAATTCCAAAGAACATCATGGTAGGCCATCACCTTGTTGATGTCATGCTCATTGAACTTGTGAGCAGAAGCAGAAGTTACTCTAGATAATGAAATAAGACAGATGCATGTCAAGTAGTGGGAACTAGATCCCACAAAAATTAGGATCTTCCATCCCTAGAAATGTCTAGAGAAACAGTGGACTGAAGATTTTGGGATATCTCTTCCAAAGTTAAAAATAACAGTTGCTGTGTCTTACATTTCCTACCACTAAAAAAGGGGACATACCTGGAGGGGGATTTTGGAGACATCATATGCCTCATTTGGGTGTGCTTCTTACATTCATTTATGAAATAACTTTGAAAGGACGCCAGCTTTCTGTGTAGATTTTAGCACAAGAGACGTCTCTGCAACAGGTCCAGGCTGATGTGCAAGCTGCTGTACCACTTGGGCCCTAGGACTTAGCAGATCTTATGGTGCTTGAAGTATCCATGGGCAATTGGATGATGTTGAAAGTCAATAGCATGCATTTACAGGTAAATAACTGTGGAGACTATTATCATTTTACAATAAGGCTATACCATCTTCTGCAGATATCAATTCTTGTTTTAAGAAATAGTTTCTGGTCTGTTACTGGGAACTATTAAAGATTAAATGCTAGCCCATTAGCCATCAATTTTCTGTGCCACCTGAGGTACCCAACATGAACTAGGTGTTGCCTGATCAAAACCTTGAAGTTGGGTATGCACAGCAACATTCCTTCATCAAATGGAAGTGGTTAGTATAAGATCCAACCTGTACAGGTCATGAAGGCACAGGTAAGTTTCGTAAGCAAGTTGTGCAAAAGCTCATGGTTTGTACTCCTTTTACATGGCCTCTTTCTCAACTGCAGGTGTGGCCTCTTTCAGAGTTCCCTTTGATCATCAATGAACAAGAAAATATTTGGGTCTGGTTTACCAAAGGACCTACAAGATTTTCTGGTACCACCATTCCCCAGAGGGGTCAGCCAGCTACGTGTTGGCAGGATGATGGCACTGGACTATTTCCATCATGGAAGGGGCAGCATTTTGTCCTCACTGGAACAGACACTTGGTTAGAATATGAATTTGCTTTCACTGCACATATTTGTTCTGCTAAAACCACCACGGTATATGCCTTATTCACTGTTACAATATTCCATGTAGCATTACTTCTGACCAAGGAACTCATCTCACAGTGTGGATAAGGAAGGGACTTTTGAAGATTTTGTTATGTTCTCAACTGGGGGACATCATCTTATAGGGCTGAGGTAGTGTTCTATGGATGTAGTACATATCCCAAAACCAAAGTATAGTGCTGTTTCTATGGATGTAGTACATATCAGCAACCAAAGTATAGTGCTATTTCTCCCATAACATGATCAAGGAATGGGAATGAAATCAGCTGCTCTTATTATTACCCTTTGTGATCCATTAACAAATTTTGCTTCTAGTTCTGGCAACTTTGGGCTCTGCTGCTTTAGGGCATTTTACTTTTCCAGAAGAATAATGCTTCCACCAGGAAACACAGTAACACTCCTGTTAAATTGGAAGTCGAGACTCCTCCCTGAAAACTGTGATGCCAGTAAATCAACATGCAAATAAGTGGCTACTGGATTGGCTAAAGTGTTTGATGCTGACTCTCAAGGGGGAAACTGGGTTTCCAGCATACAGTGGGCACAGGGGTAGGTGCTTTCTGGAATACCCTGGTCACCTTGGGTCCTGCTTACTATTCCCTTATCCTGTGGTAAAAGTTAATATAAAACCGTGGTAGCCCAATAAAGACAGGACTTCTCATGGCTGACACTTTAGGAATGGAGTTTTAATCACTTCACCAGGCATGGGATCACAGCAAGGTGAGGTGCTCACTGAGGGCAAGGGAAATATGAAATAGGCAGTTCAAGAAGGAAGCCATCAATACAAGCTATGACCATATGGCCAATAGCAGCAATGAGGACTTAATGGTTACGAGCATTTCTTTCTTAATTTTATATACAAGCATGCTTCACTTAATGAGAGGGATACAGTCTAAGAATTGTGTCATTAGGCAATTTTGTCATCATACTTACATCTTGGAGTGTACTTACACAAACCTAGATGGTATAGCTCACTATACACCTAGGCTGTATGATGACAAAGCCCATTGCTCCTAGGCTCTAAACCTGCACAGCATGTTAACATACTGAGTACTGTAGGCAATTGTAGCACAATGGTGAGGATTTGTGCATCTAAGCTTATCTAAACATAGAAAAAGGACAGTAAAAATTACAGTATAAAAGATGAAGAATGGTACATGTGCAAAGGGCACTCACCATGATTGGAGTTTGTGGGACTGGAAGTTGCGCTTGGTGAGTCAGTGAGTGAGCGGTGGGTGAATGTGAGGGCCTAGGACATGACTGTACAGCACTGCAGACTCTATAAACATGGTATACTTAGGCTACAATAGATTTACTTTAAAAAATCTTTCTTCAATAAGAAATTAGCTTGCTGTAGCTTATTTTTAGTTTGTAAGCTTTTAAATTTTTTAACTTTTTAATCTTTTGTAATAACACTTACCTTAAGCAAACATATTGGATAGCTGTACAAAAATATCTTCTTTTTAATTTGTATTTAAAAGCTTTTATCTATTTTTAATTTTTATTTTACTTTTTAGATGTTTTGTTAAAAATGAAGACACAGATACACACATTAGTTTAGGCCTGCACAAAATCAGGATCAAGACATCACTGGCAATAGGAATTTTTCGGCTTCATTGTATTCTCATGGGACCATCATTGTAGACTGAAACATCGTTAAAAGGTGCATGACTGTATATGTGTGTATGTGTAAAAATTATTTAGTCCCCCTCTTCTATTTTTCTATAATCCAATATAAGGAATGTTAATAGTGGTTAATGTCATAGTTCAATATATAAGTTACAGAATATCAGAGGGAGAGCGTGAGGCTGTTTCACAGAGAAAGTGTCTTTTTGGCTGTACAAATTGTAGTTGCATCATGTTCTAACATGTTTACCTGGAAGTTAAATATGCTTAAAAGAAGTTTGCAAGGGTACCAAGTTCACAAGGAGTGGGCTCTCATATTTTCTTCTTTTGCTCAATGTCAAATTAACTGAGTTAGAAATACATTTCTGAGAATGCCCTTCCTTCTATGGCTCCTGATTAAGATTGGCCACAAGAGAAATTTGCACAAGTTTTGGAAGGTAAAAGTAAAGCAGCAGCCATTACACCTTGAAGGTTGATGTAGGGTTCCAGGCATCCCTGAAGTTCATGCACATTGTCACTGATCTGCTGAGCCAGTCCTGTGCCAAGGTGAGTTAGCAGCTGAGCTTGTAGCCAGTAACTGGGCTTGTAGCTGTCTCAGCTCCCATTGGATCTCATCCTTTAGCTCTTCCATGTCCTGTACTAGGCACATTTGCAGGTCTCTGGGAAAGGGCATCAGCTTCTTCTGTGGGTCACCCACTCCATCCGTGTCATCAAGGTTTGAGGTGGTGAGATAGACGTGGGTTTCACTTTTTCCTTGCAGATTCCAGTTGATCCTGGCTATATGCTCCTTCACGTCCAGTATTTTTTCTTGACTGGCAGCCCTGATGACCTACAACAGCGTCAGAACCATAAACTGATGTAGCAGCAACAGCTTTCTGTAGACCTTTTCAGTCTCAAAAATTATGCGTCATCTAGCTCCTAGGACAAATTTGTACTTCCATATCACTTATAATGGTTCTGCTCTCTGAGTTCTAAGTGATATAGTAACTGAAGACATAATGATCTCTTTTTAGGAAATATTACAATGTATACAACCATTATTGAGTCATTTTTAATTAATAATAATTGTCGCTTTAAGCAAGGTCTCCTAAGTTTATGTATTCGTCATTTACCTCAGCAGGAGATAATTTTTGTTTTTGTTTCAAATGCTTACAGTTTCCATTAAGGATCTTTCTTTAGTGTTTTAATAGAATCATCATTCTCAGGATACTGTAGTATCTTATATTTTAAATGGAGCAAAAAATAAACAAATGAGGTTTTAATTAACGAATGTGCTAGTAGATGTTCTATATTTACACAAAGTAGTTTCAGTTCTATCTTGAGTGTGAGTTTGTGTGTGTAAAAAAGATAAAGAGAGAGAAAATAATCTCTGTAATAAAAAAACAGAGAATGGGAGAAAAAACAGAAATTTCATTCCTTACAATATTTAAGGATAAACTTTCAAGATTTTAGCTGTATCCAAATATTTATTCTTAAAATAATCCTGCTATCTTGGGCATAACCTTCAAATTTGAAGATTCTAAAAGGTTCATAGGTGGAATAAATTCTCTTTTCAAATAAATTCTCTTTTCATCCCCCTTCGATGAAGAGGGATCCTTACCCATATATAATTGAACATCGGTTTCTCCAGATGATTACCAGATACTCAGAAATTGGGTTACTTTTTTTTAAACAGTCAACTGGGATCATAGAGAGTTAATAATTGCCATCACCAGCTCCACTGAATCAGAGGTTAGAACCAATTAGAGAGTAAGTAAATGGAGAGTTAAAATGTCAGCTTTTTCTTTTTTTTAACGATGATGGCAGGCTGGATAAGGTGGAGTTTTTAAAAAGTGTGTGGGAGGGTAAGTGTCAAGATGAACTTGCTAACATTTTACCTATAAAATGGACGGACTCACCCACACAGTCACAAATAGCTGGGGATAACAGCAGGCTCTGCTAAGGTAACTGCATAACAGTCCATATCGTCCCAGAAAAAGAATCATTTTTGCTTACTGCTTTGCTATGTAATTAGGAACTCATTGTGTACAATCAAACTCTCTTCTCATCCTTACTAAGCAGCTCCTTTGGTGACATGACCCAAACCCTCATGTCTGAGAGGTCTGAGCTCCTGGTCACCATTATCTTCTTGTCATTCCAGTGTTTGATGTTATTTTGTGTGGCATTGTCTTATTCTCTGTGTATTACAACTTCATTGTCAACTGTTTATAAGTTCATGTTTCATGCTTGCGTTCTGAATCATTGCCCTTACCATACACAATGCCAGGTACATAATAGTGGCTCGAATTAAAAAAATATATCAAATACACAAATGATTGCTAGGTGCATGTTATAGGTCATGCAGGTAATCTTTCCAGGGAAGTAGACTCTGAAATAGAGATTAATGTGCAGAAATTAGGAACTACTTGTAGGATCAAGCTCTGTGGCAGAAGAAAAGTAAATAAGATGGGGCAGAGGGAGGAGCTGGGCTATGTTGAAATTTCAGCAAAGCTCTCCATTAAACACATATAGGGCTCTACAGCTGGGATGGCCCTTCAAAGTTATTCCCAGCTTGAGAGAGTCAGCTGAGCTTCATACCACAGTGTTGACCATTCATACCATTCATTGGCTACAGGCTTTTCCCAGGGAAGAGTATGGCCTTGGCCAGGTACCTCCCCAGGTGAGTGTAATTCCTGTGAGGCTGGCAGCTGGGATCTGTCATCCCACAGCACTCCCAGAAGCCTAAAGATTATGTCCCTTAGTACTAAAGGGAGATCGAGGTGGTGCATCAGAACACCACTACAGACCACCCCTTATGATGTCCCAGTCCAATTCTTTGTGTAGACTCTGAGAGCAGCAAATTCTGGTGGACCTCTTGTCCTGGGAGAAACTTAGAGGAAGGCGAGTGGGACAAACAACAGCCTCTCAACACCTGAGCTGAACTTGTAGCCACAACTGTCACTCATCAGCTTATCCCTCTGCTATCCATTCTGCATGCTGCTCATTCTCAGCTAGCACTTCTTCCATTCTCGGGTGGCTCTGAAACAGACTCTCGGGCCTTAGGAATCTGAGCCTATAACCATCATGCCCTTCCCAGGCCATGGAGTATCATTTGTTCATGAATCACAAAAACTGAGTGAGAATAAGTAGAGACATCAAAATGAATCACCTGGGTGCCAACCCTATTCCACTATGCCCTCACTGTGTAACAGGATTTCTACTTTCTCCTGATGGTTAGGGCCAATTAGTCTTTCCAGAAATGGTGACTTGTCTTCTTGGCTGTGGTCTGTTGGCATGAAGGGTCGTAAGTGTGTGGACAGTGGCTGTAACTTAAGGTTCAGCGGGACTTCTGCTGTGTCCCTAGGTGGATGTGTTCTTTCAGAACCAGGACCTCTATCCCCACAGCATCTAGAGTTGGGGGATGGGCAGCTCACATCCACATAGTGGGTCACTTGGAGGGATGTTAAGTGGGGTCTCTCACACTTCCATCTTATGCATCTTTTCTCACACCATGTGTCTCCTATCTGATCGTATCTGCTGGGAAATAAGGTCATAAATACAGCTTGGACCTGCTGCAGAATCCTTTCCAGCTATGTCCTATTCAAAGCTGTCAGACTTTCCTTACATCTGATACCTAGGCTGGAGAACTATGCCCAGGTGTGGAATATGCTCCCTCTTAACACCTGAAGACATCTACCAGCTGTTGTGCGTTCTTCTTTGTGGTAGGGCACATTAGATACAATAATTTGAATTTGTCTTTTACTTTAGAAGGCTTATCCTGGCATGCCCCAGACCACTGGACTTTTAAAAAGTTTACTGCTGTGTCAGGCCCCTAATTCTTCCTAAGAAGGGGCTCCTCTTTCTGTAGTTCTATGTCTTATTAAAGCCTCCACAGCACTTGCAAACTTCTTGTGTATCTGTTTTAATTAGTATAAAATCATCAATATAGTTGATCAAAGTGATCTTTGATAACATAACAGAAGTCACGATAGATATCATAGTCTTGGTCAGGAGTATTCACTCTTGATCTTTCTGAGTGAACATGAATTGATTCTGATTCCCTTTGTCATGCTCAGGGTCAGGTTCCAGCCCCAGCTGAGGGCTGAGAGGACTAGGTGGATGTCGGACAGGGAGCTGGAAGAACATTTGAGAGACAGCAGGTAGATGAGACATGGCTTTATTCAGCAGCCCCTTCACAGGGTCAGTGTTACCTTTCTACACTACACAAACAATAGTGGCTGAAAGCCAGGTGGGGAGCTTCTCTATGTTATGTCTGCATGGCTATGATTTTGTAAGACATGGGACTGTGCACCTGTGCCACAAACCTGCTGAGTCATCCAGGCTGTTTACCTCAGCCTATGTCTGCTGCCCTATGCCTGCTTGACTGCAGCACAATCATGTTTCTTACATGCTTTCTGATAAAAATGGAGAGTGATACATTTATAACACTTGAAGTTACATGCATTAGCAAAGCCATGCTGATCTGCCCTAGCAGAGATAGTGCATCTAGCACAGAATCTTGGGGTTAATGTTTGGGTGAGGTTGTAGTGGTCTAGTATCCTCTTCTAGGAAACATTTCACTTTTGTAGGGAGCAGACTGATAAATTTGTGAGACGTATTAAGGACTATATCTTCTGCATCTTTTAGGTAGTTAAGAATGACGCTAATCTCTGCCCATTCACCAGGAATATGGTCTTGTTTCTGACTATATTGACTGAGGCTTCTTGGTTTCCACTTGATTTTCTGTAGAATGATATCTCTTACCCCACAGTCCAATCAACTAAAGTTGGGAGTAGGGTGGGCAGACTACCACTTATATCCAATCAATCATATATTACTAATGAAATGGTTGATGGTGGGTCTGTGAACCTATTGGATTTTTTGTAAGCTGGATCTGAGCCAGGATTATAATTTATTACCTGAGTTCTACCCACTCTACGTGCCCCCACTCTAACAGGGAGGCCCTGATGATGTTTGGATGATCAAGTATCAATGTCTAATGTATATAATTGTTCTCAAAATTCTCTTTCCACAGTTTATAAGTACCTGAGTAAATAGCATCTAAGCTGCATCTAATCAAGAAATGAATCAGGGCAATTTTTACCATAGGCATTTACCATAGTATTGCCGGTCTGCTCCCTCTGGAAAATTCACCTCTCCTTAAGTCGGTGGGTTCTGAGTTGGAAAACTGAGGCAAATGTGGAAACTGGACAGGGTTTGTGACTTTTTATTGTATTAGTGGCCCTCAGTCTCTTGATTATCCTTTCCTGAACTATTTTGGTTGTAGATTTTACAACATTATTGCAGGCTATATATTTATTTTGCCCCGAGAATACCATGTTCTATTAATCATATTTATAGCTTTCTGTGGATCAAGTCCCTGAATGCTACTCTGCCTTTGCCACTTTATATGATAATTTGGCCCATCTTGCCTCCTATGGTTAAGTGGTGGCCATTTTGGATAGATGGGAGGAGGGAGCCTATCATCCACATTGCCATCATCAAGCCCAGTTCCACAACAGCATCTCCTACTATCAGTCTTAATTTATAGGACAATGCCTCTTCTGAACTTCTCAGTGATGTGGGTACGCATCTCACTCACTTTGGTAATTGGCATGCCCTCCAGGCCTTTCCATAGGATGTATTCATCTGGTGTATTTCCTAGACTTACACAGTATATACATCCTTGCACGCCAACTTGCCTAACCCTTTTGCTCCCTACTTTTACTGCCTGCCATGATATTTCTGGCATTTCAAGTTCATTTCATTTGGGTCACTGCTTTCTCCAAGTTTCACAAGCTATCCCAGCAGAACATTTATACTTTGTCCAAGATTCTTGCCAGAGCATCACATCCTACATCCTTGGAGAGGGCTCTAATAGTAAATGCTCTCTTGTCCTTTTTTATATTCTATCCCGCCTTTCCTTAATCAAATACCTTTAGAATCCAGGCACATAGTACTCCCTAGTTTCCTTCTGATGCATATTGACTCCATGTGTGTATATTTGCTTTCCTCCCTTGGCAAGCCCAACACTTCTCTAGTTGTCTTATGCTGCAACTTAACCTGGAGCTGCATGTTGGCCTGGAGTCAAGGGGAGTACATGTTGACCTGGAGTCAAGGGGAGTACATTGTGGCAGATCCTGAGCGGGGTGCCTCTTGTCTTGTAGAAAAGGGGCCTCTGCATTGTCTGCAAGTAACGAGAAAAGTGTGAAGTCTTTACAGGGAGGGGTGAGCTACTTGTGCAGGCTTAGAGAGCTTAATGGAATTAGGAGATTTGAGATATTTTAGTTCATCACCCCAAATGTCCCCATCCCATGTTTCTAGGTCCCATTCTTTCCCATTAGGCCTCTACCCATAGCATAGAGGATCTGACTGGGTTGAGAATTTACCAGCTTTGGAACTCTGCTTGGTCCTCAAGTTTATCTTTGCTCTAGAAAATGAAAGCCTTTATATGCTGCCCTGGAGACCCTCTGGGTGTTCACACTTAGCTTGTAGTTGATGAGTAGTCACCTTCAGCCTTTGTCATCTTTCACCAGAACATTAATTGTCCCCAGCAGTTGCCATTCAATTCTATTATCTTTATCATTACTATTTCCCCATTTCTTTTCTGAAAGACCTGACACTTTGCACCTGCACCTGCCTGTGCACTTTCCTCCACAGCTGTACCATTCCGGTTCACCTTTAGTGAAAGGTTTGACAATTGTCCTGTTACCTTACACCAATGGCTATTCCTAATCCAGTTATTAGGTTTTCATTGCCAGCCAGCTGATGAGTGATCCAGCTCCAAAATTCCATCTCACCGTCTGCACCTTTCCTTAAATGAGGTCAATTCCTGTGTTTTTTCCTTCCTAGGGTGATTGAAAACTTTCCTCATTGTGGACACAGTGATAATGTTTTTATTCTTGATAATTCCCTGTTAAACATCTGTCCATCAGGGTATATGCTATGCAATAGGCACAAGGTGAACCAAATGGAGAGTGAACAGGTTTTCCGTCGTCAAGGAGCTTGCACGTGGACTCTCCTTCTTTCTGTTGTAATTCGATGATTGAGAACAAGTGAAAGATTTGTACTTTTTGTATGTCTAAGATGAACGCCATGCAGTATTGAATCTTGTTTCTGAAACCTGAGATTAAACATGAGATATTCTCCTATCATCCAGTTACATGGAGTTATACAAACATAAAATATATAATAGCAAGATGGCTGATTCATTTCTTGATTAGATGAAGCTTAGATGCAGGAAAGAAAAGGTTTTTGTATTCAGATCCTCTGAGTTCAAGTTTTGCTTTTACTAATTACTGGTCAGGCAAGTCACTTGATCCTTCTAAATTATTCTTCTGTAATCAGATTATCTGTGTTGCACAGAAGTATGTCAACATGAAAAAGCACATTTTCAAATGTTTCTTCAGTGTGATCCAAGGATCCCTGGGGAAGGGGTTCACTTTTGCATTAAGTATTTATAAAGACAGATTTGTTTTATATACATTAATCAAAGTAACTTATAACAACAGATTGAATGTAGAAGAATCGAACTGTCTTCTATTCAATTACTCATTAAAGAGCTCTGCAAAAGGGTGAAACAATACCATTATTCTCCCTAGGCTTTTGTTTTTCTGGAAAGTATAGATTTTTAAAAATAAAAGTGTGGTGTTTATGTTAACATATAGTGGGCTTATTGTTATTTTAGGTGAACTAATAAATATGCATTTTAAATATTTTTCATTTTTAATTTCCAATATGGCAAGTATTGATTGAAATGAACCATGCAAACAAAGATTATTTTGTGCTCTTAATATTTGCTAAAACTGTAAAGGGGACCTGAGACCAAATAACATACACTCTAATTTTGTCAGAAGTCTAAGACAAAATTGACCAATTCTCTGTCTCTCAATATTCTATTAAAACACACACAAAAAGATAAATGCAAATGTTTAACCACAACTTACATGAGAAACACAGGATATGACCCTGCAAATACTGAATATTAGAAATTCTTAATATCCAAAGCTTGGATAAAATCTCTCAGACGGATATGTTGAACAGTGCAGGAAAATTGATCATTGATTTCCAGCCAAGCACTCCTACTGGAAACCCCAATTTCCCAGGCAAGGACACGAAACCAAGGAAGAGAATTCACCACCTATTTGCCTGGGTGGAACTTTACAAGGTAACCTATTGTTACCTCTCCTTTGTTAGTATTAGAAAAAATACGTAGCAATTAGAGGCAGAATTACAGAATAATAGAATCTTTACACGAAGGGGTTGTAAGTCAAGCAATGGGAATGGAAGAACCAGGGGCACAATCAATTCTGGAAATTAGTTTCTCATTTTCTGATTTGGGCAATTAAATCACTATACTCATGTTTGATCATCAAAGAATAAACTCTACAACTCCTGATTATGCAATGACATGGCAGATGGTGTAGGAGACCTCCTCCCCTAGTCCAACAGATCCATTTGAAATAAGAGACTGCCAGTATTAGGGCTGGAGAACGTTAACTAGTTCTTAGCCCATTATATGAGAAGATTCTGCAAGAATCAGGAGGTCAACCTGGGGAACCCTGAATAACCCTTAGTAATCCATACCGGAATATGCTTCTTATAAATAAAGAAAAGAACATGTGAAGTCTATGAAAAGTCTCCACATGTCTCAAGATGAAAACAGAATTACTATGTAAGATACAAATGGTTTTTTTTTTTTTTTTAACTTCAAAAGGAGTGCATGTTAGAAAGCTTTGTCCTCTTGATAACATTTATGGAAATCTGTGTGCTACAAAACAAAAGAGAAAGGATGGGATGGTAAGACCACAACTAAAATGACAAAAAAATTGAATAGCCCAAGGAAAAATTGTAAAAATGTAAGTATAATCACAAAATTAAGGGCAGGTTCAAATAAGACAGAAATGACACTGCAGAAAAATAAATTTTTGTTGTAAAAGGAGTAAAATAAAAGCTTTCTCCAAATAGAGATAGAGAATAGGAACAAAGGGACCAAATGGGAGATAAGATGGTAGATCTAAAGGTCAAAAGTGAAGCACCAACGTACAGATCACTGGTAAACATTACTATACAAACAATCCTAAAAGTAAGCTTACAGGAAATTTCCTGAGACAAAATATTACACAAATAGAATGATACCATTTGTATAAGAAAAAAACTGATAATAATCAATACCTAGATGGATCCTGATGGCATATTTAAATTAAATCATTGACAAACTTTTAAACAAAGTAGTTTGATTAAATCATTTCAGTAACAAGTAAGAAATAAAAGCTGTATGTTGTACAGAATATTTAGGGAAAAATGACAATGTTGTATATATAAACAAATGGGATGTAGACAGAACATTTATAAATTGAATTTTTTAATCAATCAAGAAAAGTACAAGAACTACTCTCACCACAAATACAAAATTTATAAATTCAGCCAAATAAATATAATAGAAATAAGAGTGGAAAAGTAAAATATTGGAAAATATCTTCATGACCATAGAGGCCAAAAAGGATTTCTTTTACAAACCTAAAATAATTTTATAAAGAAATAGTTGACAACTCTGATCACATTCATATTAAAATTGTATATACATCACAAAACACCATTTTTAAAAAAGCAAAAGACAAAACACAGGCTTAGAAAAGTTTTTTTTTTTGCAACGAATATAACCAACATAACAGAAGGAAGTTCCAGAAATATGAAGACTCTTAAAATCAGTAACAAAAGACAAACAACCCAACAGAAAATAGGCAAAAAGATATAAAAAGGCAATTCGAGAAAGTAAGAGCATTATTTTTAAGTTAGGATGGTAGATGAGTATACATTATTTTATTCTCTATATTTTGATGCGTCTTAAAAATTCATAAGACCAATATATGCATAAATAATTAAATACAGTTAGAAATTAAGGAATTGGAAACCAAAAATGGTGAGAATAGATCAACTAATCCAAGATTTTGGTCTTTTGGAAGACATCAAACTATGAATAAAAATGATAGAAAATATTAAATATAGGATATTATGTGTGACAAAAATGTATCATAATAGATATTTTCAAATTCTTATTAAAATTTGCATATCCTATTATTTTAGAATTTCAAAATATCTCATTTTTTTGACTGATAGTAATAGCCATTCTGACTGGTGTGAGATGGTATCTCATTGTGGTTTTGATTTGCATTTCTGTAATTATCAGTGATATTGAGCATTTTTTCATATCCTTGTCCCAACATCTCTTTAACTTCTCTCTCTTACCTCTTCCTTCTCTATACTCCGAATTTTTTCTCTCTGCACTGCATAGGACAATAATGCTTTCATTTTATTATGCATATATCTAAAAATCTTGGTTTCTGCTAACACCCATGTCTTCCAGATCTCATCTTCTATACCAGTGGCTAATCAAGGTAATTTTCCAATAGACAGTAGATTCTTTCTGAAAGGAACTCAAATGACAGCTGCTAAGATACTATATTTTTCTCTTCCCCAATTATGATTACCAAAATATACTCAAGAAGTGTAAATCAGTATATATAGCAACATCTCAAATATGATATGTGCTATTCTCTCTCTCTCTCTCTTTCTCTCTCTCTCTCTCTCTCTCTCTCTCTCTCTCTCACACACACACACACACACACACGCAGCAGAAGGAAGAATATAACTAGGTATTTACAAAGATATAGCTGACTCTAGCAAAAGCTGGTGATATTTTTTTCAGTATTATTTTGGTAATTAGAAAAGTGACATTAAAATGAATAAAAGTGAAATAATAAAAATTAGAGGCTTAGTATTCCTTAAATAAAGTCAGTATAATATTCATGCATTTTGCCGGTGTTGTTTCTATCACATGTCCGGAAATTTTGATAGCCATCATTCTGCCTCCAGGCAAAGCTGCGCTGACCTAGCATCACGGGACTTAGACAGAAGTGGAATGCCCTATTCATAAGGTCTATTCCTTATCCGAGTTCTCTGGAAATCTTCAGAGCTCATTTCCCTATGTTGTTCATTCCCAATGCTGCTCTGCTGTATTTCCCAGAATCTAAACATTTACTGCACTTGTATTTCTGACCTTTGGGAAGTTGCCTTGTTTCGTATTGATTCTCCAAGATGTCTTGCCGTACTCCTGCCTGAAGTCAATTGCCTGCAGAAACTAGCTTACATGCATAGATATGCATTTAATGGAGATTTGGCACAGAAATTTTGGACTCATATAGAGACCTAGAATTTATTTTTTATCACAGTTTCAGGATTTGCTATATATTCCTCTTCTTACATTAACCCTCTTTACTAATAATTACTAAAAATAACATTTTCTCATAGAACCATTCCCTGAAACTCTGGGCTAGCACAGTGTCCACTGCTACACATTTTCATAACAGTCTTTACTTAAGCTTTTGTAAAAATGAATCCCATATACTTTAAGTTCCATGAGAACAGTGTCATGTTTTCCTATACTAGTATATTTCTGGAATGTAAGAAGTGCTTAGTGAAAAAATAAAGAAATAGATGAATGGGTAGATGGACGAGTGGTCATCACATGGCCATATAATTTTCTTGCCAACTGTTGACCCTATTCACTAGTTCTTGCAACAAAAAATCAGTTCAGTCAGTGTTCTCACCAAAATAAACTCTGTCCCTTATGGGCAAGGTCTAAGGGACATTTAAAGTATCTCCAATAAAACCAAGGTAGCAACTTAGTAGGAATCCAATACTAATACTAAGAGAATTTCAACCAAAGACATTTCTTCTCTCTCTTGCATTCTGGATTGCTTTTCTCAGGTACCTATATGGGTCTTTCCCCTGCAATTACCCCCTGTGAGGGTTAATTATCCCCTGAGCATCAACTTGATTGGATTAAAGTATACAAAGTATTGATCCTGGATGTGTCTGTGAGGGTGTTGCCAAAGAGATTAACATTTGAGTCAGTGGGCTGGGGAAGGCAGGTCCACCCTTAATCTGGTGGGCACAATCTAATCAGCTGCCAGAGAATATAAAGCAGGCAGAAAAACATGAAAAGGCAAGACTGGCCTAGCCTCCCAGCCTATATCTTTCTCACATGCTTCCTGCCCTCAAACACTGGATTCCAAATTCTTCAGTTTTGAGACTTGGACTGGCTCTCCTTGCTTCTCAAGCTTACAGACAGCCTATTTTGGGAACTAGTGAACATGTAAGTTAATACTTAATAAACTCCTATATATGTATAGGAGTTTATTCCATATATATATATATATATATATATATATATATGGAACAAAAGACAAACAGTCTTTGACTAGTACAGCTTTTGGTACCAGGAGTGGTTGTAGAGGAACGGAATATTAAGGATGGAGTTCTTTCGTTGGTTTTGGGGTTTCTGGGGTTGGCTGCTTAATACAATTAGACACAAAGATGCTAAGGGCTCTCCTTCTAATAGTATGGATAACACTGATAGTCCTTGGTGTGAACTGTTTAGAGAGTTATGCAAACTAAATGCATTTGAAACTTCTGATTCCCTGCTCATGAGAGACAAAGAGTTTACTGACTCTGTACATAATATCTTTGACCATATGTGGAGAACCAAGGAACATAATGAAGCTGGTTGGTTGCTTCTAAGTTTGGTAGATAAAGTAATGAAAGAAAACTATGAACTCAGGCATTCTGTCTCCTGGCTTCAGAACAGATAATGAGCCTCAAATATGCTAACATTGCCCTGAGTGACAGTCTTATCTCTTGTAGAGAAAGAGCTGAAATTGTGAAAAAACAGACACAAGCTCTTATTACGTGAGTGGCTGACCTGCAATGAAAGGTGCATGCACAGCCTTGCCAGGTGTCTACTGTTAAACTAAGGGCATTGATTGGAAAAGAATAAGACCCTGCAACTTGGAATGGGGATGTGTCAGAGGACCCTGGTGAAGTTGGTGACACTGAGTTTGTAAACTCTGATGAAGCTTTTTTGCCAGAAGGAACAGCTTCCCCATCCCCAGTAGTGGCAACATTCCCTCTCCGATCCATGCTGCCATCAGCCTTTCCACCTTTGTCTGGGGAGCTAAACCCTGCACTGCCTGAGGCAACAGTGGCAGCCTCCCCTGAGGCAGTTGCCTGGCAAAATAATGTTGATTCTTCTCAGGAGCCACCCCCAACACCCCTGTTTGCTTCTAGACCTATAAGTAGACTAAAGTCCTGGTGGAACCCTAGAGGTGAGGTTAAGACTGTGACCCATGAGGAGGTATACTACACTTGAAAAGAACTGCTTGAGTTCTCTAATTTATATAAACAGCAGTATGGAGAACAGGCATGGGAATGGATGTTAAGGGTATGTGATAATGATGGAAGAAACATAGAGTTGGATTAGGCTGAATTTATTGATTTGGGCCCACTAAGTAGGGATTCATTCTGTGTTTAATATTGCAGCATGGGGAGTTTAAAAAGTTCTAATAGTTTATTTGCTTGGTTAGCTGAAATATGGATTAGAAGATGGTCCACTGTGAGTGAGCTGGTAATGCCTGATCTCGCTTGTCTTAATGTAGGGGAAGGGATCAAAAGGCTTAGGGAGATTGGGATGGTGGAATGGATTAGTCACTTTAGACCTACTCATTCCAGTTGGGAGGGTCCAGAAAATATACTGTTGACCAATACCTTACAAAATAGATTTGTGAAGGCAACACCTGCATCTTTGAAGAACCCTGTAATTGCTCTTCTCTGTAAGTTGGATCTAATAGTGGGAACCACAGTCACTCAACTACAGAATTAAAGTACAATGGGAATAATTGGATCCAAAGGTGGCAGGGGCCAAGTGGCAGCACTCAACTGTCAAAGACAAGGTGGGCATAGATACTGGAATGGACAGCAGAGACAAAGTAGCAATCAGAATAGTCTGACTTGTGTAGAGCTCTGGCACTGGCTAATTCATCACAGTGTTCCTAGAAGTAAAATTGATAGGAAGCCAACTGCATTGCCACTTAATTTATATAAGGAGGAAACTTCTAGGTCTAATGGACAAAAGACTAATTTGAATTATAAAAACAGAGAATCACTGCCCCTCAATCAGTTTCGAGACTTGAGCCAGTTTACAAACCCAGAACCCCTTGAATGAAGGGGAGGCTGGGTCCTCTTGAGGAAGGACCCCATTACATCACTGTCAGTTTATGCAGTTAATTTTTCTCCCATTCTTCCCCAAGGAGACCTCTGGCCTTTTATCCGTGTAACTGTGCATTGGGGAAAGGGAAATGATCAGACGTTTAGGGGACTACTGGACACTAGCTCTGAGCAGACGTTGATTTCAGGGAGTCCACACTGTCATTTTGGTCCTCCAGTTAAAGTAGGGGCTTATGGAGGTCAGGTAATTGATGGAGTTTTAGCTCAGGTCCAACTTCCATTGGATCCATTTGGTCCCTGGACTCATCCTGTGGTCATTTCCCTAGTGCCAGAATGCATAATTAGCATAGACATTCTTAGCAACTGGCAAGAACCCCCACATTGGCTCCCTGACTGGTAGAGTGAGAACTGTCATGGTGGGAAAGGCCAAATGGAAGCCATTAGAGCTGTCTCTACCTAGAAAAATAGTACATAAAAAACAATATCGCATCACTGGAGGAATTGCAGAGATTAGTGCCACCATCAAGGACTTGCAGGGGTGATAATTTCCACCATATCCCTGTTCAACTCTCCCATTCAGCTTGTGCAGAAGATAGATCTCGGAGAATGACAGTGGATTATCATAAGCTTAACCAAGTGTAATTCCAATTGCAGATGCTGTACCAGGTGTGATTTCATTGCCTGAACAAATTAGCACATATCCTGGTATGTGGTATGGAACCATTAACTTGGCAAATGCCATTTTCTCCATTCCTGTCCATAAGACCCACCAGAAGCAATTTGCCTTCAGCTGGCAAGGCCAGCAATATACTTTTACTCTCTTACCTCAGGGGAATATCAACTCTCTGGCTTTGTGTCACAATCTTATTTGGAGAGACTTTGATTGCTTTTGCTTCCTCAAGATATCTCACTGGTTGATTACATTGATGACATTGTGCTGATTGGCTCTAGTGAGCAAGAAGTATCAAACACCCTGGACTTATTGGTGAGACATTTGCGTGTCAGAGGATGGGAAGTAAATCCAACTAAAATTCAGGGACCTTTTACCTCAGTAAAATTTCTAGAGGTTCAGTGGTGTGGGGCTTATCGAGGTATTCCTCCTAAGGTGAAGGGTAAGTTGCTGCATTTGGGTCCTCCTACAGCCAAGAAAGGTACACAATGCCTAGTGGGCCTATTTGGATTTTGGAGGCAATGCAATACTCATTTGTGTGTGTTACTCTGGCCCATTTATCTAGTGATCCAAACGGCTGCCAGTTTTGAGTGGGGCCACAAACAGGAGAAGGCCCTGCAACAGGTCCAGGCTGCTATGCTAGTTGCTCTGCCACTTGGGCCGTATGACCCAGCTGATCCAATGGTGCTTGAGGTGTCAGTGGCAGATAGGGATGCTGTTTGGAACCTTTGGCAGGTCCCCATAGGTGAATCACAGTGGAGACCTCTAGGACTTTGGAGCAAGGCCTGGGCATATTCTGCAGATAACTACTCTCCTTTTGAGAGACAGCTCTTGGACTGTTCCTGGGCTTTGGTGGAAACTGTACATTTGAGTATGGGTCATCAAGTCACTATGTGATCTGAACTGCCTCTTTTGAACTGGGTGTTTTCTGATTCACCTAACCATAAAGTGGGTCATGCACAGCAGTACTCCATCATCAAATGAAAGTGGTATATACGTGATCAGGCTCAAACAGGTCATGAAGGCAGAAGCTACATGAGGATGTGGCTCAAATGTCCATGCTCTCCACTCCTGCCACCCTGCCTTCTCTTCCCCAGCCTGCACGGATGGCTAATAGGGGGTTCCCTATGATCAGCTGCCAGAGGAAGAGGAGACTAGGGCATGGTTCACAGATGGTTCTGCACAATATGCAGCCACCACCTGAAAGTGGACAGCTGCGGCACTATAGCCCCTTTCTAGGACATCCCTGAAGGACTGCAGTGAAGGAAAATCTTCCCAGTGGACAGAACATTGAGCAGTGCACCTAGTTGTGCACTTTGTATGGAAGGAGAAATGGCCAGATGTGCAATTATACACTGATTCACAGGCTGTAGCCAATGGTTTGGCTGGCTAGTCAGGAACTTTGAAGAGGCATGATTGGAAAATTGGTGACAAAGAAATTTGAAGAAGGCATATGTGGATGGACCTCTCTGAGTAGTCAAAAACTGTGAAGATATTTGTATCCCATGTGAATGCTCGCCAGCGGGTGACCTCAGCAGAGGAGGATTTTAATAATCAAGTAGGTAGGATGACTCATTCTGTGGACATCACTCAGCCTCTTTCCCTAGACACCCCTGTCATCGCCCAATATGCCTATGAACAAAGTGGCTGTGGTGGCAGGGATGGAGATTATGCATGGGCTCAGCAACATGGACTTCCACTCACTAAGGCTGACCTGGCTATGGCCAGTGCTGAGTGCCTAATTTGCCACTAGCAGAGACCAACACTGAGTCCTTGATATGGCACCATTTTTCAGGGTGATCAGCCAGCTACTGGTAGCAGGTTGGTTGTATTGGATCTCTTCCATCATGGAAAGGGCAGAGGATTGTCATCACTGGAATATACACTTACTCAGCATATGGGTTTGCCTATCCTGCATGCAATGCCTCTGCTAAGAGTACCATCCATGGACTCATGGAATGCCTATCCACCATCATTGTATTCCACGCAGCATTGCTTCTGATCAAGGCACTCACCTTACAGCTAAAGAAGTGTGGCAGTTGGCTCATGCTCATGAAATTCACTAGTCTTACCGTGTTCCCCACCATCCTGAAGCAACTGGATTGATAGAACGCTGGAATGACCTTTTGAAGTCACAATTACGATGCCAACTAGGTAACAATACTTTGCAGGGCTGGGGCAAAGTTCTCTAGAAGGCCATGTATGCTCTGAATCAGCATCCAATATATGATACTGTTTCTCCGGTAGCCAGGATTCATGGGTCCAGGAATCAGGGCTTGGAAGTGGAAGTGGTACCATTCACCATACCCTTAGTGATCCACTAGCAAAATTTTTGCTTCCTGTTCTTCTGGCCTAGCAGTCTTCATTCCAGAGGGAGGAACTCTGCCACCAGAAGACACTGAAAGTTAAGATTGCCACCTGGACACTTCGGGCTTCTCCTACCTTTAAGTCAACAGGCTAAGAAGGGAGTTACAGTGTTGGCTGGGGTGATTGACCTGGACTGTCAAGATGAAATCAGTCTACTACTCCATAATGGAGGTAAGGAAGAGTATGCATGGAATACAGGAGATCCATTAGGGTGTCTCTTAGTATTACCATACCTTGTGATTAAGGTCAATAGGAAACTACAACAGCCCAATCCAGGTAGGACTACAAATGACCCAGACCCCTCAGGAATGAAGGTTTGGGTCACTCCACCAGGAAAAACACCATGACCTGTTGAGGTGCTTGCTGGGAATACAGAATGGGTAATAGAAGAAGGTAGTGATCAATACCAGTGACAACCACATGACTAGATGCAGAAACGAGGACTATAACTGTCATGAGTATTTCCTCCTCCTTTTATTAAAAGCATGTTTGTGTATGTATATGCTTGTACTAAGAAAATATCTTCATTTTTATTTCTTTTTCCTTTACCATGTGACATAAGATTTATTGACTTCATATCTGCCATTAAGTATTGTTAACTTTATGTAACAGTATTTGGATTGGGGGTTGGTGCATATCTGGTTGTACAAAGGATATTTGTATTATGTTAGCTAAATTATGACCTTATTATTGTCTTTATTTGAAGAGTATATATGATCTCAGGAGATGTATATGGGTTCAAGTTGACAAGGGGTGGACTTGTGATGATTAATACTGAGCATCAACTTGATTGGATTGAAGGACGCAAAGTATTGATCCTGGGTGTGTATGTGAGGGTGTTGCCAAAGGAGATTAATATTTGAGTCAGTGGGCCGGGGAAGGCAGACCCACCCTTAATCTGGTGTGCACAATCTAACCAGCCGCCAGTGAATATAAAGCAGGCAGAAAAACATGAAAAGGTGAGGCTAGCCTAGCCTCCCAGCCTACATCTTTCTCCCATGCTGGATGCTTCCAGCCCTCAAACATCAGACTCCAGGTTCTTCAGTTTTGAGACTTGAACTGGCTCTCCTTGCTCCTCCAAACTTGCAGGCGGCCTATTGTGGGACTTTGTGATCATGTAAGCTAATACTTAATAACACCACTTTATATATATATATCCTATTAGTTTATATATATATCCTATTAGTGTGTGTATGTGTGTATATATATTATATACTAATTATATATATTATATAATAGTATATTTTTACATATGAATATATCTCTTATTAGTTCTGTCCCTCTAGGGAACCCTGACTAATACAGTCCCAAATGACTTCACATTAGATTCCTACATCTCACAGTGACTGCAAATCCCTGTCTACATTGATCACTGCATTCTTGTGTGGTTCCTTTCCAGACCATTACACAGCACCATTCCTCAGATGAACACATCCCTTGGAATGTCCCTCTCCGAACATGCCAATTGTCACTTTTTCTCACCAAATCCATCAGTTTGGTTCTCCAAGTATCTATGATCACTCAATCCCTCCCACTATTACCTAAAATATCATACCCCTGATGTGGGAAGGCTCTTCTTCCTACCTTGGAATCCTTGATACTCATGCCCATTCTTTCTTCCGAGCATCCTTATTCTATGTAAACCAGCTCTTAATCATAGGGTCTTTTCTGTTTCAAAAATGCCCCTTGAATATTCTCCTTCTACTTCACTTCTCTTTCCCTAGGTCTCCCAACATCCAGACCTTCCCAAGGTCATCCTACATAATATTCATTTCATGGTTAATTTGCCCAAATTGATCCTTTCATCAGGATATTCTTTTGAAAACTTCCAAGAGGTTATTTAAAACCTATGAGCATAAAAATTTCCATAATTAACCAGGTGTTCTGTAATGGAGCTATAGCATCTACGTGAAACCCATTTCCCTCTAATCCTTAATTAATTCGGCATTCCTGTATTTACTTCAGCTTTCCAGAATGGCCCTGTATTGTTCTCTTTTCTGACCCAAATCCTATTAATTTTGCACAAATCAAGTTCCATACACTCTGTGAAGCCTTCCTTTTAGTCCACTAGTTTTTATTTCTGTAAACTCTTGTCATATTTTATAGTTCATACCAAGTAATCAATCTAATTGTTTCATCTCTGTTAGGTCTACTTCCCAAATTTGACTATATCATTTCTCATGGAGAAAGATGTATTAGACTTTCTCTGCATTCCCTATTATACCCACCGCAGTCCCACAGATTTAGCAAAAGCTAATCAACTTAGCATTGACTGCAAAATAAAGATGCTTTCCTTGCCCTGGTTGAGTTGTTGAAGGTGGATATTATCATAAAAGAAAGGAGTTAAGTTAGGAAGGTATCAGGGAAACAGTACAAAGTAAATAAATGAGACATATTTCAAGGCTAAAGAGTTTTGAAAGCTATTTTCAAGCCTGAGCCAATGTTACCACGACCGAGCTTGTCAACAACCACAAGCAAACTAGCTACCCACCTGCTGTGGTGAGGAAGCATTTGGAGCTCAACAAGAGTGAGGTAGAAAGTCAGTTAACACTTCAACATGAAAACATCTTTATATTTATTAATATATTTTTGAGAATCCTTAGCCATTTTCTGGGTTGCCTTTCATATTGTACCTGTGAAGACAAAAGAGGGTAGGAATTATAAACACTTTGACACGGGAAGACAGACACAGAGAGAAATCCCTTGCCAAACATCTAACAGTGAAAAAACTGGGAATAGAAACCAGGTCCCATGCCTCACCATCTGGTGTTCTATCAGCTAGACCACACTGTCTCTCTAAATTGCCAACCTGGATTAATAATTGTACATATGACATAATTCTAGTCTTTGCCTTTCTGTGCTGTTGAAGATGGGACATCTCTTCTGTTGAGCATGATGGAAACTTTTCTGTGTATATATCCAAATATATAATTAATGATTTTTTTCCTTATACACAAGCAGAATAAAAACAACCAAATTCATCTGAGTTTATTTCAATGCTAGAAGAAAACTAAGAAATTCATTGATATTAGATAGGGAGCTATTAAATTAAAAATTATTTAAAGAAATACATTTTGAGAATTGGCTAATCTAAATTCTATTGTCTTCTACACATCTAAGTCTTTCTTCTATCATCTGAGCTGCTTTATTTCAAAAGCAGAATTCTGTCCATACACAATTTCTGTAGCTTCCTTTTTGTATCAAACCATGATTACAGAAATAAGAATTCTGGTTCTTTCCATTGGTGCTTTCAGCCTGCGTGTGCCTATATTTGAGCATGTGAAGACCAACATATGTTGTTCACAATAGGTTGGAAACTGAAGGACTTTGCTTCAGACTGAGACGAAAATTGTCTATTTAATTCAGGGAAAATGAAGGTTTAAGATCAGGTAAAATATATTATTTTCTTTGATTACCAAGCCAGGAATCTATTTGGGATTATGAAAGAGAGGCAACCCTTGAGACACTGGTATTTCAACCTCTACTCTTTCAAATACCTGTGCTGTTACACTAAATATTGCCCTACAGCTACATTAGCTGTACTTATGCAGAGTATTTTTGATGGTAGCAATTGTAACCATGTTTATAAAAGTAAAGTCCTGCTGACAATTGGACGTATTGATGAGTGACAGAGAGGCTGGGTTAATTCTTTAAAATCAATTTTCATCAATATTATAGTCTCTTCTTTACACTTTTATGTAGTATTTGAATTATCCACCACGATAAAGAGAAAAACTATAGACAACAAATTCTTTACTTAATAGAAACAAAGGGTTGAAGCAGTGTGGGAAGATTGAGAAGGGATTTCCTAAATCACGAATCACTCAAGGAACATCTAAGGCCAGCAAATGCCTTAGATGGAAGTTAGGGAATGCAGGGGAGACCACTTCCTAGCAGGGACTGGGGACATCCCACAGAGCTGATCCCTAGAAGGTAGCATGTTGCTGCCTATCTTGTTTACTGCTGCCTTGGTTCCTCAACATGCTTTGTCTCACCCACCAATTCTTCTTTTTTAAAGGAAAAGATAAAGTTTTTATACTTCACTAGTGATTTTGAGCTAGACAGAATACATAAAACACTAGGGGGAACAATTTCAGCCCCTGAATTAATTCACTGAAATGTAAAATGGGGATATAGGGTTGGCAGAGATCCAAATAGAAATCTGAAAAGATAAAATGTGTGTGTGTGTGTGTGTGTGTGTGTGTATATTTGTGCACATCTAATCTCACTTAAGAATGCAAAGCTGTATAAGTGAGGCTATAGAAAGAGGAAGGGGAGAGAAGGACACGTATGGTTGGTAGGAAATATAACTATGCAAACATTAAGTCCTAGATATTTAGGATTAAGGATTGGGGAGCGGGGGAAGTAAGTTATAAAATAAAAAGATGAACATGATAAAATATGTGTAAAATCATAGTGAATATATTGAACAGGAAGAGAAATACTGCATTTGTGACAGAAGGTAATAGTGTTCCAGAGAATAGAGCATATTATTCAAGGGCCATGTATTTAGGCCATTGATAAAAGTCATCATCCAAGATCTTTAAAATAAAGCTGAGAAGTATCTTGCTGGATCATTGAAAATGCTGATAGTTAGAAATGGATTTTCTTAAGTCATTGCTGCATTGAGCCAAAACAAGACAGGTAAAAGAAGGTGAAGGAAAATACTGGAAAAGGACTCTGGAGGAAACCCTCATAATTTCACTTCCACACTGATTCTACCCTCTACAACCAGCAGAGCCTGTCCATTGAGGGCGAATAAAGGCCTGAAAGCTTAGGCTGGCGCTCTGCCTCCTTCCCTGAGGTCCTGGTCTGCCTCGCTTGCCTCACTTCACTTCCCTGTTTCTCAACTCCCAGCTCTTCGGCCAGATTGACCTAGTCACTGCCCTCGTCTGGGAAGCAGCCTCTACTCCCAGTCTCTCACCTTGTCTCAGGCCTTCCTCCTCAGTGGGAGGAGGTTCTCCTGCCTTGCCCTTAAGCTATGCTTACCTTCAGGTATCTAACATTATTACAGAGTAGGAATCCTACAACTCACATTCTCTATACCTGTCCCAAAGGCTAAATAGCCAACTGGTCTGTGACTATCACGCCATAAAAATGCTTTATCAAATTTGAAACACAAATGAGAAGCTTAGGTTTTAGTTATATTCTCAGGGATGTGGAAATTGCACTCTTTGTGGCTAGTTGACAGTCGTTAGCAAGCTGTGCATTTCCACTCGATTATTCAAACCCTCTTAATGATTGGCTGGTGTTATTTTTATTTTTTTATGACAATAAATAACATGCAATGTGCAGATATCTAGTTCCAAGATGCCAACTCTTTAACTGCTTTTATGTTTAAAATGTTTTCCCCATATCCTGAGATAAATTCAATATTTAGTAATATTTTCTTCCAATTTTTATAGATTTTTTTTAACATTGAACACTGGTAATCCAGCTCAGATTATATCTATTATCTATGCACCTATATATCTTTGTATCTATGCATGTATGTATGTATATCTATCTATCCATCTACCTATCTAGCCATTTATATTATAAATGTAAAAACACAACTCATTTATAAAAGTAAAAACACAACTCATTTTTGCCCCTAATAGCCAATTAACCAACACTAGTAGTTTGCAGTATTTTCTGACTCTTGTTATTCTAGAATCTGTTTTGGGGTTATCTGTTCTGTTCCCTTGATCTGTCTGTGAATTCTTATGCCAATATCACACAGTTTTAAATTATTGGCTCTTATAACAGAGTAAGTCCTCTTGTTCCAATATTTAATTCTTCTTTTTCATTATTTTGGATAGTTCCTCACTGTTTTTTTTTTTCTCAGATGTATTTTTCAGTAAGTTTTCTAAAGTTACAAAACAAATTCCATTGGGATTTGTTTGGGGACTGCAGTTTGAAGATACAAACTGATTTGGGAAGAATTGTATCATTACAATATTTAATCTTCCCAATAGGATAACCTAAGTTTTATGTCTGTGAAATGTGAAGACAATTTCCTTTCTGATATTATTATTTTTGGAAAAATGGCTGTGACAAAATCTTAAATATTCTAGTATTGCTCATCTGGCTTATGGATGAACAGCATCTTTAGCTTCTCTTTCATCTCTCAGCTGCTTGCTCTTGATGGAACTTGCTTTTGAGCACCTTCATTGAGGCGAACAGGGACCCAGTGGGGAACCAGATTAATAGTCCCAGAGACAGGCTTATTCATGACACATCAGGATATGAAGAGAACTTCCCTGTGACTGGCTGGGGGTCTGCCTGGCTGAGAGGTCACTAATCATGCCTGTCCTCTCCTGCAGATTTTCCTACACTTTTGTGAAGGCCTCCTCTCCGTCTCCTCCACTCTGCCAGGTACATTAGCCTCAGTGTATGTTTGAGTTGAATTAAGAAACTGGAAGGAAGCTTGTCTCTGGGACTTCATGGTTGGCTTTTCCACTGTTAATGAAAATACCACACTAGGGAAAGGGAATAAAAAATAAACTTAAGGTATAGTTTTGAGGGAAAGTATATTCATTTAATAACTTTTTAAGTAGCTCATTGCTACTTCTTGTCATCTCCGTCAAAACTAACTGATTCACCTCTCTTTTTTGGGGCTAGGAATTAATCTCTTTTTAAATGAAAACACTCTTCACCGGGCACTTTTTCCTCACTATGAACACTGAATACATTTTTTCTTTTTGATGAAAATAATTTCACTTCAAGGAGACAGATGGGAAGATACAAGCTCAGCTATGAACATCTTGCAGGCCTGGTGGTTAAAGAGGTTGATAGGTCTGTGGGTTTCATTTTGTCCTCCCACAGTCTCACCAATTGTTGGCAGTGCATGTGATGCCACCAGACCCTGGTGTCAGCCCATGATGGCTACAGGAAAGAAATAGCTTTTAAAATGCAAGTCAGAGTTTCAGAAATCCAGCAGATGCATGAGCGGGGGCAGTGGGTTACATAGTTCCTGCCTGTAACGTCTAGTTCTTGCATTCTCTGCAAGCTCCCCTTATGCTTGCTAACCCCGAATTTTCCTTGAAAAAATGCTTGGGAATTTTATTTTAAGCAATATTACTGAGATGAGTACTTTCCCTCCAATGGTTGCACTTAAAATATCCATTTAAGCATGATCCAGCTGTCTGTTTTAAATGTTTATACCTGTAGTATTTACAATAAGAAATTGACATAATATTTTTATACAGCTTCAAAATATTCTATGTTTCAAAATGAAAAGCAAGTTAATATGAAAATCTTCCAGTTTTAACCTATTGTGTCAAGATAGCAAGAGAAAGGAGACATAGTGAGATGCTGAGATTCTCCTTAAGCCTGTCTTGGATTAGTTTTCTTAGGGGACTCTCAAAGTCAGGTCACCTGAGTGCCAGGTCTGCTCAGCACACACCAATGGCAGGTGTGTGTTCAGTAAACAGAGACAGCATAGTCCAGAGGCAAGCTCTTTGGAGCAGTCTACAATTATATGTCATTTATTGTTTAACCAAACTGCTTGCTATTCCAAAAGTGTTGGCCACGTCTCTTTAGCTGCCTGGTGTTCAACTGCATTTTCACCACCTTCCTCAGCCACTGTGCATTTTAGATCTATTTTTTATGACACGATAGCTTTTTTCTCCTTGCTATTGCTTCAGAAAAATGCTGTGGGGAAAAAAATGCTTCATAAGATTTTATTTTTCCCTCATATTTATTTATTTATTTTTGTTTGGCCTTTTGGGAAACTCTTGTATACTCTTTTCACATGCAGTGTGAGATTAGATTTTTAGAAATTACACTGCCTGTCAGGTCTGTATTAGAGCAATCTGTCATCTTCACATTGGAAACCCTGGATGCTGTCTCCAGCCACTGTTTCTTTAGAACCTACATATAGTATTTTGGAACGTATAGTAACAGGGGTTGCATGAACAACATCAATAGCCCGTTATTCTTCGTATGCTATTCTAAATTATAGATATTACCAGACATCCCAGTGTGGCATTAGGAGATGATTCTATGGTTAACACAGGAGAACATTCACAGAAATACCAGGCAAAAGCAAATGAAAAGACTAAAATATATTGCTTCTATTAGTTTTAAAAGCTGACTTGGATAGCAGCAGCAACTTGGTCATAGGTAGCAATACATTAGGCTCCATCTAATATTTCTTCTTTCCATTTTATAAATAAGTAAGTAAATATATGGCATACTTATCCTCCACCTCTCCTTCCCCCTCCAGGTTGGTCAGTGCTCAGCTTGGCAACTACTAAACTAAAGGTCTGTAATTCTTTCGGACACTTGCTAAAGGTGGGAGCCCAGTGGTAGCTTTAGAATAATCTCTATTATTAAAGCACATCCATTTTGCAAAGAGGATCCATGTCAGGAAGCACTCCAAAGGACCCAGTCACATTTTATCTTAAGGAGGTTGGTATTTAAAATGTCAAAATGAAATAGTTCACACAGCTGAAGGAAAGCAGTGAAAATGCAGGCAAATGAAGCAGTGTAACTTGAACTTCCAGAGTAGCTAACCCACGGGCCTTATTTGCACACAGAAGCTGTGTGCTATTCAGGAAGCAGGTTTTTCTGCAGTGCTATGGATTGTGGAATAAGTGATTATGGGTGGGATCCTGTACACATCAAGTTGCAACACACAAGCTTTATCTTTCCATTCATTCATATTTCTTGCAGACAAGTTATTTATAGGTGCGAAGTGTGGGACTCCATCATTACATACGGATTCCTGTTGTGGTCATTTGTGTGTTTCTGAGCACACAACCAACATTTATTCCATGTTAAATATACTAAATGCTTAGCCAGACCACAGTGAAGGTTATAAACATCTTACTCACGTGTCCATGTATTTTTAAATTCAGAAATGTTATTTAAAATGAGCATATGTATTTAAATTTCTCTCATTACATGACTGGTTATAAATTCACAGACAATTGCATAAAATACTATGTGGTAATGACACGAATCTATGGAAACAAATGAATACAATCACATTGTCTTTAAAATCTGATGTTTTAAACAGTATGAGGAAAACATGAAAGTGAGGTCCAAACCACACATGCTCTGGCAATCCAGAAGAATATTTTCCTCTTCACAAAGTCTATTTCTCTTACTCTTAATTCACAATTTAATCTTTTCTTTTTGTTAAATATTGGATGTGAATTTTCAATGGTTTGAAATATTTGAGCATTTCTGTCCCTTGTACCACAGAGACGTAAGCATACAAATTTCTCAGATTGTAATAAAACCTATTTGAAAACTGCATTTTGTGTATACCATTTTTTCATATTCAGTAGCACAATAATTACAAAATCAGGACTGTATCTTTTATTTCTTATATTTTGGTGCAGTTTTAGAAACTATGAATTTCAGATATTATACTTTTATTGTGAAATCTGAAAATTAACAATATCATTTGATATTTGTGTCATATTCCAATTGTAACTTGAGCAGTTGTGTGTGTAGATGTTCACAGAAGTATAATTTTTTCAGATTTGCATAGCTAATGTATCGATTACACCATTTTCCACATCATGGAAGCAGTCAATCTCTTTTTTATGTCCATCCATCTCATCAACCTTAATTGGTATTTACTTGGTGCTTACTGTATTGCGTATATGGTACTGTGATAAATGCATGCGAGGACTTAACTTTAAGTGAACAATTTGGTTCAATAATATTGTGCTCACACACACACACAAATACACATCAATGTAAAGGAATCTATATGTGATTGAAACTAAATGTCTGTGCAAGCAGTGTGGGTCTGGCCTATTTGTCCAGCAGTCTCTGGATGTGCCAGAGCTTCTGCATTCATGAGTGAATATGCAGCAATGATATTTTGTGAGCACAGATGCATTTCTACCAGCTGCACTGCACTTTGGCATCTACCCAACAGCACCAGAAGGATATAGAGATCATTTGGCCGCTTTATTTATTTTCAGAGTTGTGTGTCAGTTACATATATGTTTTATTAAATTTAAAAAGTTCATTAACTACTACCTCCTCAACTCCAAAGCATCAAATAGTTTTTTCTTATTTTAAAGCAAAAATAATTTTGATCTTATCGATAAGAATTGATAATTTCACAATGTTAATATTAACTATCAATCCATTATTGATGTTTCACAGAAGGTATGCTACTTCTGCGTGGAAATTTCGCTGAATATTTTTATTTATTCTCTCAAATACTCCATCTGTTTGCATGAACGACATTCCTATCAAATCGTTAGAGTAGTTTCCAGAATTTGGGAGGCAGAATATCACAACATGTAGAAGAACAGCAAAGAGATTGAAAAATAATTACCACATTGAAAAACTTCTCTTGCGCTGTCGCCATCCCTGTTTATACAGCAATGAATAAAAACCCACGGCATGTTTAGATAAGTATAGTTATTAGCTACCTAGCTGTTAAACAGGCACAATTTCTTTGAGACTTCAGTTAACAGTTGTCATTTGGTTGATAATTTGCATTCCTGATTCATAAGCCCAGCCCAGTCTTTAAATCTTCACATTTTGAGGGCACATATGTGAGGTGGAGTATTTAACCTCTTAGTTCAAATTAAATGTAGTGGTGAATGTGAAATCAGAAAAAAAAAAAAAAAAAAAAAACCTCACATCAGTAAACATGGATCCTAGTTAGAATCAGGGAAGAGAGGGATACTAGAGGGGGCTGAGGCATGATGTGCAAAAACGAGAAAGCAAGTTATGTACAGATTGTTCAACTATAATATCAAGGTCCTATTGCTTTTTAAGTTAATGTTCAATAGTAGAGCTATGTTACAGCCAAAAATACATACAAACACACCTCCCTGGGGCTTAAGAATGCTTGTGATTTACTTTATCAAGAAGGAGGAAATTCCAGTTTTACTTGTTTATAGGTGTGCTGCATTTTTGTTCTCTTCAAGTAAGCCAAGAAGTACAGCTAAACTAATGTAAAAAATGGCCTCCTTCTACAGACTGAAAATAATTTTTGTATTGGAAATTTTAAACCTTATTTTATGATTCTTCCATTATATCAAGGCAGTAAAAATTGCTAAAATTAGCATATGATCTCAGTGGAGCAAATTAACCATTGCTTTAAGGTTAAAATAGTGAGTGAAGGATTGTACTTGAAACCACAAAACAATACATTTGTGTACCAAAGGATTGCTTCTGCAGGAGAAGCCACAAAAGCAAGCCTCAGGAATTGGTTCAACCTCAGCAAATAGTGTCAGTTGGTATTATGCCCATGAAGGAGACAATAAATATGATACAGCAAAAGGCATTTCTACCACCTCTAAAATGCCTATTATACAAATAACTGTTTATCTGTTCTGAACTCTTTGGGAATAAGAGAAGGTGGAACAGGCATTATGCGTTTTCCTTGTTGGCCTATTTTTTGTATCATTCCTGAGTTACAGATTTCGAATCTATAAACCCTTTGGAAGTCTTTCCCCAGCAATACAGATGATGTCAAAGGAACCGCCTACAGTAGGAGAATTAAACAGTGGCTTGCATAAAATCCTGGTGGTCCAGCTGTCTTTCTATGTTACCTGGAAAAAAGATTCAGTGAAAGTCTGCAAACCCTCACAGCCCATATGGCCTGATCACACCAGGCTTGAAGAGCCCTGGTCTCAGGCCCTCCTACATCCCAGATGCCATTCCTGCCACCTGACTTCACAGAGCTTTGCTAAACCAACTCCAAGTTGTTAGTAAAACACGGTAAGGATGGCCTATTCCTGTGTTGTTATTTAAAATAGTTTGGCAGAGAGGAAACATAAGAATGGTTTCTTGAAGGTCAAGCTATTTCTGTCTATAGAGAAATAGTATGCTCAGAGCCGGAATAAGGAATAGGTCGGCAGAGCTAGCACCAGGGGCACTGAAATGTCTGTGAGGCCGCTCTAGCTGACTGAAAATGCTGGGAGCTGCAGCAAATTTCATTTTCCAGAGCTCCTCTCAGGGAGGAATTGCAGATGATTGGAAGACATAACATGATAAGCTGCTCCCTTACCCTTGTAGCCCCAGCTAAGCAGGGTGCCTGAAACAAAGTAGGTGCTAAATAATATTCATTAACCAGAAATGATGGGAAGCGTGACCTCCAGAGGCATGTTCAAGTAGGAAATGATCACTTGATGGTCTCTAAAATGCTTTCAAAGAAACATTTATTTTCTTCTAAAATGCCCTCTAGAGAATGTGTGTTCCTTGAGTGGGGAACGTACCCTGAATTGCTGTGCAGTTTGAAGGAGAGTCTGATATCTGAACCAACACTTTTTTGCTCTTGCTTCTCTCAGTGCTCAGCCTGTCTGCTAATATATGTTCCATGTTCAAAAACTATCAGTTGGAAGCAATGCCAAAGCATTAGCATGCCCTGTGTGCCCACATGTCTCAGTTTGGCCCTGAAAGGGATGCTATAGCTTTGGACTTGCTCGAAGATATATATTTTTGGGGTTTCTAGCCCCAGTTCTGTTCATTCATTCATCTTGGTGTCCACACAAGAAGCCCTGGTCACATTCATGAGTCAATGCCTTGTCAGTGAAGAACCCCCGCCCCCATCATCCCCCAAAATGCTTCAGAGGATTTAACTGGCTGCACTGTTTCCAGTGAAATAATCAATGGGAATTGTTTATGTAAGGCAGCTTGGAGAAAATGTTTCGTTGAATTTTATTAGAAATAAGTTTGAAACTAAAAATATCTGAAAATGAATTTATTTCTGGACATCAGACATTTTTAACCTCAAAAGAGTAAAATCATTGAAAAGTGTACATATTTAGACACACTACAGATATTTGCACAATTGCATTTAAACACTTTTAAAATAATTGGTACTTTGTAAAACATACAATTTATTACAACAAATCATATTGCACACAAGGAAACTGAGAGATCACTCAGTGGTGATCTACGTAACCGTGTTTCCTCCATCCTTATTGAAAACCTTTGGCCACGAAGACTTTATATGAAGTGTACCATCACCATGTGTAACAGACTATAGTAACTTTCTCTACAATAATTAAGAGACAGGATTTTTTTCAGCTTTATTAAAGTATTGTTGACAAAAATTGTACATGTGTCTAGTGTACAACATGCTTTGTCCATTGTGAAATGATTACCACAGCCATGATAATTAACATACATATCATCTCACTATATACTACTATATACATAGTTATATCTATTGCGTGTCTGTGTGTGTGTGTGTGTGTGTGTGTGTGTGTGTGTGTGTGTGGTGAGAGCTACTCTCTTAGCAAATTTCAAGTATACAACCCAGTGATATTATCTGTAGTCACCATGCTGTACATTAGATCTCTAGAACTTATTTATCCTGTATAACTGAAACTTTGTTCACTTTGATCAACATCTCCCCTTTTCCTCAGCCTCCAGCCCCTAGGCAGCCACTAATCTACTCTCTTTCTATGAGCTTGACTTCTTTAGATTCCACCATTATAATGACTGCTATCAAAAAGACAAGATAGGTGTTGGTGATGATGTGGAGAAAAGTAAGATCATGCGGTATTTGCATTTGTCCTTCTGTGCTAGACTTATTTCACTTTGCACGATGTTTCTTTTTGTTTTTTGTTTTCTGTTTGTTTGTTTGTTTGTTTTTGTTTTGAGATGGTGTCTCTCTCTGTCACCCAGGTTCGCATGCCACTGCATGTGAGCATGCTCTCGGCTCACTGAAACCTCTGTCTCCTGGGTTCAAGTGATTCTCCTGCCTCAGCCTCCTGAGTAGCTGGGACTACAGGTGTGCACCACCACACCCAGCTACTTTTGTATTTTTAGTAGAGATGGGGTTTCACCGTGTTGGCCAGGATGGTCATGATCTCCTGACCTCGTGATCCACCCACCTTGGCCTCCCAAAGTGCTGGGATTACAGACGTGAGCCACCGTGCATGGCCTCCTCTTATTTAAGGTTGAGTAATATTCCATTGTATATGTATATGAGACATTTTCTTTACCCATTTGTCATCGAACATTTAGGTTGATTCCCTGTCTTTGCCACTGTGAATAGTACTGCAATGAGCATGGGAGTGCGGATATCTCTTTGAGATATTGATATCATTTCCTTTGGCTATATAGCCAAGAACGGAATTGCTGGATCACATGGTAGTGCTATTTTTATTTTTTTTGGAGGAAACTCTATGCTGCTTTCCATAACGGCTATAGCAATTTTCACTCTCACCAACAGTGCACAAGGGTTTTCTTTTCTCCACATCCTCACCAACACTTGCTATCTTATCTTTTTGATAGCAGTCATTCTAACAGTTGAGAGGTGATATCTCATTGTGAATTTAATTTGCATTTCCCTGATGATTAGAGAAACTTCTTTGATTTTTGCAATAATGCTCAACAAAAATGTTGAGCATTTTTTCATATATCTATTGGTCATTTGTATGTCTTCTTTTGAGAAATGTCTGTTCAGCTTCTTTGCTCACTTTTTAACTGGGTTGTTTTCTTGCTATTGAGTTGGTGAGTTCCTTACAGATTTGGAGTATTAATCCCTTATCAGATACCTGGTTTGTAAATATTTTCTCCCATTCCATAAATTGCCTTTTCACTCTGTTAATTATTTCCTTTGCTGTGTATAAGCTTTTTAGTTTGATGAAATCTGATTTGTGTATTTTTTGCTTTTGTTGCCTGTGCCTTTAGGGTCATATCCAAAAAATATTTGCCCACACACCAATGTTAAGATGTTTTCTCTATGTTATCTTCTAGTAGTTTTATAGTTTCAGATTTTACATTGAAGTCTCTAATCATTTTGACTTGGGTTTTGTAGATGGTACAATGTGAGGATCTAATTTTACCTTCTATACATGATATCCAGTTTTCCCAACACCATTTATTGAAGAGACTGTCCTTTCCCCATTGTGTGTTCTTAACAACTTTGTCTAAGAACAATTGACTGTAAATGTGTTGATTTATTTCTGGGCTCTCTATTTTGTTTCATTGTTCTGTATGTCTGTTTTTAATGGCAGTTCCATGCTGTCTTTGTTACTATAACTCTGTAGTACATTTTGAAATTAGGTAATGTGATATCTTCAGCTTTATTCTTTTTGCTTGAAGATTGCTTTGCTCTTTGGGGTCTTTTGGGGTTCCATGTGAATTTTAGAATTTTTTTTCTATTTCTGTGAAAAATATCATTGAAATTCAGATAGAAATTGCATTGAATCTGTAGATTGCTTTGAGTAGTATGGACGTTTTCACAATATTAATTTTTCCAACCCATGAACATGGGACATTTTTTCATTTATTTTGTCTTACAGAGATAAGATTTTAAAAAAGAGATAAAAATAAACAAACAAAAACGCCTCACAAACTTCATGCTTTAAAGAACATGGTTTTGTGGTTTGAAATGCTTTACATAATGAGATTCCTGAATGAAATATGATCTATTGTACAATCAGAAATCATGATATATGTTAACCATATCCCCAAAGATTGAAATATACTGTAGCCATATTTTCTTTTCTTTTCTTTTCTTTTTTCTTTTTTTTTTTTGAGACAGAATCTTGCTTTTTCACCCAGGCTGTAGTACAGTGGCACAATCATGGCTCACTGCAGCCTCAACCTCTCAGGCTCAAATGATCTTCCTACCTTAGCCTCCCAAGCCACTGGAACTATAGGCATACATCACCACACCCAGCTAATTTTTTTATTTTTAGTAGAGATGGAGTTTCACCATGTTACTCGTTCGTATAATACCTATACAAATGTCTTGGTGGTGAAATTCAGCCTATAGTACTTCTTACTTCATTGCCAGAATTTCTGAACATTTATAAAAGGGGATTTGCTAAATCCTTCATTGAAATGCTAGAGTGTTTAATTTCCCTGACTTTTGTTTCTGGATTACCACTCTTTAAAACCTCTGACAAGTCACAAAGAAGAATGGGAAACAAAAAAGGCCTACTGCTGAAAGAAGTGAAACTAGATAAAGATCAATTTTAAAATAGCCAAATAAATAAACAGGCAGACAAAACCCTGAATATATTTCTTTAGTTACATACCATGTTTGCAAATTGGGAATACTGATACATTTTTGTTAACTTTTGATGTTATTCTCTAGAGTATTCAAATTGCAAAGATACAATTTTTAGTCTGAAAAGAGACTTAAAGAGACATGATTTGAATGTTGAATGCATAAAAATTGTTTCTGTTGATGTATTATTAAAGTGAGAACAATAAAATATTTAAGAGGAATCTGTCATTTTCTGTTTTCCCTTTGAGATTCAAGGGAGATACTTATTGCATTATCATTTTGGATCAAAACATGTTGCAATAAAATACACTTATTGATATTTAGCAATGCAGGGAGAGGATATCCAATCTTTTCTCCTTCCATTCTACTCTTCACCCCATAAGTAAGGTTAGTTTCAAGTAAATGCTTCTGCCAGAAAACTGTCTGAATCTAGTCTCTGAATTTACCCTTCAGGTACTCAGTTATTTGTAGTGATCAATAGCAAATTAAAAACTGGGCCATTATCAGCTCTTAGATGGGTGAAAGCAGGTGGGACTGAGACAATGGCTCCACATTTAGTCTTTTTTGTTTATTTGCTTTGTTACAGGTACCTATGTGCCTCTTCTTTGCAGAAGTGGTTTTTTGTTCCATAGCTCCTGATGGCCATTTCCCTGGCACTGAATATTCCAGGGCTCTATTCTACCCATTCTTGAATTTCACCTACTTGCTGTCTGTGAGAATTTGCAAATATCTGATGATAGACATTATATGTGTATGTGGTTTTGTAATTTTAATATTAAAAAAGCAAAATAACAAAGAAGAGATGAAAATCACATCCACAACTTACAGTAATCACTGTTAACATTTTGGAACATATATTTTCAATACATTTTCTATGCATAGATGTAAATGTAAGGCATTAGATAGCCTAACTTTGTCACAAAATATGTGTCTATTTTTTCTTCATTTTTAGTGTTCTCATAATATTTCATCCTACAAATGTACCACATTTTTAACCAACGTATATTTTTGACACTTAGATTGTTTTAAATTTCATGTTATAATAAATAGTTTTGCTTTATTGAGTAGCACACCCGTAATACTTTCCTAAGGATGATAGAGGGTTTTTCTAAGGATAAACCCTATGAAGTAGAATTTTAAAAATGGAACCTGAAATGCTTGATCTTGCTATTTCCATGCTTCGGATCTGTGCTACTCAGGGTGTGCTAACTACTATAAAATATAAAAGACGACCTGAAACTCACAGAGCTTTAATACCACAGAGTTTTATTTTTTGCTCATGCAGAGTCTCATGAGGAGGTTCCTGGTCAGTGGCTCTCTTTGGTGGCTCTCTTCCAAGCAATAAACTCAGAATCCTGACTCGTTTCACTGTATGTTTCCATCATCAAGGAGTCAATGGGGACTGTCCTAATATGACTCAGGATGTTTTATGGCTGTGCCTGAAACAGAGAACATCACTTCAGCTCACACCAAGTTGCCCATGACTTATAATCATAACTCTATCTATCTATTATCTATCTATCTATCTATCTATCTATCTATCTATCTATCTATCATCGATCTATCATATCTATCTATCATCTATCTATCTAATGTATGTGTCATGACTCAGTGTATCTATCTGCTGTTTTTGTGAGTGTGTGTGTATGTTTGGAGTGGTAATGATAGCAAATAAAGTTGTGTGTGTGTGTGTGTGTGTGTGTCCAGGAGGAAAATAAAATGTTTTGGTGAACACATAGAATTGTTTCTGTCCCAGGAACATTATTCTTAAATAGTATGCTTACATAACCTGAGGGAGTATTAATTCTTGCCTGTAGTCTGGTATGATTGCTCATAACACCTCTCTTACTCTCAAAAGTGTCTCGGTTGAGGAGGAGGCAGAGCAAGATGGCTGAATAGAACCCTCCGGCGATTGTACCGACCTCTCCCCAAAAGGAACACCAAGTTGAACAACTGTCCATACAAGAAAGCACCTTAATAAAAAACAAAATCAGGCGAGCAATCACAATACCTGGCTTGAATATCATATCAAGGAAAGGGGCACTGAAGAGGGTAGGAAAGACAGTCTTGTATCACCGAAATTACCACTTTTGCATCACTGGCAGCAGCCACGTGGTGTGGAGAGAATCTGTGTGCTTCAGAGGAGAGCACAGTGATTATGAAACTTTGCATTGAATTTAGTGCTGCCCTGTTATAGCAGAAAGCAATACAGGGCAGAATTTGGCTGGTGCCCACAAAGGGAACATTTAGAGCAACCCTAGCCAGAGGGGAATAACTCATCCCAGCAGTTAGAACGTGAGTTTCGACTAGCCCTACCAGCACAGGCTAAAGCTGCTGCGGTCCTAAATAAACTTGAAAGGCAGTCTAGGCAACAAGGACTGCAATTCCTGGGCAAATCCTGGTGCTACGCTGGGTTTGGAGCCAATGGACTTGGGGTGCACACAACCTAGTGGGACACCAGCTGGGGTGACCAAGGGAGTGCTTGTTTCACTCCTCCCCCAACTCCAGACAATTCAGCTTGTAGCTCTGAGAGGAATTCCTTCTTTCCACTGAAGAGAGGAGAGGAGAGGAGAGGCGAGGAGAGGAGAGGAGAGGAGAGGAGAGGAGAGGAGAGGAGAGGAGAAGGGAGGGTAGGGGAGGGAAGGGGAGGGGAGGAAAGAGGAGGAGAGGAAAGATAACTTTGTCTTGCAGCTTGGATACCAGCTCAGCCACAGTAGGATGGGGCACAAGACAGAGTCTTGAGACTCCCATGTCAGGCCTTATCTCTGAGATGATATTTCTAGACACACCCTGGCCCAGAAGGGAACCTGCTACCTTGGAACCTGCGGTCTTGGAAGGAGTCATTACCTGCTTACCAAACAGCCCTTGGACCTGGAATAAACATCAGCAGTTGCCAAGCAATACTCGCTCTGAGCTGTGGATGAGACCCACTGCAGTGCAGTTTCAGGTGTGACTCAGCACACTCCCAGCTGTGGTGGCCATGGGGCAGGGTGTGGGGTGGGGTTGGGGGGCAGATTTCTTTCACTTGAGGAAAACACAGGAAAGAGTAAAGGGGATTTTGTCTTGCAACTTGGGTATCAGCTCAGCCACAGTGAGGTAGAGCACAAAGTGGCCTCCTAAGGCCTCCAATTCCAGGCTATGGCTCCTGATCAGCATTTTTGGACCCACCATAGGCCGGAGGGAATCCATGACCCCGAAAGGAGATACTTAGGCCCAGTGGCATTCATCACAAGCTGACTGAAGAGCCCTTAGGCCTTGAGTGAACATTGGAAGTAGCCAGGCAATGCTCATCACCGGCCTGGGGTGGTGCTGGCCACAGGGAAAGAGGTCTCTTCTGCTTGAGAAAAGACGAGAGGAGAGTGGGAAGTACTTTGTCTTGATGTTTGGATACCAGCTCAGCCAGAGTAGAATAGAGCACCAGGTAGATCCCTAAGGTTTCTGATGTAGTTTGGCTCCATGTCCCCACTCAAATCTCATCTTGAATTGTAATCCCCACATGTCGAGGGAGGGACCTGATGGGAGGTGACTGGCTCATGGGGACAGTTTCCCCCATGCCATTTTCATGATAGTGAGTGAGTTCTCACAAGAGCTGATGATTTTAAAGTGTGGCACTTCCTCATGCACTCTCTTCCTCCTGCCACCATGTAAGATGTGCCCTTCTTCCCCTTGTTTCCTGAGGCCTCTCCAGCTCTGTAGAACTGTGGGTCAATTAAACCTCATTTGTTTATAAATTACCCAGTCTCAGGTGGGTAGCAGTGAGAAAACAGACGAATACAGTTCCCAACTCCAGGTCCTGGCTCCCATATAGCATTTCTGGACCCACCCTGGGCTAGAGGGGAGCTCACTGTCCTGAAGGTAAGGTTATAAGCCTGTTAGGATTTACCACCTGCTGATTGTAGAGCCCCTGGGCCTTGAGGGAATATTGGTGGTTACCAAGCAGTGGTTGTTGTAGGCTTTAGGCAAAAGCCAGTGACATGTTGGCTTCAGGTCTGATCCAGTGCAGTCCCAGTGGTGGTGGCTACATGGTTGCTTGTGCCATCTCTCCTCCAGCTCCTGGCAGCTCGGCATGGAGAGGGGCTCCATTAGTTTGGGAGAAACTAAGGGGAGAGAATGAGAGTATCTGCATGGCAATCTGGAGAATTCTCTTGGATCTTGCCCAAGACCACCAAGGCTGTATCTGTATGAGTCTATAAAGGTCACAGCATTTCTGGGCTTGGGGAGCCTCCTAATGCGGATATGGCTGCAGTGACCAAAGACTTAAATCACAACACTCAATTCCCTTTGAACACTTGGTAAGCCTTCCCAAAAAAAACAGGTACAAACTGTGAAGACTATGATAAATACCTAACTCTTCAATACTCATACTTTGATGAACATACATAAGCATCACGACCATCCAGGAAAACATGACCTCACTAAATGAAATCAATAAGTCACCAGTGACCCATCCCAGAGTGACAGAAATAAGTGACCTTTCAGACAGAGAATTCGAAATAGCTGTTTTGAGAAATCGCAGTGAAGTTCAAGATAACATGGAGAAGGAAATCAGGATCTTAAAAGATAAATTTGACAGTGAAATAATTAAAAACAATCAAACAGAATTTCTGGAGCTGAAAATTCAACTGACATACTGAAGAATTTCTTAATAGTAGAACTGAAGTAGAAGACAATTAGTGAGCTTGAAGACAGAATTTAAAAAACACAGAAGAGACAGAAAACAAGAAAAAAAGACTGAAGTTCACCTGCAAGATCTAGAAAATAGCCTCAAAAGTGTTATTGACCTTAAAGAGGAGGTAGAGAGAGAGAGATCAGGGTAAAAAGTTTATCAAAAGAAAAATAACATAATTTTCCAAACTGAGAGAAAAGTATCAATATTCAAGTACAAGAACGTTATAGAACACCAAGTAGATTTATCCCAAATAAGACTACCTCAAGACATTTAATAGACAAACTTCCAAAGGTCAAATATAAAGAAAGGATTCTAAAAAGCAGCAAGAGAAAAGAAACAACATACAAAGGAGATCCAATATGTCTGGCAGTAGACTTCTCAGTGGAAACATTACAGGCCAGGAGAGAGTAGCATAACATATTTAAAGTATTGTAGGGAAGCATTTTAACCATTGAATAATGTATCCAGTGAAAATATCCTTTAAACATGAACAACAAATAAAGACTTTTCCAGAAAAAAGCCGAGGGATTTCATCAACACCAGATCTATCCTACAAGAAATGCTAAAGGGAGTTATTTGATCTGAAAGAAAAGGCCATTGATGAGCAATAAGAAATCATCTGAAGGTACAAAATTCACTGGTAATAGTAAGTACACAGACCAATACAGAATATTATAACACTGTAATTGTGGTGTATAAATGACTCATGTCTTAAGCGGAAAGACTAAAAGATGAATCTATCAAAAATAAAAACTACAATAACTTTTTAAAACATAGTATAATAAGACATAAATAGAAATGACAAAAAGTTAAAAAGTGAGGAGGTGGTATGAACTTAAAGTATAGTTTTCATTAGTTTTCTCTTTGCTTTTGTAATCAGTGTTGCCATTGGCTTAAAATAATGGGTTATAAGGTGTTATTGGCAAGCCTTATGGAAACCTTAAATTGAGAAACCTACAAGAGATATACAAAAAATAAAAAAGCAAGAAATTAGAACATACCACCAGAGAAAATCACCTTCACAAAAAGGAAGACAGGAAGAAGGGGGAGAGAGAGAGAGAGGGATGGATGGAGGGAGGGAGGGGAAGGAAGGAAGGAAGAAAGGAAGGAAGGAAGGAAGGAAGGAAGGAAGGAAGGAAGGAAGGAAGTGGGAGAGGGAGGGAGGGAGGGAGGGAAGGAAGATGATAAGATCAGAAGACAACAAAATGGCAGTAGCAAGTCCTTATCAATAATAACATTTAATGTAAATGAACGAAACTCTCCAATCAAAAGACAATGAGTGACTGAATGGATAACAAAAGAAGACCCAGTGATATCTTGTCTGCAAGAAACACGTCTTGCCTATAAAGGCACACGTAGACTGAAAATAAAGGGATGGAAAAAGATATTCTATTCAAATGGAAACCGAGAAAGAGCAGGAGTGGCTATATTTATATGAGACAAAAAGATTTCAAGAAAAATACTATAAAAAGAGGCAAAGAAGGTCATTATACAAAGATAAAGGGGTCAAATTCAAGGAGAGTATCACAGTTGTAAATATATATGTACCCAATACTGGAGTACTCAGATATACAAAGCAAATATTAAAACTAAAGAAAGAGATAAGAAATTAATACAATTTGGTGACTTTAAGGCCCAGCTTTCAGTATTGGACAGATCTCCCAGACAGGAAATCAAAAAAGAAACATTGGACTTAATCTGTACCGTAGATCAAAGGGACCTAACAAATATTTACAGAACATTTCACCCAATGACTGTAGAACACACATTCTTCTCCTCAGCATATGGATCATTCTCAAGGATAGACCACATGTTAGGCCACAAAACAAGTCTTAAGAGATTTCAAAAAATTGAAATCATATCAAGTATTTTCTCTGACCACAAGGGAATAAAACTAAAAATTATTAATAAGAGGAACTTAGAAAACTATACAAGCAAATGGAAATTACACAATATGCTCCTGAATGACTAGTGGGTAAATGAAAAAAATTAAAAAGAAAATTTAAAAGTGTCTTGAAACAAATGAAAATGGAAGCACAACATATTAAAACCTATGGGATACAGAGAAAGCAGCACTAGGAGAAAAGTTTATAACAATAAGCACCTACATCAAAAAAGTAGAAAAATGTCAAATAAACAACGTAATGATGCATCTTAAAGAACTAGAAAGGCAAGAGCAAACCAAACCCAAAATTAGAAGAAAAGAAATAATAAAGATAAGATCAGAAATATATGAAATTGAAATAAAAGACAACACACGGGGTAATAAAAGGTTTTTTTTTTTTCTTTTACAAAAAAATATAAACAAAATTGACAAACCTTTAACAACACTAAGGAAAAAAAAGACCCAGATAAATAAAATCAGAGATGAAAAGGAGACATTACATCTGATACCACAGAAACTCACAGAATCATTAGTGGGCTATGTAATAGCTATATGCCAATAATTGGGAAACCTAGAAGAAACAAGATAAATTCCCACACACATGCAACCTATCATGATTAAACCATGAAGTAATCCAAACCCTGAATAGACCAATAACGAGTAATGAGATCAAAGCTGTAATGAAGAGTCTCCCGGTATAGAAAGCCCAGCACCCAATGACCTCACTGCTGAATTTTACCAAACATTTAAAGAAGAACTAATACCAATCCTGCTCAAACTACTCTGAAAAATAGAAGAGGGAATACTTCCAAACTCATTCAAGGAAGCCAGTAATATCTTGATACTAAAACCAAACAAAGAAACATTAAAAAAAAAAAAAAAAAAAAAAGACAACCAAGCAAAGTCATTGACACACATTGATGCAGAAATCCTCAACCCAAAACTAACAAACTGAATTCAACAACACATTAAAAAGATCATTTATTATGACCAAGTGGGATTCATCCCAGGGATGCAAGAATAGTTAAATATATGCAAATAAATAAATGGATACATCATATCAACAGAATGAACAAAATCCATATAATTATTTCAAAGCTTTTGATAATTTTCAACATCCCTTCATGATAAAAAAAAAAAATTAAAAACTGAGTATAGAAGAAACATATTTCCAACATAATAAAAGCTGTATATGACAGACCCACAGCTAGTATCATACTAAACAGGGAAAAATTAAAAGCCTTTCCTGTGAGATCTGGAACATGACAAGGATGACAACTTTCACCACCGTTATTCAACATAGTACTGGAAGTCCTAGCTAGAGCAATCAGACAACAGAAAGAAATAAAGGGCATCCAAATTAGAATGGAAGGAGTCAAATTTTCATTGTTTGCAGATAATATGATCTTATATTTGTAAAAACCTAAATACCATCAGAATACCTTTAGAACTGACAAATTCAATAAAGTTGCAGGATACAAAATCAACATACAAGAATCAGTAGCATTTCTATATGCCAATGTGAACAATCTGGAATAGAAATAAAAAAGTAATCCCATTCACAATAGCCACACATGAAATTAAATACCTAGGAATTAACCAAAGAAGTAAAATATCTCTATAATGAAAACTGTAAAACATTGATGAGAAAAATTGAAGAGAACACCTTAAAAAGGAAAGAGATTTCATGTTCATGAATTGGAAGAATCAAGATTGTTAAAATGTTCATACTACCCAAAGCAATCTACAGATTCAATGTAATCCCTATCAAAATACCAATGAGAGTCTTCACAGAAATAGATAAAGCAATCCTAAAATTTATGTGGAACTACAAAAGACTCAGAATAGACAAAGCTATCCTAAGCAAAAAGAACAAAACTGAAGGAATCATATTACCTGACTTCAAATGATATTACAGAGCTGTACTAACCAAAACAGCATGATACTGGCATAAAAACAGACACATAGACAACGGAACAGAATAGAGATCCCAGAAACAAATCCATACATCTACAGTGAATTCATTTTTGACAAAGGTGCCAAGAACATATTTTGCAGAAAGAAAGAACAGTCTTTTCAATAAATGGTACTTGGAAAACAGGATATCCATATGCAGAATAATTAAACTAGACCTCTATCTCTCACCACACACAAAATTCAAATCTGAATGGATTGAAGACTTAAATCTAAGACTTGAAACTGTGAAATTACTAAAAGGAAACATTGGTGAAACTCTTCAGTACATTGGTCTGGGCAAAGATTTCTTGAATAATACCCCACAAGCACAGGAAACCAAAGCAAAAATGAACAAATGAGGTGACATCAAGTTAAAGAGCTTCTGCAATGAACAAAGTGAAGAAAACCCACAGAATGGGAGACATATTTGCCAAATATACATCTAAAAAGGGATTAATAACCCGAACATATAAGAAGCTCAAACAACTTAATTCGAAAAAATTGTAATAATTTTATTTAAAAGTGGGAAAAATATCTGAATAGACATTTTTCAAAAGAAGGTATACAAATGGCAAACAGGTATATAAAAAGGTGCTCTACATCACTGATCATCAGAGAAATGCAAACCAAACCATGGTGAGATATCATCTCATCCCAATTAAAGTGGCTTTCATCCAAAGGATAGTCAATAACAAATGGTGGTGTGGATGTGAAGAAAAGGAAACTCTTGTACACTATTGATGGGAATGTACAATCAGTATGGAGAATAGTATGGAAGCTCCTCAGAAAACTAAAAATAGAACTACCATATGACCTCCCAATTTCACTGCTAGGTATATACCCAGAAGAAAGGAAATCAATATACTGAAGATATATCTGCGCTCCCATGTTTACTGAAGCACTATTTACAATAGCAGAAGATTGGGAAGCAACCTAAGTGTCCATCAACAGATGAATGCGTAAAAAAAAAAAAAAAAAAAAAAAAAAAAAAAAATGTGGTACACAAACACAACAAAATACTATTCATCCATAAAAAAGAACGAGATCCTGTAATTTGCAACAACATGGATAAACTGGAGGTTATTACGTTAAGTGAGATAATCGAGGAACAGAAAGTCAAACTTCACATTTTCTCACTAATTTGTTGGAGCTAAAAATTAAAACAATTGAACTAATGGAGCTAGTGAGTAGAATGATGGTTACCAGAGTCTGGGAAGGGTGTGGGTGGGGTAGAGGAGAGCTGGCCAGATGGGTATCTCTGAATTTGGAACTCTAGAACAGATCCCAGGGCAGAGAGACCAGTGCTGATGCTTGTGATCTTTTCCTGAGACTAGAAGCTGCAAGAAGGTAGATTTTAGTTCAATATAAAAAAGACTAAAAAAAAGTAAAAAGTTAAAAAAATTTAAAAGATTAAAAAATTTTAAAAAGACATTTCCAGAATTAATATCATTCAAAAAACTGAAATGTGGTACTTTGTAAGATAGTGAGTTTTCTATTTTGGGGGCAGTTCAAATGGAGATGCGATTAGCATTTACAAGAGATATTATAGGATGGATTCTTTAATTCACTGAAAGGTTGGAATAGATACATTCTAAAATTCTCTTAACTCTAAGATTCTGTGATTTGAAATGACATGGCCCACTTGGAACAGGTCCAATAGCGTCTTTTTCAGGGGATCACTTATTGCTCTCAAATGCAGTTGCTTAAGATAGCTTTGGTTTGAACTGGATTTTTAGATGAAGGGCTCAACCATATTTTTCTAAAATAGTTTAATAGTAGCGAAATTTTCAATGTTTCCAAAAGTGGAATTTCCTTTCTTTGCCTTAGGGAATTGCCACTATAGAATCTAATACTGTGTCTTTTCAACTGAACTGATAAAAACATGACTCTTCTTAAAGGCATTATTTTTAAGTGCACTATTTTCTCTACAATTCTGGTCATGTTTGCTGCAAGTAAAAGAAAGAAACTGTGATTAGTTACACTCACATGATGTAATGGATGATTGCTAGCTTTGTTCTCTTTCCCTTTTGCATCCCTAGGGGCTTGCTTTGCCTCTAATGCCACATAAATTATTTCTTTTTCACTGTAAAAGAGAGAGAGAGTGATATGGTTAGGCTGTGTCCCCACCCAAATCTCATCTTAAACTGTAGTGCCCACACGTGTGTTGTGTGAGGGATCCGGTGGGAGATAATTGAATCATGGGGGCGGTTTCCCCCATACTGTTCTCCTAGTACTCAATAAGTCTCAGGAGATCTGATGATTTTATAAGGCGTTTCCCCTTTCACTTGGCTCTCATTCTCTCTTGCCTGCAGCTGTGTAGAATGTCCCTTTGCTCTTTGTCTTCCGCCATGATTGTGAGGCCTCCCCAGCCAAGTGGAACTGTGAGTCTGTTAAACCTCTTTTTCTTTATAAATTACCCAGTCTCAGGTATATCTTTATCAGCAGCATGAAAATGGACTTATACAGAGAGAGAGAGCAGGAGAATGGGAGAGGAATAAATATTGAGAGGGAATAAAGACAAAGGAAAGAGAAAGACATGAAGTAGTCACAGACAAAGTGATAGAATTGCTTTACTTTTAAATTAGGCATTGGTAGAATTGCCTGGTAATGGAATAGTTAAAAATATGCCATAAAATACATCGATTTTCACACAAGTTAAAGAAGAATAGTATAATTATAGAGAACAAAACCATCATTATGGACAATGAGAGTGAATAGAGAATACAGTTAAGTTTCTGCTTTGACTTTGCTCTGTATGCAAAAAATTTTAAAATACCATATTCATACTTACACATTTGAAAATACGTAGTCTGATACATTTAAAGTGGCTGACTTCCTTTTTTATTTTTTGGCCACTACAGCTTCTTTCCCTCTTTGAGGCATAAACCAAACCAAGGTCCCCGGGCTCCAGCTTCTGGTTGAGTTCCTGTTGGCACTGTGTAGTGTGGAGGCTTGCTTTGTGGTAGCCATCAGCCTGCCTTATCTATTCTCTTCTACCTTCTTCCTCATTCTTCTCCCTTTTTCAATTTTTGACAGCCCAGTCATAATCACAACAAACCTGAATATTTTTCCTAAATTGTTTTTCCTTTCAGAATTTACTAAGAGAAGCCATGCCATTCGTTATATGGATTCCAAATTTGGTTTTAATTTCATAATTAAAACTAAAGGCCTTATCTTTGAGCAAAATAGATTAATTTAAGGATTTCTAGAAGTCATTTCAGGTAAGGACAACATCAGAGGGCTCAATGAATCTAACGTAACGTGTCATAACCTTGTGGAGACATAAGAAAGAGAAAAACAAAAGGCTCTTCTTGAACAATGGCCAAAACAGCAAAAAATCTTACCTCATGTGGCTCCTTTGAGCATGAAAATAAAAATACGAGCAACATTTTGCTCCCTAAACAGTTGCAAATTGACCTCATACTATTGTGTCTTACTTATTCTTAAGTAATATTAACAATTGTTGGCTTTATCGGTCAAGAACAAAAGTAGAGTGTTGTCAGTTCTCAAAAAGTCAGGCTCTAAATGTCTCACGTCAACTTCCTTCTTATAGTATTGGCCGTTTTTCATTATTATTCATTCCTCTTTTTCGACTCTCTTTATCCTCTTTTTTTATCATTCACTTCCTAGTTCCCATAGTTTTAAATATCATCTAAAAGTTGTTGACTGTCAATTGTATCTGCATTCTTCATTTTAGTAAAGATGTTACTCTGCTGTCTTCTCATTTGCTTTGTTTCTGATATGAAATCTGGTGTCATTGTTAAATTCATTCTTTAGTAGATACTCTATACATTTTCTATGGCTGTGTTTAGATTTTTCTTTATCACTGGTTTTAACCAATTTGATTATAATGTATCTAGGTATAATTTTCTTCATATTTTTGTGATTGAGTTTATTGATTTCTTAGGTATATATGTTTACATGCAATTCGGAAAAATTTTTCCATGACTTTTCCTAATATTCTTTCTGTTCTACTTTCTTTAGGAGACTTCAGTTAAAGACAAATTAGACCACTTGAAGTCATTCCACAGCTCACTAATCCTTTCATTATTTCTTACTCCTTTTCTTCTTTTGCATAGTTTCTATTGCTATGGCTGCAAGTTCACTAATGTTTTCTTCCATAATGTCTAATCTGCTATTAATCCCATGCAGCACTATTTTTTTTTTTTATTTCTCACATTGTAATTTTCACCTCAACAAGTTTGTTTTTCCCCCCAGTTTTCTCTCTCCATATTTAACCTTTTGAACATATGGAATACAGTTTTAAAAACCTGTTTTAACATCCTTGTCTTTTAATTCTAACATCTGTATCTGTCTGAATTTAGACAGATAAAATCGATTATTTATCTTGATTGCTTTTTCTCCTAATTATGGATGCAAATTTTAACTTGTTGAGGACTGGACACATTTTTGTTTCCTACAAGTGTTCTTGAGCTTAGTTCTAGGATATAGTCAGTTACTTAGTTCTTGCAAACAGTTTGATCCTTTCAAATCTTGCTTTAAAGATTTGCTAAATGAGACAAGAAAAGTGCTCAGTCCAGGGTTTATTAATCCCCACTGCTGAGGGAAGGCCTTTTGTGTACTCTACCCATTGCCTATAAACAATGAGGTTTTTATTCTGGCTGGTTGGGACAGGCACTATTTCTGGTCCTGTATGAGTTCCAAGTATTCTTCAAGTGGTCCTTTATCCAGCCTTGGATAATTTCCTCACATACATGAATGGATCTATACTTTGCTAAATACTTGAGGGGAACCCTACGTGGATCTCTGGAATTCTCTTTCTGTGTACTCTCTTCTCTCTGCTACTCTGTCCTGTGAACTCTGCCTCCTTGGCCTCCCAGCACTCTCCACTCCATCTCTTCAACTCAGAGTCTTCCAGGCTCTACTTGGGTTCCTCTTTCCTGTGTCAGAGCATGTAATCTCTCTCAAGGAAGTAACCCAGAGCAATTGTACACCTCATCCCATTGGTTTCTTTCCTCAATTTCACTGTGTTTTTTTGCCTGGTGTCTTAAAACTGTTGTTTCATATATTTTATTTGTTCATTGTTTCAGATTAGAGGATAAGTCCAGCCCCTATTGCTCCATGGTGACTGGAGGGAGGCCAGTCTCCAATTTTGGCCTTTTTCTTCAACAGCAACTACCCACTCAACATTAAAACTTGACTGTCTAACTTTCTACATTATTGTGTACACAATTGAATTCTTTTTATCTGCAAAAGCTGCTTTTAAATTCTCCTCTGTGCTCTGGTCATTCAAGCCAAAATTTATAGTCATCCTCTTTTAGTTATCTTTTATGCCCCAAAGTCTATCCATCATTGAATACCATGAACTCCACCTTCCAGATACATTCCAAATCCAACCTCTTTATACCTTAACTGATACCACTTTACTCCAAGACAACATCAGATTACTGCAATAGCTCAGTGTCAGTCTGGGATCTGGCAGGGTTAAAAGATAGTACACACAAACTGATGAATTAGGGAGAGAAGCTAAGGAGATTATTTGAAACGGTGAAGGTAGGGTTAGGGAAACCAATAAAGAAATGTTCTATCAATAGGAAGTGATTTTTACCCCAAACCCTGAAGGGACAAAGGGAGCAAGCAGATACCAAAATTCAGGGAAATTAGGGGCTGATAGCACCTGTGGCCTTGGTAGGGAGATGTAGCCAACCCTCAGCAACCTGGGAGGGAGGGTAGCAGGGAGGCTTAATGCACCAACTGCATTCTCTTCTCAGTCTTCTGCTGGCGGCTCCCATGAGCTGAAGATAAAGAAACTCAGACATAGCACAAAAAGGTCAGATTCTAGGGACCCATTGTGGAGACAGGTACAGAGAGGGTCTGGAGGAGCAAATAGAAGTTCCTGAGCCCAGACCCCCAAGTGGCCTCCTTATTCTATACAAACCTCCTACAGGCTGTTTATAGCAGCCACAGGAACCCCTTGAAGATATAAATCTATTTACATCATTCTAGTGCTTAAAACGCTGAAATGGCTTTCCTTGACACTTGGAATAAAATTTAAAATCCTTGCTCTAAAGTTCTTCCATGATCTCATCCTTGGCTACTTTTCCAGGGCAGTCTCTAATTACTATTCCCATCTCTTATTCTGCTTCAGCTACAATGGCCTTCCTGCTGTTCCTCAATACTCCAAATTCCTGCCTGTTTTGCACTTGCTGTTATCGCTAGTGGAAAGGTCTTTCCCAGCCCCTCGTTTTATTTGAGTTTTTGAGAGGGTTTCTCAGATTGACCCATCTAAAATAGTAGGTTTTATTATTCTACAGCTCCTCATCCTTTTTTATTTTATATTTCTTCACTTATGACCACCTATTTATTATCCCCCTTCCTCCATTAGAATATAAGCCCCATCAAAGTAAGAGCTTTATCTGTATAGTGGCTGCTGTGTCCCTGTAGTTACAACAGAGATGGTCACATTAAAAATATGCAAACATTAATTGAATAAGTAAAGGAATATCAGGTAATTATCTTCTTTCCTAATCCAAAGAAACTGTCTTAAAGTCCTCCCTAATTGTTGCATCTTATTGTGTAACACTGTCATTTCATTTCATTTCCGTAGGCATTCAGAGATTGTGTATTAGTTTGCTTGGGCTGTTGTAACAAAGCACCCCTGTCTAAGTGGCTTAAACAACAAAAACTATTTTCCCACAGTTCTGGAGGCTGGAAGCCTGAGATGAAGGTACATTAAGGGTTGGTTCCCTCTGAAGACTGTAAGAAAAAATATGTTCCCTGCCTTTGCTCCAGCTTCTGGTGGTTTGCTGGAAATCTTTGGCTTCTCTTGGCTCTGTCCTTATCTTCAGATGGCACTCTCCTTGTGTGCATATCTGTCTCCAAATTTCTCCTCTTAACAAGAACACTAGTCATAGCTGATTAGGGGCCCACCTGATCCAATGTGACCTCATCTTGACTTAACTATTGATATCCTCAATGACTCATTTCCAAATAAAGTCACATTCTGAGGTACAGGGGGTTAGGACCTCAGCATATGAATATTGGAAAAATGCAATTCAACTCATAACAATTAGTGAGCTTGTCATATGAATCAAATAAATGACAATACGTAAGCATAAACAATTAAAATAATATTTTAAATGTTTTAATAATTTATTTTGAAGTAATTTCATATTTTCTGAAAAGTTGCAACAACAGAACAAAAAACTCCTGTATCCCTTTCAGTCTTACTCTTCTGTAAATATTTTGTTGTATTCATCACGGTTTTCTCTCTCTCTTTGTTTCTCCTTCCTTTTCTCCTCCCTCCCTCCTTCCCCTCCCTGGTACACTGTTCCTTTGCTGAACTATTCAAGAGCAAGTCGCAGTCATAGTACCCCATTTGCCCTTAAAAACAGCAGTATGTAAATCTCCAAAACAAAGTGTTGAGAGTTGACAGACACCTACAAAAGCACACTGTAACCACCCGAATCAGTAAATCAATATTAATGCAACAATAACATCTAGTCAATGAAGCATATTAATTTTTTTCCAAATACCTCAACAAGGTCTCTTTTTCCTTTCCAGCTCAAGATTCAGTTCAGAATCACATATTGCCTTTAGTTGTCATGTGTATTTTGTCTCTTCTAATGTGCAACTGTTTCTTCATTTTCCCTTGTCTTTTAGGATCTTGACAGTTTGGTTCTGTGGGCTTCAATCTGTCTGCTGGATTCTTCTTTGTGTCCAGTCTCAAGCTGTGCATTCCTGTAGGAATATCACAGAAGTGATGCTGAGCTCATCTCAGTGAATCCATATCAGGGACCACACGGAGTTGATCTGTCCTATAGCCAGTGATGTTAACTTTGATCACATCGAAGTGGATGTTTGTCAGATTTCTTCACCTTAAAGTCCCCATGTTTCCTTTTGTAATTGAGAAGTATTTTCAAGAGAGATACTCTGAGACTATCAACATCCTGCTCCTCATCAAATCTCCAGCTCCGAGCCTAAGCATCTATTGGGAGACTACCACCTGGATCAACAACCACTGATGTGGTATTTTCTGTTTCCATTATTTCTCCCACCATTACTATTTGGTACACTAATTCAAGGAAAATTCATGTAAATTTCTTTCTTCATTTAATTTTTAAGACCAGAATATTGTTCAAGATTTCTATCTTATTCAAAGGGCTGCAATCTGTTTCTATAATTACTATTTTGGTGTTCAAATTTTCCAAAGTTTGTCAGTGACAGGCTCTTGCTGGGCTCCTGTGTCCTTCTGACATATCCCTATCATTCTTTGAGCACTTCCTTACATTTTGCCACAAAAAAGATGTTATGGGTGTGTCTTGTACTTTCCTCATCCTAGCCCTGAATCAGCCATTTTTCTGAAGTCTCCTTATTTGTTTTAGTGGAAGAAGTTTCTAGGACTCATGATCTGGGCCCTCACTATGCTCATTGCTTCTGGAGTTGGCTCAGAGGCCCTCTCAGAAACAGAACTATAAAATAAATATCTAGCAATATACATACTATACATATCACACACACACACACATGTGTGCACACACATTTTTATGTCCACTCCTACCTTTCCCACATTTGCAAATCCCTTCTCCAAGAGTGAGAAACTCTGCTCTCATCACCCTCCACGCCTCCTCCTCTGCTCAGGGCCCATGTGTGACCCTCCCTGCAGCCCATCTCCTTTGCCCTGCCTCTACTGCCCTCTCCTCAGCTCCTGGCCTGACACATGTCCTGGGCTGCTGCCACTCCAGCTTCTAGTCATGGAGGTATGGAAAGGGAATAGAAAGACAAAAAAAGAGGAAGAGCAACAAATAGCATTAGATCTCTGGATGTGCTAAATAACTCTTGTCCTCACATTCATTTTCTAGCCTTCCCTTGCTCCACCTGTGTTTGACACTTTGTGTATCTTCACTTAACAGGCAGTGAATCAAAACTCACTTCAGTGTGCTGACCAGTAAGTATGTAATGTACTCATCTGCATGGTACAGGTGGGGAGTGAATTAACCATACTTGTTCTCAGACAGTTTACCATTGAGTAGGGAAGAAAATACACATGCCTGAATCTGTTTTGTCAAACAAGCTGGACTTGTTAGAGTATAATATGAGAGTCATATAAAAGCAGCCTTGTTCCTGTCTCCTTCTCCCTGCTGGACTCTGTATTAAGGACTCTCCAGTGTAACATGTTTGCACATTCTGAGAACATCTCTCACTGACTGCATGTGCCATGAGTTAAGCCATGCGGGTCCTCCCACTGGCCACCTCCATTCTCGTCTCATAACTTCTGGGCTTTTATGTTCCATTTAATTGTAGGGGTCTTTTGCCTCTCAAGTCATTCTGGAGTGGGATTCTTTTTCAAACAAATTCAGTTTTGATGGACCCAAGATCTTCTGCAAAGCCCGCTTCTGGTGTTGGGCAGGCACCCACCTTTGCCCTGCCGTCTGTGCATGTGGTAGACTCATTCTCAACTTGGCTCTGTTAAGTCTGTGCTCAGGAAGGAGCAGCTTCTGTCACACCTCCAGCCCAAGCTTCTTTAGGGCTTACCTGCCAGTTGTGACATCACTTAAACTCCAGGAGCCTATATCAAGCTCGTGTGGTTTCTCTGAGACCCCTCTAGCTTAATTTCAGATGAGATCAAAACAACCTCCTTTGATCTCTCAGCACACTAATACTAAGGGGTGCATTTGGGGTGACAGTGACACTTTTTCTTGATCTGGATGATGGTTCCTTAGTATGTCCGTTTTGGGATAATCCATTGAGCTGCATATTCATGATGCGTGCAGCTTTTACTATGTGGGCTCTACTTCAATGAAGAGCAATTATTACAAATGTATTCAGAAGATAAGTTGAATAATTTACATTTTGAATTGGTATAGATTCCCCTCCTTAATTATGGCTGAATAAGGGCACCTCATCAAATTCAACATTCCATCCAAATTTGGACTGAGTGTCCACTTAGCCTTCTAGTACTCGCAGGTTCATTCCTGGCATGCCTAGCTCCATTAGTCAGGGTTCTTTGGATATCAAGGGACAGAAACCCAATTTGAAACAGTACAAAGTGGAATATATTGATGCATGTAAACAAATTACTGCAGAGAAAAGGGTAAGGCAAGCTTCAGAGACTGGAATGCTTCAGAGCATTTTGTGTCGTTTTTCTGATTTGTTTCTCATTTCTATGACAACGTCATTCTTTCAGACCAACCTGTTCCACAAAGCTCTAGTCATGACTGTTAGCAGCATCAATGCTCCACTTCCCTTATTTGCCCCTTTCTCAATTTGAAAAGTCCTGAGGAAGGCTTCTAATCAGTTTGGTTCCCATGTCCACCACTTCTGAGGAGTGGAGGAGTAGGGGAGAGGAAAGAGCAGAGACACTTATGGTTGGAATGGGAGGGGTAATAGTCCCTCAAAACAAAGGGTTGTAGTGTCCAAAATAAATGGGAGAAATTCCAGAACAAAGCACAATTTACATGAGTTTGCTGATTGTCCCTAGCCTTCAACAGCTCCCATAGGGTACACAGTAGTTGTTAAGAATGGACTGTGAGGAATGAGCATTCTTTTTTCTTTTGTTTTGTTTTGTTTTTTGAGACGGAGTCTCACTCTGTCACCCAGGCTGGAGTGCAGTGGCACAATCTCAGCTCACTGCAACCTCCGCCTCCTGGGTTCAAGCAATTCTCCTGCCTCAGTCTCCCAAGTAGCTGGGACTACAGGCACATGCTGCCACACCTGGCTAATTTTTTAGTATTTTTTAGTAGAGAAGGGTTTTACCGAATTGCCCAGGCTGGTCTTGAACTCCTGAGCTCAGGCAACCCCCTGTCTTGACCTCCCAAAATGCTGGGATTATAGGTGTGGGAATGAGCATTCTTAATCCTAGAGGATCTTGGGAGCTACGTGCAAAACTGAGCATAACACACTCAGCAAGTGTTTATTGTTGATGATGGTGATCACCATAATAGGATGATGACCATATTCAAGGAGTTGTTTTACATTTTCTGAAAGAGAAAATAAAATATAGGAAACACAGGAATGGAGTATAAAATAGATTTTCCCTTGAGCTTTTCAGGAAATTTTTTATCCTTCCTAGATAGAAAATATTTATATAATGTCAATAAGCATTCATCGACTGCCCAGGAGCTTGGGGGTAGCATTCCTTTCCAGTTTCTCATTGGACTGTATTGCATTTTCAAGTTCAGCTCTTTATTGAATACCTATGACATGCAAGATGCTTATGATAGGTTATTTTTAATCCTCATGACAGTTTTGCAAGTTAAGTATTATTATGCACATTTCATAGATGAGTAAACTCTATTTGTTATCTATTGCTGTGTTACAAATTACCACAAAACTTAGTGGCTTAAAACAAAAAACATTTACTACCTCATAGTCAAGACAAGACAAGAGATAATGCAATGCTGGCCTGGTCTGGAAATGGAAAACTCAAGATATATTTTGCAGGTAGTTTGAGCAAGACTTTTTGAGAGAGATTAGAAATGGAATGGGTAGGAAAGAGAAAGAGATAAAATATAATTTGTAAGTCTGCCTTTAACAACTAGGTGCTGTTTACTAACATGGAGAAGAATGAGGTAAAAATACATTGGGTGGAGAGAAGGAGAGTTTTATTTTGGACATACTAAGTTTGAAGGACCTGTGAGACACCAAGTGGAGACATTGAGGATGAAACAGGCCTTACAGTTGTGGAGTTCAGAGGAGAGATCTCTTCTAGACATCACCCTAGGTGAAATAGTACAGTAGTTAGTGGCTAAGGCTTGGGTCCTCAATCTCAGTGCAATTTGATAGTGAGCTTATCTCGATACAGGCAGAAGACTAGCAAGAGACAGGAGAAAGGGCAGGCTGGAAAGTTTCCTCCCAATGTCTAGTTCAGAGCTTGCTCAATTTCTTGTCTTAGGCTTTATTAGTATCATCATCATTATTGTTTGTGGAGGATGGTGCAGGAGGGATGCATCTCTGAGGTGGTAGGAAATTAACAGAATGCATCCAGAGAGAACAGCACCCGGATTCCAAGAATTGTCCATCTGAGGGCTTCAGAGAGCATCAGGACAAGGCTTACCTTGAAAGACGGTGATGGAAGTTATTCCCAAGAAGAACAACTATGAGGTCTTGCAACACAGGAGAATGAATTTACAGAGACAGCAAAGGAAAGAAAGACTGCCTTTACCCCCAACTCCATGCTATTGATCTTTGAGCTCCTTTCTTCACACAGTGAAAGCCTCCAGCCACTAATACTGTCCCTAGTAAAAAAGCATCCTTTATTCTGAGCAATTCAGGACAGCATTCATCCTTCTTGGACTGGAGAAAACAGAGACACAAGCCTTGCATTTCCCTTTCCTTGAGGTCCTTTGAGTCTGTGGGCTGGCCGAGAATATCCAGCTTATTCAGGTCAGAGGGGGGGAGTCCAGCCTTGTCTGACCACAAGCCCCAGGGAAGGGAAGGAAGGAGCAGGCATTTATGACACAGGTCCCTGAGGGCCAGCTCCTGATGACCACCTGTGTTCTAGAAACTATTTCATTCTCTATCAGCCTAGATCCTGGCTGTGAACTTCTCTAATTCACTCTCCTGGCTTGAAGTTCATGCAGTTACAATTGTTAAATGCCCTTTCTTAACTACAGTAACCCTCATACTATGACAAAATGAAGACTGCTAAGGCATTTGAGGCTCAGTTGCTTTTAGATTTTAATCAGCTCTAGCTGTCCTTCCTCAGTGTCACTTAAGCTTAGATTTTTAAAAGACACAGTAGAGAATGTGGTTTTTATGTACTACGAAGGAGTAAAATTACATGAAACTACAAATGCAGTTTCAAGCTTACCCCCTTCCATTTGTTTAAAATGAAGGAGAGGGGGATGTAAATTGAACCCTGTTGATGCTGATTGCATCTTCACACGTACTAATTTTTTTCTTTTGCAAAGAAATGACTTTCTAAAATTGAAGTACAGCTTCAGTTAAACTAGTAGACTGTGAATTATATTTATAAGCATGGTCAGTGAGGTCAGCATGTTCGTCTCACTAAGAATCCAAGAACCAGAGATCCTACAAACATGGCCAGCACGTATCATAAACTGCTCTGGTTATCAGTTGATAGTGATAAAACCTCTACAGGCGGGGCTTTTTTTTTTTGGTCACCATCTTGTGTCTTACTTGTTCTTTTACCCTGATGAATGTTGTAATTGTATCATTTCATCATCTCTTGACATTTGCTTCTTTTTTCTGTTCCTGGCCAGTGCACTAATCAAATTCAGCCTTGGAATTGCCCTGCTGTTGGCATAGAGCTCCCACAAACTAGGTGCTTGTATTTTAATTTAGTTTTGAAGTGATTATAGGTGTCTATTTTACTGGTAAAACTATTCAAAAGTAATCCCGGCACGTTTTTGTCTTGCTAATTCTTTTCTTCAGAGTATGGTATGTGTCTTTAAGTTTCCTGAGAGGCCCCTTTGGTTATAGCACTTTTCTCCTAAGAAAGGCAAGATTTAGGCCATCTTCATGGTTCAGATTTAAAAAATCTCAATCTGGTCGTGTACTTTGATTTACTTCTTCCGTCTGGACTCACACTCTGTTCTCACCAGATACCCTGAACAGTCTTTCAAATTCATCAACAGCTTTTCCCATTGAGTGGTTCTTTATATAGCCTTTTATGGGACCGGAGCTGTCAATGTTTCTCTGGAATATTTGCTTTGCAAAGATTTTTTCAAAGATTACCTGCTGGATATCCCTGAAGTGGTTTACTGATGAGGGACAGTAATGGCAGCAGATTGTCCAATCCCCATGGTGTCCTCCATAATCAAAGTTGGCAGTGCAAATACAGGGCCTGTCTGTTTTTCCACTTGTGAGAAACCTTTTACAGACAGGCTGTAAACAGCTTGGGTGGTATTGGCATGACACTGTCTAACTTTTCTGCCTACTCTTTTTAGATTTTCTGCTCGTTACTTTGCTCACGTGTAGTCGTGTGTCTAAATATGTTACCCAAGGCCTTGGAAGATGGTTTTTATTCAACTTTTACATTGTTTAGTTTTAAAAATTTGGGTAAAATTTGCATGCAGAGAAATATACATATCTTCGATGTTTGATGTATGATTCAATGAACTTTGACAAATTGAATACCTTAGTCAAGATATAAAACAATTTCATTACCCCAGATAGTTTCCACTATTTTTATCCAATAACTCCCCACACCTCATAAGCTACTCCTGTTTTGATTTTTATCTTCAAATTCTTGAACTTTACATAAGTCTAATCAAACAGCATGTAATCTTTCATGTTTGGCTTCCTTTGGTCATGACAATTTTGAGATTCACTGATATTATTTGGTATACTTGTGGTTTATCCTTTTCTTATTGTTGAGAAGCATTCCTTTGTGTGGATATGCCATAATTTGTTTATCCATTGTCCTATGATGGACTTTGGGTTGTTTCCAGTTTGGGGCTATTACAAACAAAGTTATTTCAAGTTTTCTTGTGGAAGACTCTTTCGGACTTTTGTTTTAAATTCTACTGGGTAAATAAATAAGAGTGTAATTGTTGGGTCGCAGGGTAAGTATATATTTAACTTTTATAAGAAACTGCCAAAGAGTTTTCTAAAGAAAGTATGGCATTTATTATTCCTGCCAGCAATGTCTGAGAGGTTCAGTTTGTCCACATTCTGACTAACATTCTATATTATCTGTCTCACATTTTACCATTTGGAGCAGGTGTGCAGAATGTGATTCTAGTAGATTTTCATTTGCATTTCCCTAATGATGCTGAGAAAATTTTTGTGTACTTTTTCACCACTTGTATATTTTCTTTTGCAAAGTGTCTAAGTCTTTTGCCCATTTTTACTTTGTTTTTCTTTTTCATTTCTATTTGTAGGAATTCTTTGAATATTCTAGATGTAAGTACTTTATCAGACCCATATATGTATTCCCTGTCTGTGGCTTGCCTATTTACTTTCTTAATGGTGTCTTTTGATGAGCTAACATTTTACATTTTAATGAAGCTTAGTTTATCATTTTTTCTTTTATGCTATTGCTTCTCTTCATAATACCTAAGAAAAAATTTGCCCACTCCTATGTTATGAAGATATTTATTTGCCTTTTTTTTTTTTTTTTTTTTTTTTTTTTGAGATGGAGTCTTTCTCTGTCACCCAGGCTGGAGTGTAGTAGTGCAGTCTCGGCTCACTGCAACCTCTGCTTCCCGGGTTCAAGAGATTCTCCTGCCTCAGCCTCCAGAGTAGCTGGGATTACAGGCACACACCATCATGCCCGGCTAATTTTTGTATTTTTAGTAAAGACAGGGTTTCATCATGTTGGTCAGGCTGGTCTCAAACTCCTGACCTTGTGATCTGCCCGCCTCAGCCTCCCAAGGAACTGGGATTACAGGTGTGAGCCACTGTGCCTGGCCGCCTGTAACTTCTTTTTCAGAAGGTTTATAGATTTAAATTTTATTTTTAAATATAACAAAAACAATAAAAACAAAGAAAAAGCAAAATTTTAAAACCCTTTAAATTATGTGAACCCACTGAATTCCTTTAAAAATATTTAATTTTTAATTATTTGGGTTTTTTTTATTATTATACTTTAAGTTCTAGGGTACATGTGCATAACGTGCAGGTTTGTTACATATGTATACTTGTGCCATGTTGGTGTGCTGCACCCATCAACTCGTCAGCACCCATCAACTCGTCATTTACATCAGGTATAACTCCCAATGCAATCCCTCCCCCCTCCCCCTTGCCCATGATAGACCCCAGTGTGTGATGTTCCCCTTCCCGAGTCCAAGGGATCTCATTGTTCAGTTACCACCTATGAGTGAGAACATGTGGTGTTTGGTTTTCTCTTCTTGTGATAGTTTGCTAAGAATGATGGTTTCCAGCTGCATCCATGTCCCTACAAAGGACACAAACTCATCCTTTTTTATGGCTGCATAGTATTCCATGGTGTATATGTGCCACATTTTGTTAATCCAGTCTGTCACTGATAGACATTTGGGTTGATTCCAAGTCTTTGCTATTGTGAACAGTGCCGCAATAAACATACGTGTGCATGTGTCTTTATAGCAGCATGATTTATAATCCTTTGGGTATATACCCAGTAATGGGATGGCTGGGTCATATGGTACTTCTAGTTCTAGATCCTTGAGGAATCGCCATACTGTTTTCCACCATGGTTGAACTAGTTTACAATCCCACCAACAGTATAAAAGTATTCCTATTTCTCCACATCCTCTCCAGCACCTGTTGTTTCCTGACTTTTTAATGATTGCCATTCTAACTGGTATGAGATGGTATCTCATTGTGGTTTGGATTTGCATTTCTCTGATGGCCAGTGATGATGAGCATTTTTTCATGTGTCTGTTGGCTGTATGAATGTCTTCTTTTGAGAAATGTCTGTTCATATCTTTTCCCCACTTTTTTATGGGGTTGTTTTTTTCTTGTAAATTTGTTTGAGTTCTTTGTAGGTTCTGGATATTAGCCTTTGTCAGATGAGTAGATTGCAAAAATTTTCTCCCATTCTGTAGGTTGCCTGTTCACTCTGATGGTAGTTTCTTTTGCTGTGCAGAAGCTCTTTATTTTAATTAGATCCCATTTGTCCATTTTGGCTTTTGTTGCCGTTGCTTTTGGTGTTTTAGACATGAAGTCCTTGCCCATGCCTATGTCCTGAATGGTACTACCTAGGTTTTCTTCTAGGGTTTTTATGGTTTTAGGTCTAAATTTTAAGTCTCTAATCCATCTTGAATTAATTTTCGTATAAGGAGTAAGGAAAGGATCCAGTTTCAGCTTTCCACTTATGGCTAGCCAATTTTCCCAGCACCATTTATTAAATAGGGAATCCTTTCCCCATTTCTTGTTTTTGTCAGGTTTGTCAAAGATCAGATGGTTGTAGATGTGTGGTATTATTTCTGAGGGCTCTGTTCTGTTCCATTGGTCTATATCTCTGTTTTGGTACCAGTACCAGGCTGTTTTGGTTACTGTAGCCTTGTAGTATAGTTTTAAGTCAGGTAGCATGATGCCTCCAGCTTTGTTCTTTTGAGTTAGGATTGTCTTGGCAATGCGGGCTCTTTTTTGGTTTCATATGAACTTTAAAGCAGTTTTTTCCAATTCTGTGAAGAAACTCATTGGTAGCTTGATGGGGATGGCATTGAATCTATAAATTACCTTGGGCAGTATGGCCATTTTCACAATATTGAATCTTCCTATCCATGAGCATGGTATGTTCTTCCATTTGTTTGTGTCCTCTTTGATTTCACTGAGCAGTGGTTTGTAGTTCTCCTTGAAGAGGTCCTTTACATCCCTTGTAAGTTGGATTCCTAGGTATTTTATTCTCTTTGAAGCAATTGTGAATGGAAGTTCATTCATGATTTGGCTCTCTGTTTGTCTGTTACTGGTGTATAAGAATGCTTGTGCTTTTTGCACATTAATTTTGTATCCTGAGACTTTGCTGACGTTGCTTATCAGCTTAAGGAGATTTTGGGCTGAGAAATGGGGTTTTCTAAATATACATGTCTAAATATACATGTCATCCGCAAACAGGGACAATTTGACTTCTTCTTTTCCTAACTGAATCCCCTTGATTTCTTTCTCTTGCCTGATTGCCCTAGCCAGAACTTCCAATACTATGTTGAATAGGAGTGGTGAGAGAGGGCATCCCTGTCTTCTGCCAGTTTTCAAAGGGAATTTTTCCAGTTTTTGCCCATTCAGTATGATATTGGCTGTGGGTTTGTCATAAATAGCTCTTATTATTTTGAGATATGTTCCATCAATACCGAATTTATTGAGCGTTTTTAGCATGAAGGGCTGTTGAATTTTGCCAAAGGCCTTTTCTGCATCTATTGAGATAATCATGTGGTTCTTGTCTTTGGTTCTGTTTATATGCTGGATTACATTTATTGATTTGCAAATGTTGAACCAGCCTTGCATCCCAGGGATGAAGCCCACTTGATTATGGTGGATAAGCTTTTTGATGTGCTGCTGAATCCGGTTTGCCAGTATTTTATTGAGGGTTTTTGCATCGAAGTTCATCAGGGATGTTGGTCTAAAATTCTCTTTTTTTGTTGTGTCTCTGCCAGGCTTTGGTATCAGGATGATGTTGGCCTCATAAAATGAGTTAGGGAGGATTCCCTCTTTTTCTATTGATTGGAATAGTTTCAGAAGGAATGGTACCAGCTCCTCCTTGTACCTCTGGTAGAATTCAGCTGTGAATCCATCTGGTCCTGGACTTTTTTTTGTTAGTAGGCTATTAATTATTGCCTCAATTTCAGAGCCTGCTATTGGTCTATTCAGGAATTCAACTTCTTCCTGGTTTAGTCTTGGGAGAGTGTAAGTGTCCAGGAAATTATCCATTTCTTCTAGATTTTCTAGTTTATTTGCATAGATGAGTTTATAGTATTCTCTGATGGTAGTTTGTATTTCTGTGAGGTCGGTGGTGATATCCCCTTTATCATTTTTTATTGCATCTATTTGATTCTTCTCTCTTTTCTTCTTTATTAGTCTTGCTAGCAGTCTGTCTATTTTGTTGATCTTTTCAAAAAAACCAGCTCCTGGATTCATTGATTTTTTGGAGGGTTTTTTGTGTCTCTATCTCCTTCAGTGCTGCTCTGATCTTAGTTATTTCTTGCTTTCTGCTAGCTTTTGAATGTGTTTGCTCTTGCTTCTCTAGTTCTTTTAATTGTGATGTTAGAGTGTCAATTTTAGATCTTTCCTGCTTTCTCTTGTGGGCATTTAGTGCTATAAATTTCCCTCTACACACTGCTTTAAATGTGTCCCAGAGATTCTGGTATGTTGTATCTTTGTTCTCATTGGTTTCAAAGAACATCTTTATTTCTGCCTTCATTTCGTTATGTATCCAGTAGTCATTCAGGAGCAGATTGTTCAGTTTCCATGTAGTTGAGCAGTTTGATTGAGTTTCTTAGTCCCGAGTTCTAGTTTGATTGTACTGTGATCTAAGAGACAGTTTGTTATAATTTCTGTTCTTGTACATTTGCTGAGGAGTGCTTTACTTCCAATTATGTGGTCAATTTTGGAATAAGTGTGATGTGGTACTGAGAAGAATGTATATTCTGTTGATTTGGGGTGGAGAGTTCTATAGATGTCTATTAGGTCTGCTTGCTGCAGAGATGAGTTCAATTCCTGGATATCCTTGTTAACTTTCTGTCTCATTGATCTGTCTAATGTTGACAGTGGGGTGTTGAAGTCTCCCATTATTATTGTATGGGAGTCTAAGTCTCTTTGTAAGTCTCTAAGGACTTGCTTTATGAATCTGGGTGCTCCTGTATTGGATTCCTATATATTTAGGATAGTTAGCTCTTCCTGATGAATTGATCCCTTTACCATTATGTAATGGCCTTCTTTGTCTCTTTTGATCTTTAATGGTTTTAAGTCTGTTTTATCAGAGACTAGGATTGCAACCTCTGCTTTTTTTTTGTTCTCCATTTGCTTGGTAGATCTTCCTCCATCCCTTCATTTTGAGCCTATGTATGTCTCTGCATGTGAGATGGGTCTCCTGAATACAGCAGACTGATGGGTCTTGACTGTTTATCCAGTTTGCCAGTCTGTGTCTTTTAATTGCAGCATTTAGTCCATTTACATTTAAGGTTAATATTGTTATGTGTGAATTTGATCCTGCCATTATGATATTAACTGGTTATTTTGCTCGTTAGTTGATGTAGTTTCTTCCTAGCCTTGATGGTCTTTACATTTTGGCATGTTTTTGCAATGGCTGGTACCAGTTGTTCCTTTCCATGTTTAATGCTTCCTTCAGGATCTCTTGTAAGGCAGGCCTCATGGTGACAAAATCTCTAAGCATTTGCTTATCTGTTAAGGATTTTATTTCTCCTTCACTTATGAAACTTAGTTTGGCTGGATATGAAATTCTGGGTTTAAAATTCTTTTCTTTAAGAATGTTGAATATTGGCCCCCACTCTCTTCTGGCTTGTAGAGTTTCTGCTGAGAGATCTGCTGTTAGTCTGATGGGCTTCCCTTTGTGGGTAACCTGACCTTTCTCTCTGGCTGCCCTTAAGATTTTTTCCTTCATTTCAACTTTGGTGAATCTGGCAATTATGTGTCTTGGAGTTGCTCTTCTCAAGGAGTATCTTTGTGGTGTTCTCTGTATTTCCTGAATTTGAATGTTGGCCTGCCCTACTAGGTTGGGGAAGTTCTCCTGGATGATATCCTGAAGAGTGTTTTCCAACTTGGTTCCATTTTCCCCCTCACTTTCAGGCACCCCAATCAGACATAGATTTGGTCTTTTTATATAATCCCATACTTCTTGCAGGCTTTGTTCATTTCTTTTTCCTCTTTTTTCGTTAGATTTCTCTTCTCGCTTCATTTCATTCATTTGATCCTCAATCGCTGATACTCTTTCTTCCAGTTGATAGAGTCGGTTACTGAAGCTTGTACATTTGTCACGTATTTCTCGTGTCATGGTTTTCATCTCTGTCAGTTTGTTTATGACCTTCTCTGCATTAATTATTCTAGCTGTCAATTCTTCCACTCCTTTTTCAAGATTTTTAGTTTCTTTGTACTGGGTACGTAATTCCTCCTTTAGCTCTGAGAAGTTTGATGGACTGAAGCCTTCTTCTCTCATCTCGTCAAAGTCATTCTCCGTCCAGCTTTGATCCATCGCTGGCGATGAGCTGCGCTCCTTTGCAGGGGGATACGCACTCTTATTTTTTGAATTTCCAGCTTTTCTGCCCTGCTTTTTCCCCATCTTTGTGGTTTTATCTGCCTCTGGTCTTTGATGATGGTGACGTACTGATGGGGTTTTGGTGTAGGTGTCCTTCCTGTTTGATAGTTTTCCTTCCAACAGTCAGGACCCTCAGCTGTAGGTCTGTTGGAGATTGCTTGAGATCCACTCTAGACCCTGATTGCCTGGGTATTAGCAGCAGAGGCTCAGTTGAAAATGCAGAAATCACCAGTCTTCTGTTTCGCTCGCGCTGGGAGTTGGAGACTGGACCTATTCCTATTCGGCCAACTTCTTAATTTTTAATTATTATGGATACATAATAGTTGTACATATCTATGGGGCACATGTGATATTTTGATACAAGCATACAATGTGCAATGATCAAATCAGGGTAATTGGGGTATCCATCACCTCAAGCATTTGTCATTTCTTTATGTTAGGGATGGTTAATGGGTACAAAATACACTTACATAGAAGGAACAAGATCTAATGTTCAGTAACACAATAGGGCAACTATAGTTAATTATTTATAGTATATTTCAAAATAATGAAAAGACTGGAATTAGAATGTTCCTGAGTTCCCTCTTGAATTAATTATTGGTTATGGTAAAAGGTATGATATGCTTTATTCATTTTACAACACCATTTATTAAAAAAGTTATATCCTCCTTGGCACCTTTATAGAGGTAGAATTTACTGTAAATCTGTGGATCTATTTTTGAAGTCTCTTTTCTGTTCTACTGATATGTTAGCCTTCCTATACATCAACACTATACTGTCTTGGTTACTATTGCTTTAGAATAAGTTTTGAAATAAGGCAGTAATAATCCCTTAACTTTGCTCTTTTTCAAATTTGTCTTGGCTATTCTCGGATCTTTGAATCTCTATACACATATTAGAATTGGCTTTTAACTCTCTTTAATTAAAAAAAGACTGCTAGGATTTTAATTTTAAAAATAAAACATGGGTATTGGATTTTGTCTAATGTTTTTCTGCATCTGTCTGAGATGATAATATTTTTCCCTCCATTTTGTAAATGCAGCATGTTACACTGATTGTTTCAAAGCTTAAACCAACCTTGCATTTTTAGGATTAACCTCACTTATGATGTATTATTCTCTTTATATATTGCTGGAATCAATCAATTTGCTGATAATTAGTTTACCAATATTTCTAAGAGATTTTGACCTGCAGTTTTCTTTACTTATAATGTTTCTGTCAGGTTTTGATATCACAGGTATGCCAGTCTCATTTAAACTGGTTGGAAAATAGTATTTGTTCTAATTTTTGAAAAAATGTATATCAGAGTGATATTGTTTCTTGCCTGAGGATTTGATAAAATCCACTAATAAAAATATTTATGCTGGTGTGTGTGTGTGTGTGTGTGTTTGTGTGTGTGTGTGTGTGTAAAGGCATTGGATTAGAAATCTAATTTCTTTAGTAGTTACAAAACATCTAATTTCCAATATCCTGTATTTTAAATTCTAGTTTATTTAGAAGTATGTGGTTAATTTCCAGATAGTTGGGGCTTTATAGAGATGTTAATGTTATTGATATGCAATTTAATTCTACCCTTATCAGACATCATACTGTATGATTTTAATATGTCTAATTTATTGAGACTAGTTTTATGGCCCAGCATATGGCCTATGGCATATCTTGGTGAATATTTCATGTGCACTTAAAAATAATGTGCTTTCTTTTGTTTTGGGGTAGAGTGTTTCATGAATGTTAATAAAGTCAAGGTGGTTCACAGTGTTGTTCAAACCTTCTGTAGCCTTGCTGATTTGTAACTACTTGTTCTATCAATTATTGAGAAAAGAGTATTAAAATTCCTAACAATGTGTGTTTATCTATTTTCCCTTTAGTTTCATCAGTTTTTGGTTTTGTATTTAGTGTATGCAATTTATAATATTGTATCTTCCTGAGGAGGCAACTCTTATCATTTTGAAATGTCTCTGTTTATTTCTTGTAACACACTTTGTCTTGATGCCTGTTGTTAACATACCCACATCATCTTCCTTTTTCTTGCTGTTTGTGTTGTATACCTTTTTTGAACTGCATTTTGTTATGGGGTGGCATAACAAAATACCATAGATTCAATGTCTTAAACAACCGAAATTTATTTTGTTCAAAATTCTAGAGGCTGAAAGTCCTAGATTAAGACGTGGCAGAGTTCATTTTTGGCGAGGGGGTCTTTTTCTCTGCACATGGCCTCTTTTTGTGCTGTATGCTTACGTGGTAGGGGGAGATAGGTCTCTGATGTCCTTTTCCCTTTATAAGGATACCAGTTCTATTGAATCAGAGCTCTATCCTTAGTACCTCATTTAACCTTAATTACCTCCTTAAACATTCTCTTTCCAATATAGTCACGTGGTGGGGGAGGGGTTAAGGCTTCAACATATGAAATTTTGTGGGACACACAATTCAGTCCATTGCACCAACCTCTTACTTTCAACCTATTTATATCTCTGTATGTAAAGCATGTAGTTTGCACATAACATTCGATTGAGTCTTGATTTTTATGCAGTCTGACAGACTTTGCTTTTTACTTTGAGTGTTTAGTCCAACATATTTAATAAAATTATTGATATGGCTAGACTTATTTCTACTATATTTCTAATTGCTTTCTAATTTTCTAATCTGTTTTCTTTTCTATTTTGTTCTATTCCTGAGATTTAGTTTATGTATATAAAAGATGATTTAGTGGTCTATTTTGATTCCTCTTTTGGCTTTCTAAATATGTGACTTTGTATTTTTTTAGTGATTGCTCTGGAAATTACAATATACATTCTTATCACAATTTTCCTATAGTTAACATTGTGATTTTAATATTCACATAAAATGTCAGAATCTCTCAACAATATAATTTCATTTACTTTTTTCCATCCTTCATGCTCATGTTGTTATATATGTTACTACAATATTTATTATAATCTCTATAATGAAATGTTATTATTATTGCATTTTTTGTTCTAAAAAAGAAGATCATCAAACTTCCATTAAGTGCCAGGTAGTAAATATTTTAGGCTTTGATGTCCATATATGTCCTGCATGCATATTATTATTTTTTATTGCTGTTTTTGATTCATTCTTATGTTTTTATAATCTCTTAAAAATTAAAAAAATTCTTAGAATCGGGCCATACAGATACAAGCCAAGAGCTGGATTTGGCCCGTGGCTTATAGTGTGTTTGCCACTACTCCAAAAAGCTAGTTGTCTTTTAAAGAAATTATTGTAAGAAAAAAGATAGGTTTTTAATCTGACCACATATTTACCATATTTAATTTTCTTTGTTTCTTCCTGCAGATGTGAATTTAGTCTGGCATCATTTCCCTGCAGCCTGAACAACTTCTTTTAACATTTATTATAGTGCAATCTCCTGAATTCTCTCTGATTTTAGTTACATAAAAATGTTTTTTTAATTTTATCTCATAAATTCATAAGGCTATATTAGTATTATTATATAGGAATTATGATTTTAATATATTCTTATTAAAGGATGTATTGCTGGATACATAATTTGGGGTTGACGGTTTTTTTCTTTCTTTCTGTCTTAAAGGTACTTTTCTATTGTCTACTGTCATACACGTTTTCTAATAAGAAATCAGGCATAATTATTTACCTCTATACAAGGTTTCTTTTATCATTTGTGGCATTCAGAGTACTAAAATTCTTCCTTGCCCCTGAAATTTGCCATCTTTATTCTCAGGACTGTGAATATGATGAGATATCATGCCCTGACTTTGTTATATTACAGGGCAAAAGATATTAGTAATCTTGATTCAGGTTACTAATCAGTTGACTTTAAGTTAATTAATTGGGGGGATTATCTGAGTAAGTCTAATGTAAGCATGTGGAAGAGGAAATCAGAGATTCAGTGTGAGAAAGAGTTGATGTACCATTGTTGGCATTGATTATGGAAGGGACCACATGAAAAGAAATGGTGGTGATTTCTAGGATCAGAGAACAGCCTCTGAATGACAGGCCAAAAGGAAACAAGAATCTCAGACATGCAACCACAAGGGACTGGATTCTGTCAACAACCTGAATAAACCTAGAACAGAATTATCCCCCAAGAACCTCCAGATAAAAGCTCAGTTCTGCCAACACCTTGATTTTGACCTCTTGAGACTTTGAGTAGTGAACCTAGCTGAGCCCACCCAGACTTCCAACCGAAAAAACTGTGAGATAATAAATGAGTATTGTTTTTAAGTTCCCATGTTTGTTGTAATTTGTTACACAGCAATAGAAAACTAATACAGTCTCTCAAGGCATTTCTCTTTATAATTGGTTTTGAGGAATTGGACTATGATTGCTCAAATGTGGTTTTCTTTTTGAGGCTTCACTAAACATTTTGAATCTGTAGTTTTTGTTTTGTTAAATCAAATTTGTGAAACTGTCAGCCATTTTTTTCATCTTTTTTTTTTTTCACCAGACCCCTTCTCTTCTCTTTGTAGGACTCCAGTTGTATGTATACTAGACTGCTTGATGCTTCACAGATACATAAGGCTTTTTCCTTTGTTCAGTCTTTTTCCTTTGTACTTTTCAGATTTTAATATTTTTATTAGTCTATTCAAATTTACTAATCATCTCTTCTGCTATCTCTAATCTATTGTTAATCCCATTCAATAATTTTTTTTATTTCTGATGTAGTACTTTGTAGTTATAGAATTTCCTTTTGGCTTTTTAACATTCATTTTCATTTCTCTGTGGAGATTCCTTATTTGTTCACTCACTGTGTCCATATTTTTCTTTAAATCCTTGGACATGTTTGTTAAAGATTTTATCTGCAAATTTTAACTTCTGGGCCATCTTGTAGCCTGTGTGCTTTGGCTTTTTTGTTGATTATGCACCTCAATTTTCTCCTTTTTAAGCTACATAATCATTTTTAAAATTTGATACTGTTTATTGTGAAAGATGCAGATTCTGGATTATTCTGTCTTCTTAAAGAACATTCCATTTTATTCTGGAAGACAGTTAAATTATTGTTAGATTCTTTAGAGCTTCTCAGGCTACACTTATTGTTTGTTAAGATGGGATTCTTTAGGTTTTGTCCTTAGTTCTTAGTCCTAGAGTATGGCCCTTACTCAAAGGTGTGGTTTCTACTTGTGAGCATGGCTTTTCTGGGATATAAACTGAATGATGAAAGATCTCAGTATAGTTTACTGTGGTGTGGCTGGAGCACCGGTATCTCTTAGATTTGCATTACCTGTGCTAACTGTTCTATCCATTATAGCTCTGCTAACCCTGTTCAGCTCTCAGTCTCACATAAGCTACTTTCTATGAAGCCTCAGATTGTCTAGGCTTGTGCATGCACAGCCAAGTCTTTGCCCAAAACCCATAGAGATGCCTCATGAGGATTTGGGCCATCCTTTGCATAGCTCTCTACATTCTGGTACCCTGCACCACACTATGGCACTTCAGTATGTCTGAACTCTGATCATTGCTCCACCCTTCTTTCTTTATACTACCCCTCCAGAAATTACTCTCAGGCAAAAATGCCAGAAAATATGGAGCTCAGTTCATGTGATTTCCTTCTCTAAAGCATTACTGTCTTGGGCTACCTATTTCATATAGTTTTTCTAGTAATATAGTTATTTTTGGTGGGGAGGCAAGTCTGGTACCAGTTACCACATCATGATTAGAATCAGAAATTCTAATATTTGTTTCAATGGTATTTGAACATTCTCAGAACATTGCCATTATTTTCTCTATAAACTAAGGAGTATCCAAGATGTAGGTCATAGAGTTGCACAGCTATTAAACAGCATCTATAAATAAATATGTATACCAAGAGTTATTGAATGACCAAATAAATAAAATGTCTCATCATTTGTCAGGTTTCTTCACCATGAAGTTACTCTTTTCCCCTCCTTACCATTCTGTACTCTGGAAAGAAATCAGTATACACAGCCCACACTTAAGGAGTGTGGATTTATGCTTCACCTTCTTGGGAGTGGTTTATCTACGTAAATTATTTAGTCATTCTGCATGGGAAATTTGTCTCTTCTCCCACATTTAATTATATATTAAATCATTTATTTATGTTAGTGTAGATTCACGAATATTTAAGTTTGGATTGTAATATAATATATTTTATTTTATTGCTCAATTTGCTTCCGCTTTGGCCACTGGCAGTTCTTTCAGTTAGCTCCTCTGTTCCATCTGTGTGTGTGTGTGTGTGTGTGTATGATGTTTTTAGTACTTTCTTACTTTCTGACACTAAAAGATGCTATGCTCCAGGCTCAACTTGCTCCAGCTTTGGCCATTGGAGCTCTTTCAGTTGGCTCCTGTCTTCTAGCATTGAATGTGTGTGTGCTGAGTTCTTACTTTCTGACATCTGAATTCTTACCACAATATGCTCTAGGCTCATTTTATATATTCCCCTCCCTAGTACTACAATCAGCTATTTTTCAAAGATCTGTCTTTTTATTGCAGAATGGTATTAGAAACCAAAATCCGGGCTCTAAGTGTGCTCATTGCTACTGTACTTGTTTCCAGACCATCTCACCTGACAGAAAAAGAAAATATATGTGTGTGTAATAACACATGTATAAACACACATCTGTAAATACTTCTATATGCAACCATATATGTGTATATTAAACTAAAAATGATTTCATATTGATATCTTCAACCCTAATTTATTGCAACATGGATCATTCTCCCTCTTCTCCTTCACTATCTGTAAATTTTCCCTCCAACAGTAAGATACCTGGTTCCCACTACCTGCCATTGCATAATTGTTAAATTTCATTGTACATATATAGCAGTAGTAGAATGGTTAACCCATACTTCCAAGCCAAACAACTTTTTTAACTGGAATATTGTGCTTACATACAGTTTCTGTTGCCTTCAGTTTCATACATTCCTCTTATTTCCAAAGTCATTTTGATCAGCACTTTCCTACCTATTTCCTCCAGAGTGGTTGTTTCATACATTTGTAATAAAGTTAGATATTCTGTCATGTTCTCAGATCACTCCACCCCTTAAATTATTTTTCAATTACATACATTAATTCACTATTTGTGTGGTGATATTCTATAGTACTTGCCTTGTGCCAAGTACTCACCATTATAGTATCATAATAGTTTCACAGCCCTGCAAAATCCCCTGTGCTTCACTTATTCAACCCTCCTTCTCTCTCCCTAAATACCTGGTAACCATTGATCTTTCTATTGCCTCTATAGTTTTGCCCTTTCCAGGATGTCATATAAATAGAATCATATAATATGGAGCCTTTCACTTAGCAACATGCATTTAAAATTCTACATGTCTTATTATATCACCCATTTTTAATGTATGTAGGTATAATAGATCATTGAAACCTAAATTTAGTTTAAAATGTGCCTAAATTTGTTATGGGTTTAAAAAATATTTGTAATCAGTGAATACTAAAAGTATAACTACTATCATGTAGTGGTCAATTTTTTTAAAATATTTACTTTAAAATAAGTCCTTTGTATTTGAAAAGGCTGAAGAACATGGCTCTATTAGTAGCACATCAGCAGCTGTTGTTCCTTTCCTGAGTTAGTTAAGGCCTAATTTATTAACTAGATTTCTGAGGAATTTTCAAATTTAAGATGCAAGCAATCAACTAGCAGTTATGATAATATGGGTTTTATGATAATGTTTCTTGGTTTTTCTAGATTATCCATTTTTGAATTTTCCACTGGCCCAATAGAGTGGAAGTCATATGGCTCTGAATCTAACATTTCCCAGTTGTGTGGCCTTTAAAGAAGGCAATTATTCATTCTTAGCCTCAGTTTTCTCACTAAATACTAACAAAACAAATCTTATCAGAGCACATAAAAGGTAATGGGAGGGAGTCAGAATAAACTAATAAGTGACACACAAAGAACAAATATAGATGAAGAGGTGAATGTCAGCAACAGGTGAGTTTGAGGAAGCATGAAACAAGGGTGGCAGAAATTCAGAGGATAGGAGCAAATGCAGCTTGTGATTCTCCAACAATCTCTTATTTTAGGTTGGTGCAAAAGTTATTGCGATTTTACTATTGGCAAAACCGAAATTACTTTTGTACCAAACTAATAGTTTGAAGTTCAGTTTTAACTGGATGTTGCTTAAGTATGAAATCCTTTAAAACATTCTTGTCTCTATGTTAGTGCTCACTACTCAGGAATTAATGTTTTCTGTTTGAGAGACAGATGATGTAAACAAAGGGACATTGAGTCCTTGCCCTCCCATATAATTGTTCTGTGGCTTATTCAGTTTCTTTCATGCCATTAATGTTCAATTTTTTTCATCAGTGAATTGGGAATAATATCTACTTCATAGGGTATCATAAAGTTAAGACAGAACTGGGGAAAAGACTTTTGTGAACTCTAAAGAATCTAGCATTTGTATCTACCTGCTTCCCCTCTAGGTAAAGGGGAAGTGGAATGGTTTGAAGAAATAGTATTTGAAAAGGGAGAGTGATAACTACATACAGGCATATATTCAGATAAGAGTAACAGATAAAATTATTGAGATATGTGCATGTGGGTGGGTATGTATGGATTGTGAGTGATGTCTGTAATGAGAATTTATACAATTAGAAAAACCTAGATCATTGATTTAATTTTTACTTTTCAACATGTTAGTACTACCCACAATAGAAGTCAGAGAGATAATTTAGTATCATTCATCAAATTAAAGATGACTATTAATTTATCTCTCAGCCCATCATTTATTAAACTATAACAACTACCACTTCTTTTAACCTTTTACCATATATTTCATATTGAAATTCTTTAATATTTCTATAAGACTTCCCAGTTTTATAAATTCCTCCAATTATTTGGAAACTTAAATTAGCTTGTCTCATAGTCTAATAAAAAGAAGATATGTTCATTGAGAATGGTATATGCAGTTGGGATTTAGAATGATTGTAAGCAGCTGAAATGCATTTTATTCTGGAAAAAAATTATAGAAGTAGTCAGTCCAATACTGCTGATCGGTTTTGATTAAAATAGAAAATGGGATAAGAAATTAATATGTTCTAACTTATCTTTTTGAAGGTTAATAAAATGTTTTGAACAATTATGTCTCAGAGGGTTATCATGGTAAAGAATAAAAACACAGGACTTTGAGGTAAAGAGACGAGTGTTTCCCTTGTATCTGGGCAAGAAAGGCCCCTGATTTAGGCCTCCATATTTTGCAAGCTCCAACTCTAACCTTACTCTCTCTATCTATGGTTAGTTGTCTTCAGGGCCAATGGTGTGTGTCCATCCAGAAGCAGCATCCCTCTCACTCACCACTACCACTAGACCATTCTCTGGGTAACGGGTATCTTGAAATACACTTAAGAAATACACTTAAGAGTCATGAATCAGCTTGTTGACCTGGGAAGACCTCTTTCCTGGACCTAGGAGCCCAAAGGGTGGCCAAGAGAGTGAGGGAAGTAGAGAGATGGGACTCAGACTTGCCTAGACTGCTAGCTGCATTATCTACACGTATGTCTGTGAGGCCTAGAGTGGCAGGAGTTGGAGCCAGGGGTGAAAAAATATGGTAGGCTGCAGAGCAGAGGCTGGGTACCGGGCACTGGCTCTCCGCATGCACTTTAAGGAGTCTAAAGACTTACTTCAAACTTAGCCTTCCACATCATAATGATGTATGTTTGTCAAAGTAGGAGTTGTGAAAATAAGAAAATCAAAATCTAAGCTGTTGGAACTCTAAAATATTGTGAGCCCTAAGGTACTGTGATTTTGGAATCCAAGTCATGTAAACAGGCAGCTATAACCTAGACAGCTGTGATCTTTGTTTCTCTGATTGCAGATTAGCTTTTTTCCTTACCTACATTGTTGTATAAAACGTCATGACTAAAGGGTGTCAGTCATAAATGACTGAAGGGCGTAAAATGTTGTAGATGACTAAAGGGTCTCCTTCCCTCTAAAATGTTAATCTTCATTAAAGATTAACTTCCCTCCTTCCTCTCTCACACCAAGATTTCATGACTATCACACTGTCTAGGATGAAATGTTAAATCACTCTTTTAAATTAGAAAGAAAATTAAAATAAGCAGTACAGAAAAGAAAGCAAACTGTAGCTAATTAAATTGTCGTAAGTCAAAAACTACTCTTGTATAGAAAATGTAATACTCCTTCTAAATTTCTTCATGCTCTGCTTATATAAACAAGGTCTGAAGTTTTTGTTTGTTTGTTTGTTTGTTTGTTTGTTTTTTCTGTGAGACAGTCTTGCTCTGTCACCCAAGCTGGAGTGCAGTGGTTCAGTCTGGGCTCACTGCAACCTCTGCCTCCTGTGTTCAGGCAATTCTCCTGTCTCAGCCTCCCAGGTAGCTGGGACTACAGGCATGCGCCACCACACCCAGCTAATATTTTTGTATTTTTAATAGAGATGGGGGTTTCACCATGTTGGTCAGGCTGGTCTCAAACTCCTTACCTCAAATGATCCATCTGCCTCGGCCTCCCAAAGTTCTGAGATTACAGGTGTGAGCTAGAGTGCCCAGCCAGTCTTAACTTTTTAACTTTGGAGCACTAATTCTGTTTCTCTGCAGTTTGTCTTTCCTGGATGGCCATTCCCATCTTTTTGCCTGAATAAATGTTTTAAAACTGGATTCTGACTCTTTCAATTATTTCTGGTTGAAAAAATGGTGACTCAGATGGAATCCAAAGTTGGCCCTTTCCTTTGAATCCTGTTGCTTTGTTAATCAGCACCAGGTACCTGCAGAACTGTTTCTGTCCAACTGTCTTTCACCAGAGTTTATGGGAGCTCTTAGTGGAGCCCCTCTCTGGTTTTTAATGTCCCTGGCTTAGGTGAGACCCAGACTTTATTCAAGCAACGTGATTCTATGATCAACAGGGCTGGAATTGAGCCTCCACTGCTTTAAGAAAGGAATTTTGTTTGTTATTTCTCTGGAGAGGCTGCTGTTAGAAGGTTTATGGTTTCACTTTTCTTTGAGATTAAGGTTTTGTTCACCTTACTTGCTAAAATTTGCAACATTTTCTTTCTTTCAAAACCTGGTTAAAGATAAAACTGTTTCTCTTTAATAGTAGGGAATAAATGTCTCTGGCTTAAGCAAGAATGAGAGTTTCAAATTGGCCAGGTTTTGAAGTTTGGTTCAAATTGGCATATTTAAATTCTTCTTTTGAGTGACTGAAGATCTATTAAAAAAAAAAAAAAAAAAAAAAAAAAACCTTTATGAGAATGAGATAAGTGCCAAAGATGAAAGGACAATGATTCTCCTGACCAGAAAGCACCTTAGATGGCTAAGTTCTTGTGAGAGTGTCAGAGTCTATAGCTCCTGACAAGCATTGGTCCCTTAGGGAATCCCCAAAGAGGGACATATAGGAAGATACCCCACAAAAAGGACTAATCTCCCAGTGCTTTGAGTGCCCAGAATTCCTGGGTTTCACCATAGCATGTAGGAGGGAGAACCAACCTAAGGGTGACACTTGGAGAGCTATTCCCATAAGCAGTACATTTAATCCAAAATATCTTTCCCTTTCAGCTTTTTGGTCACTTAAAAAGAGAATATAAATTATAGGCATCTAAAACCAAGTCTTCCTTAAGGAGAGATCTGCCTTTACAAACTCCAGCTAGATTCATATGCAATACTTAGGATGTCACCTCTTGTAATTATTTTTTAAAATGGTCTCATATAACCTGTGATGAACCTAAATTACAATAGCAAAGTCGAGGTACCTTTGAAATACCTAAACTATTAATAACTTATTTGCATGCTTAATTAGAAAAAGCTGGCTCTAAGATAAAACAAAATAATCGTGAGAGTTATTTCCAGTGGTATTTGGAAGCATCCAAAGAAGGTTCTAATAAAGTTACTTCTTTGTGGAGGAAAAATGAAAGATTGTTTAAAACAATTTCTCTATTTTAAAAGCTTCTGGAAGTCTCTCCTCCTCCCTTTAGAAGCTTCTCCTCCCCATCCTCAGCTCCCCTTTCTGTTTACCCTGTACCATCTGAATTACTTTACCCTCATCTGCCTTCCCTTCCTCCTCCCCTGCCTCTGCTGTTCTGGCTCAGTTTCATGAACAGCCAATGCCTGGTAGTAGGGCAAGGAGGGACCTGCCTTACTTTATCAACCATGGTCAAAGGTAGAATTTGAAGGCGTAGTTAAGGAATTTCCTGACATTCATCGGTGCTCTATTGGCTTTGCTAAACAATTTGAACTAAATATTCAAGCTTATGGCCCTGGCTATTTGAATTTATATCAACTAGTTCACGTGTTAGTTTTAGAAAGTAAGACTAAAGATTGGATAGATAAGGCCCCCTGGAGAAACCTCCTAGAGGATTCCCATAAATGTTCAGAAGAATACCACAGTAGTGCTTGTGAAACTGCAAAGGTTCTGCTTACAGCCCTGCCTTTAGTCTTCCAAAAGGTAGTTGACTGGCATAAAATACAACAGTGTTGACAAAATCCAGATGAGTTGGTAATGTCATATTTTGAAAGCTTTGAAAAGATGTTTACACAATATTCAGGCTTATCTGAGGCAAGTTATGCTAATCGTCAGAATGATTAACTCCTCAATTCTAGCTTTATAAATGAGCTAGATGAAGAATTAGCACTAATAATAAAGAGAAAATGAACTAATTGAGCCATTTCCCTCATTCTGGGGACACATTGCTGAATTCACATCATACTCAACATTTCTTAGTTAGTAGATTGGTTTCACATAAGGTCCTGCTTTTAGCTCCTCACATCATTCTCTCTAGTTGTAACCATCTAACCCCTGCAACTGTGTTGCCTTAATTTTTAGATGAGATGACGCATGACTCCATAACCCTACCTGATCAACTTCTTTCTTTCAGGTCAGACCTATGAGAAACCCTCCCCCACCTTACCAATACTGATATTGTTAGGTTTACAGATGGATCTTACTGAAAGGATAAATCTGGAGTCTACAGAACTGGATACACCATAGTTTCTTTAACTGAAGAGATAGAAAGTACCTGTGTTCTGAAAGCCACCTCAACTCAATAAACAGAATTAATAACATTAAGTGGGCCCTATCGATTGGCAAGAGGAATATCAGCTATTATTTATACAGACAGTAGATACGCTTTTGGAATAGCCAATTATTTTTGGAATATTATGGAAACAAAGAGGGCTATTAACCTCTTTGGGACAATCCATAAAAAATAGACATCTTGGGCCGGGCGCGGTGGCTCAAGCCTGTAATCCCAGCACTTTGGGAGGCTGAGACAGGCGGATCACGAGGTCAGGAGATCGAGACCATCCTGGCTAACACGGTGAAACCCTGTCTCTACTAAAATACAAAAAATTAGCCGGGCGTGTTGGCGGGCGCCTGTAGTCCCAGCTACTCGGGAGGCTGAGGCAGGAGAATGGCGTGAACCCGGGAGGCAGAGCTTGCAGTGAGCTGAGATCAGGCCACCGCCCCCCACCCGGGGGGGAAAAGGAAAACCCCTCCCCTAAAAAAAAAAAAAAAAAAAAAAAAAAAAAATAGACATCTTATTTCACAACTACTGAAAGGCATATTGCCAAAATCACTGGCTGTTATTCAAATTCCAGATCATTCCAAATCAGATACTCCAGAAAGCAGAGGAAAACAGCCAGCTGAAAAGATAATGAAGAGAACTGCTCTAAACACATCTAAACAGGAAAACCAACCTATAGTAACTTTTTAAAAAGCACTCGAAGTTGATGTAAAATTAATTTAATACAGTGCCCCAAAGTCAGAGCAGTAAGTCTGGAAAACAAAAGGCGGAAAATACTCCCCAGTAGGTGAGGTATTTAATGGGCAAAATAACTTGCCCATACTTCCTGCTGAATTGCAGTTATCATTTTTAACTTCTGTGCATGATCTAACTCACTGGAGTCTTGACAAAAAGGTTGTTTAAAGAAAACGATATTATTGGAAACCTTTTTTGACTACAGCTTGTAAGGTATATAATTGCTGTCATATTTGCCAAAGTATAATCCAAGAAAACCATTAGGTGATTCCCAAGGACACTTTTCTTTACCTGAAGCTCCCTTTGAAATATGGCAACTAGATTTTATTCAGCTGCCACCCTCACAAGGCTACAAATATGTCCTGGTAATGATTTGCATATTTTCTCATTTGGATAGAGGTATTTCCATACAGAAAAGCAACAGCATTAGCTGTAAGGAAAATACTTTTAGAAAAAATTATTCTGAACCTGAGGATTTCCTCTGGAACTTCATAGTGACAGACACTGACTTCACTGGAAAAATCATTCAATCAATGTGTAGAATCTGACCTATTTCACAACATTTTCACTGTGCTTATTAACCCCAGTCATCTGGATTAGTAGAATATACAAACGAGATACTTAAAACTCAACTACCAAAATTAACTGAGGCTTTTAAAATTTGGGGGCCAAAAGCTCCTTTATTGATTTTGCTAAACCTAAGATCCACTCTTCAATAGACACTAGTTATCTCCATTTGAAGTTATAAGAGGTAGACTTAGGGAATTATCTCCTGGAAATTGTGCCTCCTTATTAGTAAAAGGAGATATATTCACCTATTTTAATGGTTTTAAGAAACAATTAACTAAAAAATGTGAGTTGGTAAAATAATCTTCACAGTAAGCTTGCAGAGACAAAAATCTGAAGAACCATAGGCTTCAACCTGGACCCTTTGTCTATTGGAAATGACATCTCTTCAAGGACTCTCTCCAACCAAGATAAAATAGACCTTACCAGGTATTCCTTACTAATCCTTGTGCTACTAAACTACAAGGCATAGACTCCTGGATTCACATCTCTCATCATAAGAAAGTTGAACCTACTAGACTGGCCAGATAATCTTCAAAGTGAGATAAGTGACGCTGGGATGAGATAAAGACATCAGAGGTGATAAGAAAGCTGACATCAGGGTCAGCTTTCCCAAGACCCTGGATTAGACCTGTTTTTAAAAGAATGCTTAATAGTATCAATTGATAATAGATGGGGAAAGTTCTCTTTTGTAAACTCCCACTAAACTTCTTTCTTTTCATCCTAGTTGTCATGTCTTGGTACTACCATCACTAGCTGTTTTCCATAAAGCAAACCTCTTTCGTATTGGGTTCAAGACTATACTAGTAGATTACAAAAGGATGCTCGCTGGGTCTGCAGCCTCATGCCGCTGTCCAGCAGTTCTGGCCTTCTATGGTAGGTATCTCCTTTCCAAGGACAGGATTGGATAGAATATCAGGAATATATTTGTGTTTCTCAACAACGGTCATTGGTTCTTAATACTAGTATGGCTAAAGATAATGTACATCACTGGCCTATAAATAATACAGAATAAAGTGCATGGGAAGAGGTTCTCAGTAGAATAAATTAATTTATTAGCTTTAACACTGTTGCTTCCCCAGTTGAGAAATAAGATAACCCAATGTCAAGATGGTATAACACAAATCTGGGATGTTTTAATCTGGCTTACTTTCTCCTTTGGTCAGCATAAGTCAACTAACCTCTTTATGTTGGGAAAAGAGAAATCATACCAAAGATACCTGGTCCAACTGCATCAGAGATATAGATCCCCCAAACATGGTATATCCACACCATTATATTACGAAGTACTGATTGACATGCCACAGAAAGGGCACAATGACTATTTATTGATTAGCTCCAAGTGGAACATGTTGGCAGTGCGGCACTAACCTATGGCCAAGATTATTCTCAGATGGTTAAGAGGATGTTCCCTGGGTTATGCTTGGGCACAAAGTTGACACACCCTGTAAAAACTTGCAAATGTTCCTCATTTACAATCTTGTTGGGTTCATTCTGTGTTACATTGGTATGATTTTTTAGCTTCCATTTTTGTACCACAACTGGATTTTGATCATGTCATTTGGCATGTAAAGGTCATAACCAATTATACACAAAACCCTAAATGGTGGGCATGTGGATATTTCATTTTTAAACAAGAAAGTTATTCTTATGAGAAAGGCTGTATTACAGAACTGTGTGGCTTTAGACATAGTCACTGCAGCCCAAGAGGGAACTTGCCTTATCATAAAAACTGAACTTTAGGTCTATATCCCAGATAAATCAAATAATATCACTAAATTAATGACTGGTATGAAAACCCAAATAACCAACCTTTCATATCTAAAATCTTCTCTAAGCAACTCCCTAGGTCGCTAAATTGGATCCTGAGGAAATTGGTGGCAAAGCTATTACTTATTCTAGGAATTATAATTGCATGTGTGTTTTGGCTTGTTTGTGTCAACACTGTTGTTACAGCATTTGTTTACAATGGAGCCAATGTATGCTGAAAAGACTAAAATAATGGTTTCCCAAAGAATTGCATTCATTGAAGATATAGCTGTTTAGCCTGACTCAGGCCACAGAGTTAACTTCCTTCATGTTGCTTTAAATTCAGCCTAAAGTCCATCAGCTTCATATCTTGTCCAATCATCCCTTGCCATGGGACATGATAGCCTAGCAATGAGGCTTCCTAGTAATGTGAGACTAAAATTCCTGAACATAAAAGAACCATTGAATTCATCTATAATAGTTTCTTCAAAAGATCTTGATGAATGGGAAAAAATGTGAAAATAAGTAATTCGAACACCTAAACTGTTGGAACTTTAAAATATTTTGAGCCTTAAGGGAATGTGATTATGGGACCTGGGTCATGTAAACTGACAGCTGTAACCTAGACAGCTACAGTCTTTATTTTTCTGATTACAAATTAGCCTTCTTCCTTACCTACATTATTGTGTAAATGTCATAAATGACTAAAGGGTGCCAGGGAAGACCACTTCCCTCTTAAATGTCAATCTTCATTATAGATTAGCTACTCTTTCCTCTCTCACACAAAGACTTCATGACTATCACATTGTTTAGGATGGAATGCTAAATACACTCTTAAATTAGAAAGAAAAGGAAAACAAGCTGTAAAAAGAAGAGAAAATAAACTGGACAGAAAAGAAAACAAACTTTAATTATATTGTTGTTAGTCATCAACCAGCCTTCTATAAACTATGTTATAATCCTTCCAAGTGTCTTTGTTTTCTGTGTATAGTAGTAAGAACTTAACTTTTTAACTTTGGAGCACTGACCCCATTTCTGTGGAGTCCATGCTTCCCAAATTGCTATTCCCAGCTTTTCGCTTGAATTAAATTTTTTAAAGCTAGATTCCAATCTTTCAATTATTTCAGGTTGACAAAGTACAGAACATATTTTAGTTAACAGTTTCTTAGTTTGATTGATAACTTTTAAGTATTTAGACATATGGTATGTGAGTTTCCATATGTACTCTTGCCTTGAGTCTAGAATATATTAGGGATAACCTGGAAGTGACCCAAGTTTTAGTTCTGGCCCTTCCACCAACCAACCCATAAACTTGAAAAAATGACTTGAAATCCTTGGGTTCTACTTTTTATATTCGTACAAGAAAGTGGCTGATTTAGTTTCAATTCTATTTCTGTCACTTATTAGCTGTGTAACATTGAGCACATTGCCTAAAATTCCTAGTCTTAGTCTTAAATCTATGAAATTTAAGGTTTAGGTTAGGTGACTATTTGATAGTCTGTTTTAGTTCTATTCTATGGAGACTTATTTTTTTATTAGACAAGTTGCAGACACTTTGTGAGAAGAAGGAAAAATATTATTAGAGTAATGGCTAAGGTTAGTAAAAGTTAACCTGCTTTGAGTTGAGTTCCTTCTTTCCTGCAGTTCGTAGTCATCTGAAAGCTCAGTTTTGTTCTAACTTAAGTTAAAATTATGACTGAAAAAAGTGGTTGAAGGTTAACAATCATTTAAATGGTAATTACAGTTATTTGTTTTAAAAGTTCAGGTAATATTTTATACCATGAATCTGTTGGATGACAGTTGATATGGATTAATCAGCAACCTGCTTTCTCTTTGATCATGACTCAAATCTGCTCTGGACAGGAGTGTATAATAAGGAAATAATTATGAGCCGTTCCCTTGGAGTGGTGCACTTGGAGCCGTTTGGATAAAAAACCTCTCTCAGTGCATAGTGGAGCTCTTGTTGTTACGTAGGAAAATCAGATTAATTGTCCCAGTTCATTTCCTAAAGCACAGGGAGCAGCTCCTGGTCAGTCACTTCAGTTCTTTTTTGCTCTTTGTTATATGTCGATTGCCCATGAGGCAAAGGTTGTTATGTTACCTTTTGTTTTACAAGGCATGGGGACAGCCAGTGATGTTCACTGGGCCATAAGTTGCGCTGGAAACTGTTCTTCTGAACACAGTAGATAGAGAGCCTAAGAAAAACTCACTCACTGGGCAGTACTGTTTTCTCAGACTGTGTGTTTTTCAGCTATTGACAGCAACTTCAAATTTTCTCTATACCATTTATTTCACCTTTAAAGTGAAGATTTACTTCTACTTCATGGAAAAATTGTGATGCATAAGCATGATTAACAGCAACATTTTCCTTAGTAATCCCATTTACATAAAAGCTATCAGAGGAGACTGCTTGTCTCTAATGAAGAGATTGCCCTCCCCCTCCCATTTTGGACCTCAAAACCAGATAAAACAGCATTCAAAAAATTAGACATCTGATTAATAAATATTGGTGACTAGAATGTCACAGTAAATAAATTCTATGTCACTTCTTTGTAACATCTATAATTCTGATTTAAAAGAAGGGAAACCATTACAATGATATATGTTACTCAAGGTCAATCCTTAAAATATTACTTTATCACAACTTCAGAAGCAAAGAATTATAACTTTAATTGTACCAGTAGAGAAAATGCCCACACATCCATATTTAAAAACTAATGAGAACGTTGTTCACCTCATTGCTTGGCCAGAGGTTTAGTGGGGGATGGGAGGTAGACTTGAATTAAATAGAGTGTTCATTTGAAGGTAAATTGAGAGATTTTTCAGCCTACTCAAGTTTAATTAAAAATAAATGTGGAAAATTGTTTTAAAAGATTGTACACAGTGATTATCTCAAATTGCCATGGGAAATACAGAAATGCCTCATTAAAAAACACATTTAGACATTTTTTTAAATATATAAACTCCATCATTTATATTCTAGCTTAGAAAAACCTCCTCACTTCTAAAAAAAAAAAAAAATACAAGCCAAAATATGTCATCATCATTTTTATGTATCCCAGAATATTATGTGTATGTGTTAAGATGATTTTGGTGCACAACATCACAAAAATCATTTTAAAGGGAAACGGCAATGCTTTTGCAAAAATAAAACAAGATCACAGAACGAATAAAGGATTACTGAATTATCTATAGAAGTGAAACCAGCAATAAAATGAAGTCAAACCTGGGAAACTTCAAAAAATTAGACTGGGTAAGAGTCTGCGGGGCGCGGTGGCTCAAGCCTGTAATCCCAGCACTTTGTGAGGCCGAGACGGGTGGATCACAAGGTCAGGAGATCAAGACCATCCTGGCTAACACGGTGAAACCCCGTCTCTACTAAAAAATACAAAAAACTAGCCGGGCGAGGTGGCGGGCGCCTGTAGTCCCAGCTACTCGGAAGGCTGAGACAGGAGAATGGCGTAAACCCGAGAAAAAAAAAAAGAGTCATGATGCTGCTCAACTGTGCAAATTTTTGGCATCAGGCAGAGGTTATATTCCATCTTAGAGTCCTAAACTGTGTTTGTATGATACTTAGATATCTTGATTTTTTTTTAACTTCAATGATACTTGATTGAAAAAGATAAATTTTGCTGATATTTCTGTCATTCAGTTGAATAATAGTTTTGTGTTATACAACCATATCACAAAATGACACAAATTCAGGCTTTCCTTAAAAGTCATAAAGAAATGCCTAGGTACCTTCTGCTTTTTCCTTTCTGATCCTGAAGAGACACAAGCACCTCATATGTTTGTTGCTGATGGTTAAAGATGTAAGCAAGGGGTTAGGGAGTGAACATCATGTGGAAAAGATTTAAAAATCTATCAACATTTTAAGACATGGAGTAATTTGGTCAACATTTTCAAAAATGTAAATATATTTTGTGGGTTTAAAAAGAAAATATATCAATATTATTAATGTTGTTAATATCTTTAGAACCAAGCATGAATAATCATCAGTGCAGAGAAAATACAGGTACTATACAACCAAATTATTATTAATAATTATATTGCTCCTTTTTAGTTGTGTTTTTGGTGATGGGCACTTTTTATGAGCCAGACATTTTACCTATGACATATTTCATTCTTGAAATTCTCAAAATTGTTACAGTATATGATGAATATAATATGCATACACATGTGCTATGATTTTAATGTTTGCCCTCTCCAAAAATCACATTGAAATTTAATTTTTATTCTGATGGTATTAGAAGGTGGGAACTTTAAGAAGTGATTAGACAAAGAGAGTTTTACTCTTATGGGTGGTTTAATGCTTTTGAAAAAAGGCTTTCGGCCGGGCGCTTTGGCTCACACCTGTAATCCCAGCACTTTGGGAGGTCGAGGCAGGTGGATCACCTGAGGTCGGGAGTTTGAGACCAATCTGACCAACATGGAGAAACTACATCTCTACTAAAAACACAAAATATTAGCTGGGTGTAGTGGCACATGCCTGTAATCTCAGCTACTTGGGAGGCTGAGGCAGGAGAATCACTTGAACCCAGGAGCAGGAGATTACAGTGAGCCGAGATCACACCACTGCACAGCCTGGGCAACAAAAGAGAAACTCAGTCTCCAAAAAAAAAAAAAAAAAAAAAAAAAAAAAACAAGGGGGCTTTCAGGAGTAGGTTCACTCTTTTTGCTATTCCACTCTTGCCATGTGAGGAGCAGTGTTTCTGTCCGCTGGAAGATACAGCGTTCAAAGTGCCATCTTGGAAGTGGACATTGGGTCCTCACCAGACACAAATCCATCAGTGCCTTGATCTCAGACTTTCTAGCCTCCAGAACAGTGAGAAATCAATTTCAGTTCTTTATAAATTTCCTAGTCTCAAGTATTCTATTATAGCAGCACAAAACAAAATGGACTAAAATATGAAACCGAGATGTATTAATCACTAAAATGATATTTTCTTCTTAGGTAGAACTATGTGTAGACAATTTGATCACTAGCATGGCATTTACAAGCAATTATTATCTTTTGTATCATTATGTGTTAAGGTTTAGTGGAACTGCAAAGCAGTAGTAAATTTTGGAAACTAGCAAAATATATTATTTCATTTATGATCCTTGGGAATTCTATGGTAGGGGTTATATTGGTCCTGGAGTATTATTTGTGTAGCCAACTTAGACTCCTCAGGCAAGTTGTCTGCTCCCTGGAGTTTACCTGAGGCAAATTTTGCTTTCAAGTATTTATAGACAGTGCCTGCCGGTCCTAGTTAACTACTTGGCTAACATCTTGTATTGCTTCAGTGAACTCAAGACTTTCTAAAGGCTAAAGCCTAAAAGGCAGAATTGAAATTGGAGTATCTCCTTATGTTATTTATGGTGGAGAATGTTTTAGCTCAGTAAGATTTGCTGTGATTGGGGTGTTGCTTTGAGCCAAAGTGACAAATGCTGGGCCTGGTATATCATATTTGGAGGCAGAGCTGGAGGATGGACAAAAGAGAAGTGACTGTGAATTATTGGGAATGCATTCCCCTCTGCAAACATGTGGCTTTCTCTTTCAAGCAAATCATCTACAAAATATACATTCACTAACAAGAATAAAAGGAAAAGGAAATATCTTTAAAAACATTTAAAGGGCATGAGAAAACTAGGCAAGGAAGATCTGAATAAACACCCACTTATCAGGAGTTCTTAATTGGGGAATATCCAAACCATCAGACAGCAAGGGCCTCTTCGCACATCTCAGCTCTTCCTGAATCAATGATTCATGGTACACTATGGGCTGACTTGATTGGCAAACGTTAAAAATAAAATCTGACAATACCAAGTGCTGGTGAGGATGTGAATCAACAGATTTCTCATACACTATTGGCAGGGGTGTAAACAGGTAGAACCACATTGGATAGTAGTATGCAAAAGAAAATACAATGAAAGCATTGTACATGTCTTAGTATGAATATGTTAATAATGAAATGAACTTGAAGATAGATTTGAGCAAGAATTGTGAGATAATCGTGTGAGGGAGATGAGCAGAAAGTCTTTAAGACAGCTAAGTCTTCATCTTTTATATGATGAAGAAAAATTATAGACATTCTCTGAAAATTGAAAAATACAAATAAGAGTATATAAGCATGTTATTCTGAAATATGAAGGAAAATAGAAATGCTGAATGTGACTTTTTCCAGAAACTGGGGATGAGGCTTTGGAAGATTCAGGGGCAGGGAATTGACATTTTTTGACTCTAAGACTTGCAGGATTGTTTGACTTTCGGAGTTATGTGCATGTGTGTAATTTTGATAATAATAAAAATAATGATTTTAAAAGAAGCAAAGTTGTGAATTAATATGATTGAATTCTAAAGCCTTCCACTAGAACACTGGTTCTCCAGCAAAAAGAATCATGATGTTTTCCAAGTTTCAATTAGAAAGATTAAAGAAACATAAAAGTAAATAAGCAGGTAAAGAAATAATATTGAGTGAAACCAGGAGGCCAATCTAGGAAATCTTTAGTAACAAAATGGCTGCATCACTTAGCAGTTCATTTGGCTCGGGATTTGTTCTCAGGATCCTGGTGAAAGGGATCAGGGGCCTTTTCCCCTTTGTTTGGAAGCAGAGAGAACTGTCACACTGTGTGCCCTTCTCAAGAGTTCAAAATAGTGAAGCAGACATTTGGGCACATTTTGTGGGTAGAAATACCCTTCTTCAGGGCATGTGTGATGGAACAAAGTCCCAGGGAGAGCTCAAAGAATCTTTTAACAGAATTGGCAGACATGAACAAGCACAGCAAATATGGAGCACTTCATTTTATAGAGTAATGGTTAGTCACTTCTCAGAAGTTTCTAATGAAACCTTGATGAGTGGCTATTGCATTCTCTGAATGACAAATATGGAGACACAAAAAAAGAACTTTTTTACCCATTGGATGCTGCATATATCCATGCCTTAGGACTAAGCACAATCAAAGACTCCCAAAGGAATACAAAATGGAAAGCTGGAGAACTTCCAGAATCTGAGAAAAGGATAGAGGAGTCACAGGAGAGAAGAGAAGGGGAAGAGGAGAGCAGATGGAAGGAGATAATGATTTAGACTTGCAACAGGTCTCTTGAGGTCCTTGAGAAAGTTTCAGGAAGAAGTATCTAAAAATAATGTGCAGATCTTTTTGGATAATATCAGACACTACCTGAGGGAGCTAGGAGGCAGCAGAAATGGGATTTGTGTGATGTTCCTTCCAGAGGCTGCTACCTTAGGAAGAATGGACTAATATCTATGAATGATTCTTTGTGAAACACACATATCATCTTGCATTTGGAATGTTAGAGAAGACAACTCATTCTTCCATGCCAGGCTGGGGCTTTAAATAAGACAATTTTGCTTTGTTCTGCAATAAAATAAGCCTCTAATGACTTTGAGATGACAAAATAATATGTGACAATGCTTCGCTGAATGAACGGCAACATGGGAAAAAGAGAAAACAAATGACTGCTAGCACTTCTGCCTCCCAGCAGGTCCCTATTCCTCCCACCTCTTCTCCTCCTTCTAGCATTAGAGCTGTTTCTAGGAAAGGCAACACTAACTCCTGCTCTGAAACCCTTAATATTATGACTAAATGGAAACTGCATAGCAATGTAATGCTCCCTCATTCCCCCCGTCCCAGCATCGTATCAATTTCCTCCACAGCTTGCATTCTAGATGTTCTTAACTTGGCATCCTGGGACCAGCCCACTTTCCGTGTAAGATATCATTTGTCCTTTTGTTTCAAAGCCAAACTCAATACCACCTTTTTTCTGGTGCTTTTTTTTTACTTCCTCAGGCAGAGTTCATTACTTTTGGTGCAATATCCCTGTGGATGACTATAATGCCATTACATGTATATAATTGCATTGTGATTATCTATTTATGCATATATTTCTCCCACTAATTTGAGTTCCTCAAAGATAGAAAACATATTTGATTTATTAATTTTTTGGTCCCCAGTATATTCCACAGTCCCTGACACCAGCAAGATGCCTCATATAAGTTTGCTGAAGTTATTAACGAATGCATGAGAAATGGAGATTTTTCACATTAAAGGATGAGAAGGATGCTACAAAGTATTCTAAGTGCTTGACTGTAAATCATAGTCAATATGGAAAAAGTTCTCATTTTGTTCTGCTGCTTTTAGCCCCAATTCATTAGATATTTGTCTTTGTGTCTGTCCCAGTAATTCTTGTGGCTGAATGTCCTTTGTTTCTATTACAACCATATTGTGTTTGGTGGGTAACAGGCAAACATTTCCAACTGTGCTTTTCAGAGAGGGATAAGGAAGCCCAGTCCTGAAGAACAGAACAAAATAAGGGAGAGTGGGAGAAGATAGAATTAAACCAAATACAAAGAAAATTGCCATTGCGAGCATTTTATATTAACCTTTTAAAATGATGGATTATCCATTCTGAGCACAAATATATCAATCAGGGGAAATTATAGAGGCAAGGGATATGACAGCAGCTGTGTGGTTTGCGTAATGATTCTGGACTCCCAACATTTCTCAGCTTGGTAGTACAGAGGATGAGGACTAGGAATTATGTGAGGTTGTGAGAAGAATACAAATGTCTCACATACCAAGGAAAAAGAAAGAACCTAAAGATGAAGGCTTCAAAAAGTTGCTGGTAAAATGGCTTCTTCCGGATTATTGAAAGAGTTATTTACACTACATCACGACATTTCAATATCTGAGGCATTCCAAATTTGGGACTTTATTATCCCATCCTTCAAAAAATACACAAATTAGCTATTCTTTGTTCTTAGACAAAGAATATATACATATATGTTGTATATGTACATATGTATATATGTATACACTTATTGAATACACATGCTAATATTTTAAGGTGTGACAGCACTGCAACTGAACACCAAGGAGAACTGAGAATTGACTATTGTTAAATGTTTAGAAAACCTTCTTTCTACAATTATTTATGCTCATTTCCATCTAACACAATGTTTGGTGTGTATCTGGTTTTCCACAAATGTTGAAATTAATTTGTGGTGTTTAGACAGAAGAGTAAGCATAAAAAATAAGCTCTTTAAACTTAAATTCATATCTGGTGTTTTGAGACCTCCAAATTTGTTTTTCCACCTTTTTAAAAAACAAACTCAGAATACGTTTGGTAAGAAAATCTGCAACTAAAAAATAATGCAGAAGTTGCAGTTAAGTCCCAGGCTGATGACAAGGGCGGGCTGCAGGTGAGACTACCAAAGGAGCTGGAAGGCAGTGTGATCACACCCATGAGGCAGTACTTGATATTTTGGTTAATCTTCAAATATAACAGCAGGAAAATCTCAAACAACAGAGTGGTAAATAAAGCAAGAATTGTTTTCCTCCCTTAATAGTTAACTGTTGGTAATATGCACACAATATATAGTTGCATTCTGATCTAAGTGATTATTAGTCATTCATTCGATGGGCAATTTCTGAGCACCTTTTAGCCGGGACTTGCTGCTGTAGATGCATGGAATATATCAGCAAATAAAACAAATATCTATGCCTTCAAAGAGCTTACAGTGTCATGGACAATATAATTTCTAGAGAGTCAGATCTTTGCAATAACCAGAATATTAAAAAATGTTCTTTTAAAAAAATCGCATTGTATTCCCCTCTTCTCAATTAACAGTCTACCTATGTTTTTGAAGTGAAAAGCTCAAAAATGCCAGAGACCACGTGAAATGTACATTTATCAAGTTAAAATATATATTTTTAAATTTTAAACATGACATTAACGTCTCCCATCAAAGGGTGCAATCTTCTGCTAAACCCGTATTTATATCAGATCCCAATTACTCCTTAAGGTGGGAGAACAACTGTAATAATTTACTCATATTTTTGTATTGAGAAAATAGCCTGTTCAGGAAGAATTTTTTTAATCTTATTGGTCACAGAGCATAGGACAATTACAAGCTTACTCCTCTTCTAGAGAGATGAAAATTAGATGAACTATTATTTGTGGTTAACACTGTATTAACTTGTCCAAGGAGTGGAAAATAAAAACATCACCACATAGAAAAATAAAGTACTGTCCATTTCAATGTCGCTACTCAAAGGCTAGATATTTGGCTAAGAAATGTGGCTTATCATACAAAAGCTTTGCATTAATTAATTAGTGGAGATAATATGGAACAAACAGCCTTTAAATATTTGACTTTTTAAAAATACTCATCACTGAAAACCTTTTAAGGGCAGGAAATCTAGGATTATTTTCGTGGGTTTTTCTCCATAAAATTTTAGCACTCAAGAGTTTGTGCAGAGTATATATAGGTTTCAGAATAGACCCTTACTGTAGAGTTTTGAAAATATTAGCAATAACTACTATTGATTAAAACCTGACCATATAGCACGAGTAAGCTGGGAACTATGTGCCAGTTACTTCATTTAATACTCCCCACAACCTTATGAGGTGGATTTTTTTTTTTAGACGGAGTCTCACTCTGTCGCCCAGGCTGGAGTGCAGTGGCACGATCTCGGCTCACTGCAAGCTCCGCCTCCCGGGTTCACGCTATTCACCTGCCTCAGCCTCCCGAGTAGTTGGGACCACAGGCGCCCACCACCATGCCTGGCTGATTTTTTGTGTTTTTAGTAGAGACGGGGTTTCACCGTGTTAGCCAGGATGGTCCGGATCTCCTGACCTCGTGATCCATCCGCCTGGGTTTACCAAAGTGCTGGGATTACAGAGGTGGATCTTGATAGATACATTTTACGAATTAGGGATTCAAGACTCAGAGATTATGTGAGTACCAAGACATGGTTCAAATCTCAGTCTAACTCCAAATTTCATGCATTTGCCACCAAAAAGCTGATTGTCAAGCCAAGAGTGTACATAAATTTTTAAGGGACTGGAAGACTTACTAGGGTTTCAAGTATTTTCAATATATTTTATGTGTGTGTGTGTGTGTGTGTGTGTGTATGTATACCTCCTGTGTTAACATATATATTTGTGTTAACAAATGTGTATATATATATCCTGTGTTAACAAATACATATATATGTATATATATCCTGTGTTAACACAGGAAAGCAAATATAACATACATTCAGTATATTCTGTGTAAAAGACTATATTCTGGCCACCAGATCATAAATAAGAATACAAAAATATAAATTCATAAGAATGCTTAATAAAGCATTTCATGAAATAAATTCATTGCAGATCAAAGAAAGGTAAAATGCTCTAAAGTTGAACCCATTGGTCAGGCCCGGTGACTCACACCTGTAATTCCAGCACTTTGGGAGGCCCAGGCAGGCAGATCACTTGAGGCCAGGAGTTTGAGACCACCCTGGCCAACATGGCAAAACCCCGTCTCCACTAAAAATACAAAAAAAAAAAAAAATTAGCCAGGTGTGGTGGTGAGTGCCGGTAATTCCAGTTACTCGGGAGGCTGAGGCATGAGAATCACTTGAACCCAGAAGGCGGAGGTTGCAGTGAGCCAAGATGGCACCACTGCACTCCTGCCTGGGCAGCAGAGTAAACCTCTGTCTCAAAAACTAACAGCAATGACAAAAAAGTAACCCAAAGTTGAACCCATTAACATATTACCCTTTTAAAACTAATATTGTTTGGCTCTATAGTGTGCATACAGTAAATGGAAGGTAGAGGGTTTGGCAAAAAAACTACCAACAGGCATTCATTTCTGGGCTACATGATTTTGTGCTTGGTTTAGGTTTCTACTGTATATTTCCTTTAAAGAAAATCTTATTTTCTAACATAAAACCTCAGCAGGCCTGTATTTAGCTAACAAGGGGAAAACTCTGTCACAGTTTTCCATAATACATTCATGAAGGGATTTGAAACAACCAACAGTTACTGCAAAGAAAAATGAAAAAATGTTGTTTGCTGGCATTTTTTAAAATAAACACAAAAGTTCAAGCACTATAGCCATTAAGCTCTTTGTAGGCAACATAAACACTGGCTTATTTCTGACCTCCTATAATGCTTAAATCAAGCCCAGGCTTCATTTTCTGCTGTAATTTTTCCTGCAGTACCCTAGATACCAGTAGCTCATGAGTCAGGATCACCAGTCTTGAGTCTCAGCTGGATTCCTGCAGTAGCAATATTGGGGCTAAGGCTTCATTTTATCTCTCCTGGTTGAGAAATATTACATAATATCTACCTTCTTTTCTACTCTGCTTAGTCTCCAGAGTGGTCCTTTTTTTTGGGGGGAAAAGTGTCATTTCTTCTTAGGTTTTTTTTTTTTTTTTTACTCAGAAAAGGAAAGAGCATATCCGGGGAGGATGTGGTTGACATATTTGTCGTCCATGTGAACAAGTGGAAGGAAATGCTTTTCAAGTCATGGTTTTATTTATCCAAGGTCTCCTGGGATATTATAACAGAGCACGTGATCATCGTGCTCAAAGGAACCTCGAGGGAGCCATCTACTCCCTGACTCTGGACAGGCTACTTGTAAACCACTGCACAAAAAGATGCAAATGGAGCAGTGTAATGGTTCTGGGGATGAAGTTTTCACTTCTCTTCGTCCTCCTCAGTCAAGACATTTGCCTTGTTTTGCCTGAAATCCTTTCTGCCATCATCAAATAACTTAGAAACAAAAACAAAACAAAACAAAAACTGTGCTCTCAATAGAGAGACAAAAACCACCAACTACTATCATCTGAGTAAAATCCTCTCTGGTTATTTTTAAATACTATAATAGCACGATGAACCTGATGCACCAGGAAAAGGCAATTTCCTAAATTGATATGGAAGCCTTGAAGAGGATGATGTATCGGCGAATGTTACTCTACTGGGTCCATTTACACCGTTACAACAGGCCCCATAATCACGGGTGACCAGTGCAAACTCATGGCTGAACACAAGGCCAGAGAGGCTTTACTCCCACCTAAGGTCCTGAGCCAGCAATGAAGGCACACAACAGATGCTCACTACTAACAAAGGTTATCAACCCCAGTGATACTGAGACTCATTTATAGAGAGAGAGATATTGGTAGGGCGGGTGGGAAAGAAGGCAAAGCTAACCTGAAACATCTATGAGCAGACATTATGAGGCAAGGGTTATTTTTTATGTTTTGAATTTTACTTGTGAGTGCTTAATACCTATTAAATAAGTAATAAGAATTAATACTTACAGCACAGTGTTGATTTGCACCTTAATTGAGTGATGTTTGTAGAGCTCTGTAGATGAAAGCTGAAGTGCATAGTATGTGCAAAGCATTTTTTTGAAATATAATTTAATGCAAGAAGGTTGAAATAGATGATCTCTAAGGTCCCTTTTAGCTCTAACATTCTGTGATTCTAATTAACTGTACAGATGGAGACTGATAGAATTTTGGACCTGGAAGAGATTCTAGAGTGGATTATATAAAATTGTTCTTCTGACAATCACAGAGGCATTTAAAAATGATTTCATTTATTGAATGCTTATTATGTGCCAGGCATGAGAAAAACCACCTTCAAATATTCTCTCATACGCATCTCTGTAAAGTTCTGTGAGGTAGGCACAGAAACTGAGGCTCAGGAAAACTAAGTAAGTTGCATAAGAACAGACAGAAAATGACAGAACAGAAGCTCAAACCCAGTTCTCTCTGACTCCAGAATCTATGCTCTGTACCATGATTAAGCTGTCTTTGGCGTGGCTTCTCCATAATCTCTGTGCCTGGGGAAAATCTAAACTTGCCCTAACACACCACCTAGTCACCCCAGGCCTTTCCTGCTTTCCCTCAGCTCAGAGCCAGGATTCTTTTCATTTCAGAGAACCTACTCTCTTATAAGTGAAAAAGGAGAGCCTTATTTTTCCTTAGTGTTTATGCACCAATATCTGTCAGGCAGAATAAGACAAGTGACTAGTTGTAACACAATAGATTTTTCTTTGGAGCTTTAGCTGGGTTAACATGGTATTCTAAATTCCTGCTCCCTTGTAAGAGCCCAGTAGCTTTACACAAGCCACTGAGGTGTAGGGCATTCTCCTTCACTGTGGACTGACTAGCAAGGATCTCTCTAACAGGCACTTGCCTCTCTTTCTCCCTTCGTCCCTTTGTTCCTTTGCCCACTATGCAAGCAATTAGTACAACTGAATCCTTAATAAGCCAATGTAGTCCAGCCCACATAGCTATTTTGCCCCTAATAAATCAATTAATTCAGCTCACATTGAGGGGACTGTCATGTTTACAATATCACACTCAGCGTCTATATATTTCTGCAAAAAGTAAGATGGTAAGGAGTATTTTTATAATTAAATTTCATTTTTCTCTTTGTGGTGGAGGGATTGTGTGATGTGCTGCTGCTGCTAGGACTTCCTTGTCTTAACCAGAGGCTTGAGAAAATGACTTAGCAGACATTTATGAGATGTGTTTCATGGAGTTGGAGTGAATGTGCAAAAAAGTTCAAAGAGCTTTGTTTATATTGGGTGCCAGAGATTTGAACAAGGAGCGAACAACCCTTTTGTGGTAGCAGCTCTCAGTGCTTTCTCTACAAGCCTATAGGGTTAGGTGGATCCCAATAAAGGTCCTAGTAGCTAAAACTTATCTTCAAATTACCTTTAGTTGGTAGGAATTATGACTACATACTCAGTCTTTTGATTTTTCCAACCATGTTAGCAAGGTGAAGTTTCATCTTACTAAGTTAAGATTTGAAACCTTGGTGCCAAATATTCCCCTAGCACTACCCTATAATGAAGAAGGTTTAGGAGTCACACATACAAAGTGGATTTAAAGAGTTTTTTCAATAAGTAGCACTGATGGATCAATAATGGGGTGTGGTTGCTCACATAGCCCATTGGTCAAATACCTAGAGTGAAAGGCTGATGGCAATACATTTCTCTCCATTTTCTAGATAATTAGGCTTGGTACAGGGAGCCCAGAGACTCCTATTTTAAGAAAAATAACATCAAACCTTAGTGTCTTCTGGGGAGAGTATCAAAATGGTGGATGAAGACAGGTGCAGTGGCTCATGCCTACAATCCCAGTGTTTTGGGAGGCCAAGGTGGAAGGGTTGCTTGAGGCCATGAGTTCAAGATGATCTGGGCAACAAAGTGAGACCCCTTCTCTGCAAATTAAAAAAAAAAAAAAAATTAGCCAGGAGGCCGGGCACCACGGCTCACGTCTGTAATCCCAGCACTTTGGGAGGCCAAGGTGGGTGGATCACGAAGTCAAGAGATTGAGACCATCCTGGCCAACATGGTGAAACCCTATCTCTATTAAAAATACAAAAATTAGCTGGGTGTGATGGTGTGCACCTATAGTCCTAGCTACTCTGGAGGCTGAGGCAGGATAGTGTCTTGAACCCAGGAGGCGGAGGTTGCAGTGAGCCGAATTCGCGCCACTGCACTCCAGCCTAGTGACAAAGTGAGATTCTGTCTCAAATTAAAAAAAAAAAAAAAATTAACCAGACATGATGACATGCTCCTGTAGTCTCCTAGCTACTCAGGAGCCTGAAGCTGGAGGACTGCATGAGCCCAAGACTTCAAGGTTACAGTGAGCTATGATCCTGCTACTGGCACTCCGGCCTGGGCAACAGAGTCAGACCCTGTCTTAGAAAAAAAAAAAAAAAATAGTGAGTAGATTAGAAATTCTACCAAATGAGTAATAATGGAGGGATAGTGACTTATTTGTTTAGAAAGAGGAAGGTTTGTTTAGGGCAGAGAGTCCCAGCCCTAGGAAAGGTGAAGCAATATTGAATGACTTCAAGTATTTCAGCCCTTTCATGTGGAAGAAAGATCAAACTCATTCAGTGTGACCCTAGAGATAAAACTAGGGTCAATGAGTGTAAACAAGAGAGAGCCAGATTATAGTGAAGTATAATGATATGCTTTCTAATAGCTCCAGCTGTGCAGACATAGGAGACACTAAGTTCTCCATCTCTAGAGACGAGCAAGCAGGGACCGAGTGTCCAGGCTGCAGGAATATTATAGGGTTAGGTTTGGTGGGAAGGGGTGGGAAACTACTCATATTTAGTTTCTTTCAATGAAAGAAGGGTCACCATTCTATAGTTTATCTCCTCACTAGAAATATAAGCCATAGTTGTTTGAATTTCCTGAAAAACAGCTTGAGCTTAATAAAAAGAATGAGAAATCCAAGAGCTGCCACAGTGGCAAGCCCAGGCTTTGATTGCTGCTGCAGGAACCTGCCCTCCATGCTGATCTCTGCACTGTGGCTGTCAATTTCCCCTCACTTGGCAAAAGTCTAAAATCCGGGGCCTGTATAGCATGACATGGCACCAAATATTGGACTACTCTTTGTCTCTCCAAGAGTTGTTTTCCCAGATACTGCTCAGAAAATTTACATTCAGGCTGCCAAGCTGGGTAAGGCAATAGCCTTGAGTAAGTTTGGGTTACTTGTTAGAAAAGACATTCATGTGGGAGTACCATGGAATAGCTCTTTTTTCATAACCTCTTCAACTAATTCAAAAGTTAGAGTAAGGCTCTATTACTAAGTAGACCAAGGCACGTGGTACAAATTTATAAAAGACACACCCAACATTATGCATCCAGAATAAGAAGCTTTTTCCCTTCTGAGAATTCTAATGATTTTATTTTGTCTTCCTTTAGTTTTGAACCACTATCCTTAGCTAAAAGGTGAATTAAATTGCCCCAGTGTTCAGCTCTTTGTTCAAGCAAATAAATGAAACCTCTTTGTGAATTCTATTGTTAACATAAAAACCTAATTTTGAATTCTTAGTTACATTTAACATCTTACTACAGATAACATCGTAACTATTAATTAGTCGTACTCCTTTTATATTTCAATTGAAATAAAGATAAAAAATTGCAGATTACACAAAATAATTTGTAATCTTGGAAATATTAAGGAGGTTTTCCCTGGAAGCTAAGTTTAATAAAGATCTGTGGCCTTTTGTGTTGTAAGTAGAATAACATGATTGCAACTTAAATCCTATCTCTTTTTTTTTTTTTTTTTTTCAGATTGAGAAAATTTTTGCCTCTTTGAATAGGTTGTATTATTTACCTATGCCAAGTTATGCTGCAGTAATGAATGACTCCAAAACATCTGTCACTTAAAGCAACAAATGTTTATTACTTATCCCCATTACCCATTCCCTGTGGGGTAGCCCATCTGGAAGATCTCTGCTCCAGCTCCTACTTATTCAGTGATGCAGGTGGATTGAGGAACGGCAATGTGGGACCGCAGAACTCAGGGCAAAGCATTGTCACTTCCGTTCATATTCCATCAGCCAAATGGAGTCATTGGTGTGAGGTCAGTCAGTGGGGTAGGAAGGTAGAGGGCTAGAAGCATCAAAGGGAGACTTAAAAGGTGCCAAAAGTCACTGTGATCAGATACATCCTGGAAACGTTTTGCTTCATCTGCTTTGCTCTTTCTCAACTACTTGACTGATTTGATCGATCTCACGATTTTGCCAAGCCACCAATATTTCATCATTTGTTACTGGGTCCTCAGCCTTTGGCAACCTCAGATTATTTGCCTGCAAAATGACGGTTTCATAAGCTATCACTGTGAATAACTAGGGAATGTGGTACTGTGCAAGGTTTTATCTTTTCCCTAAAGTACAAAAACACAGTACTGCACAAAGCCCCTACATGTACTTTTCTTATTAATACTTCATAGTAAATGACTGTTAATTCAGGTTACTATAAATTACAGTGGAGCATCTAAACTACTGTGGAATTACAGCTTGTAGCCACGTGAATACCTGGAGGGTTGCTGGAGAGTAATGTGATTATCACAAGCAACACCAGAGGAAATAATGTAATGTATTGCCTACTATAAAATGCTATCCCATTTTTTAAGAACCTTGGCAGGTTGAAAGAAATTATCTTGAAGTTAGTTTATTCAATTAAAAAAAAATATCCCACTGTTTCCTCCTTTCCTTCATCAACCTTAAGACCTTTAGCAAGCCAGCAAGTAAAGCTTGTTGAGGACTTTCTTGAAGAGAAAGATTTTAGACTTAGCCAGGATAGCTCTATTCTGGATAGCATTTATAAGATTCCTGTCTGAGAATTTGTGATTGCTTACTTTGAAGTAATTTAATTTGAAATGTAAATTAAGATAGATAGATAGATAAATGAAAAGAGGGCAGAAGGGAGGGAGGGATGAAGGAAGAAAAAGAGAAGGAAAGGGAGTATGGGATCAAGAGAGTGAGACTGTGTGATCAGAGACCTACAAGATTATCTTTCCTGGATTTATCAAAGCACGGAAGATTACAGGGATGCCAGGTGCTGTATGAAACAGATTATTTTCTTCCATTAGAAAGTAATACGAGTTGACAGATTTTACTTAATTAAAAAATTAAGTAGCTCTTAATTTCTCCTATAATCCCTGAAGTGGGAATGGTCTGTTCTCTTCTTTGGCCATCCCACTAACCTGAAAACATTGGAATGGTATATAAGTAGGTACGTGGGTTGCTGAGGGCTCTAATGTTGGTGGTTGCTAGTTTGTTCTCTGGGTTCTTATTCTTTGCCTGAATGCCTAGAATAGAATCTTAGCTCCCTTTGAAACAATTTGTTCTCAGGAGCCATAGCATTCATATAGTATCTACTTTTTCAAATTTCAAGGCATCACTGTGTATTTTCTACCACTTAGCTGTTTGCATATAATATTCACCCCAAAATGCTCTTTTGAATTAAAACATAATAAAACAAAAATTAGGAAAATGGCTCAATATGAAAAAGCAAGCCAATACATTCATGGTCTCACCACTGAACTACAGTTTCACAATTTTAAATGCAATTTGTGATTTCTTTCCATATCCAATCACTAAAATACCCTCAGGGTTAAGAGAACAGAGAAAATACATATAGTATATCATCATTACTGTCTTTTAGTTTCTTACCTGAAAAATCAGGTGCCTCTTGGAACTTCCCTATTGCTGAAACATTTCACATATTCAGCCTCCGAACTGTTAATAATTCTATTATCAGCTGCATGCCAGTAATTTAATTCAAGACACACACTGAAGGGAGAGAAGATGGAACTTGCTGGCAGATTTGTACACAGAATGTTAGAGAAAGGGAAGAGTCAAGGATGGCTCCAAGGTTGCCTGGCATATGGGTGAACAGTGGTATCTTTACTTAAATGGGGGACATTGTGGAGAAGCTGGGTGTAGGGTAAAGGAATATCAATAATTCTTTTTTGGACATGTTAAGTTTGAGATGTTGAATGGACAATTGGACATGCAAGTCAGAAACTCAAAGAAGAGGCTGGGATTAGAGATCTGCCAGAATAAAGATGCCACTCACTGGAATGAGACTGGATGGTTTTACCTAGGAGAGGCTGTAGAATTGAAGAAAGGAGGTCTTTGGACCAAAGGAATGAACAGTCAACAAAAGAGACGGGAAAGGAGCATTCTGGTAGATAGGGAAGAATGACTTCAAAAAAGAAGGAGACAATGTAAATATGTCTTCCAAGAAGTTTTGTCAAAAGTGGACCAGTGAAATGGGAGAAACAGGAAGGAAAACCTGGTGTTATGGGGAGGCTGTTTTTTAAGATGAGAGATATACAATGTTTGGATGCTGATGAAATCATCCAATAGAAGAAACTAAAAATAAAGGAGAAATCAGGAATGAATGTGGGAGCAAAGATTTTGCATATTTAAGAGGGGATGGAAATCCAATGACAAGTGAAAGGATTGGTCTTAATAAAAGAGACACTTCATCCATTGTGATAGGAAGAAGACAGGGTATATGGTGAGAGATGCAGGGGGGATCGGGAGGATGAGGATGTAGACTTCTGGTTGCTTCTAGTTTCTAAGTAAACTATTAAACATGTTTTATCAGCTGAGACTAGACTAAAGATTCAGAAGTTGGGGAAAGAGCAAATGGTTGAAATAGTTGTGGGAGGTGAACTGACTTCTGACAAGAAGTCAGTTAAAATAAGACTCCTGGGACAGGTGTGCTAGCTCACGCCTGTAATCCCAGCACTTTGGGTGGCCAAGGTGGGTGGATAACTTGAGGTCAGGAGTTGGAGACCAGCCTGGCCAACACGGTGAAACCCTGTCTCTACTAAAAATACAAAAATTAGCTGGGCATGGTGGCATGTGCCTGTAGTCCCAGATAGTTGGGAGGCTGAGCAGGAGAATGGCTTGAACCCAGGAGGCGAAGGTTGCAGTGAGCCGAGATCACACTGGGTGACAGCTTGGGTGACAGAGCAAGACTCTGTCTCAGAAAAAAAATTAAAAGAAAAAAAGACTTCTGGACAGGATGGCCCACTTGAGATTGTTGGTCATAAATTTAAAGTGAGACAAGTCAACATGCTTTTGGATTTGTTCTTGTAGCTGCTTTCTGCTGTGGGGATGTGTTTTTAACTAGGGATGGTGTCTTATGTGTAATGACAGAGGCAAAGTTTGGTAAAGGAGCTGAGGGGATTTTCAAAGGAATAATTAAGGTGAAAAACTATGGAACTGAAGCTTGGGGAGAAGGGATAGAGGTCATGAATGGTATGATCAACAAGCATTTCCAAAATTGATTCCATAATATTTCTCTCCAAACCTGATTATTGTGTTTTGTTCTCTCCTTATTGATGGATTACCCAGTCTTTCTCCTTCTCCTTCTCCCTCTCCCTTCCCTGCTTTCCTCCTTCCCTCCTTCCTTCCTTCCTTTTCTTTCTTTCTTTCTTTCTTTCTTTCTTTCTTTCTTTCTTTCTTTCTTTCTTTCTTTTTCTTTCTTTCTCTCTCTTTCTCTCTTTCTCTCTCTCTTTCTTTCTCTCTTTCTCTTTCTTTCTCTCTTTCTCTTTCTTTCTCTTTTCTTTCTTTTTCTTTCTCTTTCTTTCTTTTTCTTTCATTCTTTCTTTCTCTCTTTCTTTCTTCCTCCTTCTCTTCTCCTGTTCCTCCTCCTTCTCCTCCTTCTCCTCCTCCTCCTCCTCCTTCTCCTCCTTTTTCTCCTTCTCACTTGAACTTTCCATGTTTATGTTCTTTGGTCTCTTATAAGGATTTTGCAAGAGGTTTCAAACAGATACTCTCCTCCAGCCTTTTGCCTTATGGATTTGTGATCCACACTGTTACCAGAATGATTTTTAAGATCTAAACACACTACCCCTCTATTTAAAAACTTTAATTGTCTCCAACTATCCTGGAGAACAAAGTCCAAAACCATTAAATGACAAAATAATAATGATAATGAGGCCCAGAGTGCCAAATTCTGCTAAGCATAATTAATCCTCCAACATCCTTAGGAATAAATTACTAATTAGTTAATATTATTCTATAGAGACTCTATGTGGTAGATAAAGATATGAAAGAACAAAAATATTAAGTAACTTGAAAAAGGTACTACTTGGAAGTACACAAGCCAGGGTTTGGACTCTGGTCTGTCTGATTCAGAGCTTGCTCTTACGATCATCAGGCAACACTGTCTGAGTATAAGGCTTTCCATGACCCCACACTTGCTTGCCATTCAAGGCTTGTCTCCTGTCACACTTTTCTCTTGTCCCCTTAGACTGATCTTGTATAAAATCTTGTTTCATAATTCCCTGCCTGTACTTATGCATCCACCTGGGCTTTAAATGCTTTTCCTGTATATCCCTCCTTCTCTACAACTCCGTATGCCACCCACCTAACATCCATTCCTTGCTTGGACAACTGTCATGTATCATTTTCAAACTTACCTCTTTTTGCATGCCTCTGGGCAGAATTAATCTTTTTTTCCAACTCACATTCAATCTTCTATTATTATACCACATTGTTTTGTTATACTTCTTCATTTATCTGTTGATGTATCTATTACAGACTGAATTGTGTTCTCTCCCAAATTTATATATTGAAGTTCTGAGCCCTAGTACCTCAGAATGTGACTGATACAGTTTGTATATTTGTCCCTGCCCAAATATCATGTTGAAATGTAATCTCCAGTGTTAGAGGTGGGGCCTGGTGGGAAGTGACTGGATTATGGGGGCAAATTTCTTAGGAATAGCTTAGCACCATTGCCTTGGTGCTGTCTTCATGTTAGTGAGTGACTTCTAGCATGATCTGGCTGTTTAAAAGTCTGCTCTCTCTCTCTTTCTCTCTCTCTCTCTCTCTTATTCCTGCTGTGGCCATGTGAAAATCCTGTTTTTTCTTTGCCTTCTGCCATGATTAAAGATTCCTGAGGCTTCCCCAGAAGCCAAGCAGATGCTGGCACTGTGCTTCTTGTACAGCCTGCAGAACCTTGAGCCAATTAAACCTATTTTCTTTACAAATTACACAGCCTCACGTATTTATTTATAGCAATGCAAGAACTGCCTAACACAGAAAATTGATACTGAGGAGTGGGACATTTCGGTATAAAGATACCCAAAAATGTGGAAGCAGCTTTGGAACTGGGTAATAGGTGGAGGTTAAAAGAGTTTGGAGGGCTTGATGGAAGTTGTGCAACTTCCTAGAGACTAATTAAATGGTTGTGACTAAAATGCTGATAGTGATATGGTCAGTGAAGTCCAGGCTAATGGAATCTCAGATGGAAATGAGGAACTTATTGGGAACTAAAGTAAATGTTACCCACGTTTGCTAAGGCATAATAAGCCTTAGCAAAGAACTTGGCTACATTCTGTTCATGCCCCAGGGATCTGTGGAAGGTTGAACTTGAGAGTGATGACTTAGGGTATTTGGCAGAAGAAATTTCTAAGCAGCCAAGCTTTCAGGATGTAACCTGACTGCTTCTAAAAGCCTATGCACAGATGTAGAAGCAAAGAAATGACTTAAAGTTGGAAATTATATTTAAACAGGAAGCAAAGTGTAAAGATTTGGAAAAGTTGCAGCTTAGCCATGTGGCAAGGAAAGAACAAGCATTTTTAGGAGAAGAATGTATGCAGGTTGTGCAGGAACCACTTGCTAGAGAGACTTGCATAACCAAAAAAGAGCCAAGTGTGAATAGCCAAGACAATGGGAAAAAGGCCTTAAAGGCATTTTAGGTACCTTTGCTGCCCTACATAGTCTCAGGACACTGCTTCCAACATCCTGGTTGCTCCAGCTCCAGCCTCAGCTCAAAGAGGCCCAGTTACAGCTTGGTCCATAGCTCCAGAGGGTGCAAGCTGTAAGACTTGGTGGCTTCCATGTGGTGTTAAGCCTGAGAGTGCACATACTGCAAGGATTGAGGCTTGGCAGTCTCCACCTAGATTTCAGAAGATATATGAGAAAGCCTGGGTATCCAGGCAGAAGCCTACTGCAGGGGCAGAATTCCCACAGAGAACCTTTACTAGGGCAATCTTTTTAGATTACTAAGTCTCAGGTATTTCTTTACTAGCAATACAACAGCCTAATACAGTGACTGTATTTGAAGATAAAGTTTTTAAAGAGATAATCAAAATAAAGTGAGGTGTATAATCTAATCTAACTGGTATCCTTATAAGAAGAGGACATGTGGACACACAAAGAGACATTGAGACATTAGAAAAGTGGTCATATGCGGAGAAAAGAGACCACATGACAACACAGCAAGAAGCTAGACATATACAAACCAAGGAGAGAGATCTTGGAAGAAACCTCCAGAACTACGAGAAAATGAATTTCTCTTGTTTAAACAACTAAATATGTGCTATTTTGTTATGACAGTCTTGGGAAGCTAATATAGTCTCTGTCTTTACTACTAGCCTTCAGGGTAAGAAAAAATCCTTTTTTTTTTTTTTTTTTTTTTTGAGACAGAGTCTTGCTGTCGCCAGGCTGGAGTGCAGTGGCACAATTTTGGCTTATTGCAACCTCCGCCTCCTGGATTCAAGCGATTCCCCTGATTCCCCTGCTTCAGCCTCCTGAGTAGCTAGGACTACAGGCACGGGCCACCACGCCCAGCTAATTTATTGTATTTTAGTAGAGGTGGGGTTTCACCAAGTTGGCCAGGATGGTCTCAATCTCCTGACCTTGTGATCTGCCTGCCTTGGCCTCCCAAAGTGCTGGGATTACAGGCATGAGCCACTGCACGTGACCCAGCATAAGTACTAATCTTATTTTCCTCTTTAGACCTTAGGAGTCTTATTCAGCAGCCCCCCTTCAACTTCCATACACTTTTTTAAATCTGACTAATGTTACAAATATCTAGGATTCTTTACCAGAAGAATGAAAGAACAGGTGAGAATAAATGTTTGCTCACAGGGATAAATTATGTTTCTCCCCAATGTGGATTGGGATACATTTAAAATTCAAAGGTCAAAAGTTAGTTATTTTGTATCATTTATTTATTTTCACCATCCAAATCTCTTTCTTCACATGTTTTTGGGGATAATTGTTGGGTGGTAAGAAATTTGGCAGTGCTTGTAGCAAATAAGTAGAACTCTAGTGACTTAATTGGCAAAAAATATAAACTGATGTCCAAACTTCTTGACTGAGGGCTTCAAAGTTATCACATTTGAACATGCTACTTTCAGAGTGACACTGACCAAGGCATCATTATACTTTCAAATTAGGTGTAATCAGAAGTTGAGCTCCTTCCTCAGGTTTCTGAGTGTGGCCAGGACTGGCACTCTCTTTTCCCTCTCAAATTCCACCTTTTCTTAATGAAAATAAATGTGTTTACATGGGCAGACACTTTCAAGTTTTCTCAGTTCTAGTTAAAACATTTCAATTTAATGTTGCCATGCTTTATCAAATAGCAACATAGCTAGGCAGGATGTGATGAATGAAGCCACCTAAATATTTTCCGTAAACTACCTTTACATGTAAAACCAGCATCATGTGCATTAAAGGGATCCCATGCCTTGCAAACAGAACTGTAATTTCAATTGACTTACATTCTGTGGTTAAGAATGTGACTTCTGACCAGCCTGGGCAACACAGTGAGATCCTATCTCTACAAAAATTAAAAAAAAAAATTAACCAGCGGGGGTTGCATGCCTATAGTCCCAGCAATTTGAAAGGCTGAGGAGGAAGAGTTGCTTGAGCCTGGAAGTTCATGGCTGAAGTGAGCTATGATTGCACCATGGACCCCAGCCTGGGTAACAGAGTGAGACCCTGCCTCTAAAAAATAAAAATAACAAAGAAATGAACAACAAATGAAAACAAAAGAAAATGACCTCTTACCAAATGATTATTTCAGCTTCTAGAATGGCCTCAGTTCCTGGCTAGTGAGGAAAACAATAATCTCACTTTTGCACTTTGTAGGCTGACACATCTTACTAAACCCTGAGGACCTTTAACCAACTTGAATTGGGTGTGAACCACTTTTTTCATTACATCGTGAGAGGTTACCATTTGCCATACTTTATTTTCCCTTAATTTTTTATCTAAAGTCACAGGAGTTTTTTCTTCATGAGGAAATTTCTGAGGGGGTTTGATAAGTGTAGAATGCCCTGAGGCATTGAAATAGCTCAATAAACATGCTTTTTGAAATGACTAAAGGAGATTTTGACTCCCTGCCCCACAACAGATTGAATTAGGGCTAGAAAGAAGAGTATGCTGATGCAGGAAAACCTTTTCTGTCCCAATAAGCCATTAGTCTGCACTTCCAAGCCTCCCAGAGCACCCAAGTGCTAACAAGCAATAACAACCTTAAGACCCTCTTGCCTCCCCGTTTCTTTTCAGCAGATCCTTCTACATGCTCTGTCTTTTATTTTCTGGTCTTCTATTAAAGATTTCTATACAAATCTTTATACTGCAATGTTATTTCCAACTTTAGAAAATGTTTATTAGAGAGTCACAATTCCATATGCATCAGAGTCTAATTCTCCATATTCCCAATTCCACTGTAGACACTTCCTTTCTCCTGGATTTGTGGGCTTTACTTCTCTCGACTCCTCCTCCTCCCTTTCTTTATGCCACCTCTTCCCTGTTCCCTATCCAGTGGGAAAGTAACAGGGATCCTAGAGAGAAGGGCTCATAAGGCCAGAAGAAAGAGCGAGTCCAATGATAGAAAGTTGCGTGGTATCATGGCTCCTCCATGTTTCAGTCTTCAAATAACCTCAAAGATATTATTCTGATTTAGAATATATTATACTTAGAATTAGTTTTATTTCTGGAAACTATGCAAACCAGACATTCCATTTTTATGGCGATATTCTAGCCTTCCTTTTAATGTTTATACAGAATCTCGGTAAATTTTGCCAAAGTGTCCCCATAGCCCCTTTATCTAGTTAAAGGGCACCAAAGAGAGGGAAAAAGAGATTCAATTTGTTACCTATTTACTTGTCACCCAAGAGGTAGATCTAGGTCCACAGTGAGAATGTTATTGAAAAGATTTGACTTAATTTGAATCCAGGGAGGGGAAGGCCCAAGGATAAGCTATGGACTGTCAATGTATTTCACTTGTGACATACCATTTTTTAAAATTTGTCCTTTTCTGAAAGTTCTCAGTTCTTCCTGAAATAAGCCAATTTTGTAAGAACAAGATGGGTTTCTCAGATTTTTGATAGTTTCAACTCTTCGGTGAAAACTGAGTAACATATGAACAATTCCATCTTTTCAACTATTTGATAGGCAATGCAGGCCCCAAAATATGCAGAAAAGAGGAAGGGCACACCCAACAAAAGAAACACTCCTTCCCTGCTAAGATCAGAATTGGCTGGAGAGTGAAACCACAATGATTGCTGTTACAATGCCATATGGATTCAAGTCTGGTCTATATTATAAATGCTGAGGGAGTCTTAACCTCCTCCTAAGCCCCCCAGCCTTCTGTCCTTGACTGGAAGCCAGGGTTTTGCTATACATTTTGAAGCATCGTCCAAGTATTCTCCTGCTCTCTTGCGTGTAAAGAACAGAGGCCGTCTTGGATAATGCGTCCATGAGAGAGTCCACCCTCACACACCGTACAGTCCAAGAAAGCTATGTCACTATGTATATCCACAGCTCTAAACAAAACCCTACAGTCATGCTGCATGAAACACTCTTCCGCAGGACAAAAGGTACTGGAACTTTCCATGTGGAAAGACGTGGTCCTGCTGTTGTAGAGATGGCTCAGGGGGATAAGGGAAGTACCGGAGGTAAGGATATGAGGCTATGAGAAAAGACCTTCAAAGAGAGAGGCCAGAACTGAGATGTGTGATGCTTTGGCCCCATTTTATGCACAGCTGTGTTATAAATGTGACGAACTAGCATTTCTTGGATCATGTTCAGCCTGGGCCACAGGACAGCAAAGGTGGGAATAAAAACAATGTTACCTTGGGCCTGCCCTCCCCCAGGATGTGTATATCTAAGAGCTGAAAATTGCTGAGATCTGTCTTCACAGCTGCAAGGGCTCAAAATTGTATGAATATAATATGCATTTTGTAACTCCAAGTTCCTAGTTGTCCATAATTTAGGGGGAGAGGATCTCTCTGAGTCCCAATCTGTCTGTCTGTCTGTCTCTGTCTCTCACATCTATTTTAGGACTTGTTAGAGAATAAAGCCGTTAAGCCAGTTTGAATGTCCTCTGGAGATCATGAGGGTAGGAGGGTGGTGGTGATTTTTAGTGGTGACTTTGTTGTTGGCCATTCATCCATTCACTCCAACAATCATCAAATAATTGGCCTTATATTTGGGTGAATCACTGAGTAAACTGCAGTCAAACAATTCTTAGTTTGCAAGAGGTTCTATGGGCATTCCTGTTCCACTGGAGAACTATTTTTGAAATTAACAAAATATATAGGCATCTTCTAAAATATCTGCCTGCCCTGTGTCTCCAATATTAATTATCTCTCTGTATCTATATGCCTTCCTTGTTAGATCATAACTCTACAGAAACTATTTTATTTTTCATCTCAGAAGACATGATTATATTATAGGAATGGAGGCCAAATTACTAGTGGGGAAACTGAGTACTACCAAAAAGGAGTTAACTCTTACAGCCAGGCCATAGGACAGAGGTGGGAAATGCAGAGACAGACTAAAGTTTACACATCTCACTCGGCTGCCATCCTCCTGAGAAAAACAGTACATCCTCTATTGATTTCCATGTCTCAATGAACCAGATGTAATTATAAATATGACGGTGGGAAAGACAGTAAGGAAACTTAATTTTGAGAAGAAACAGACAACTAGTTCTGTCAGATGAAAGTCTTCCCCTGTGAAGACTAAGCAGGCAGGAGTAGCAGCTGATGGGCAAACTTCCCTTATAATTTGTAGGCTGCATACAAGCACATCCTCTAGGTAAAATTAGGTTTAACGTTTACATCAGTTGGTGCCTCTTTGACCTTTAATGTTGAGCCTAAGTGAAAGGCTCACTCTAGGGATAATACAAAAATGTTCCAGTCAAGTATGATGAACTAACTTCCTCATGTTCAGACAAAGAGTGAATTGGCTTAGAAATTACGATCTAGCCAGAAACCTATATCCTTAAATAAGCCTTTGGTCATACTGTTTATATTCATTCAAAAACCCCAGTATTATTCGGGATGAAATCTAGTATACTAGATAAAAAGAAAGCACAGAAAAATTTTGGCAACCTCAGATGAAAGATGAAAAAGCAAAGATATGAATAACTTCCCAAATTATTGAGATCGAAAGGACATGGATTTCATCATTCATGGGCCATTCCTTTAGAGAAGGGAAACTTGAAGAGGGCAAGGCAAGTTGCTGGCCACAGCAGAGCCCTGGAAGCTAATTCTCTAAGAAAGCTGGCTCATAGAACATCAATTTCACCCTGTCATGGAATCCCAGACTATGACACCAGTTACTTTTCTTAAGTCATGTAGAAAACCACACCTAGTTGCATCTATTTTCTGGAATAAGTAAGTTAAAATTCTTCCTTCCAGCTAATAAAACTCCAGTGGGGACTTAATCCTTTCAATGTTCATTACAGAATGAACTAACTTCCTTATTACAGAATGCATAAAATGGGAACAAAACTTTGTAGGAGACTGAGAGAGTCTCAAAATGAGGGCCTCTTCATTGTTTCAGAACCTGGAAGGGCTCATAGTAAAGCTCGTGAATTGAAAGTTAAATTCTAATGGAAATGTTCTAATAGAAACAAGATGAATTGAATGTGTTCTCTGTCCCTTTATTCTCTTTCTTTTGGGGCTGAATCTATTTGACAAAGAAGTCTGTGTGTGTCTGTGTGTGTGTGTGTGTGTGTGTGTGTGTTTATAGCAAACTTTTAAAAAATTAATTCTAAAAATTTGGGAAAGAAATAGAGGAAGTTAAGAAGTGGCAGGAAAACAATAGAGTGAACTGTGGGATAGAGTTTGTGCCAATATGAAACATGTCAGCATACACATTTTTGTACTTGATGATTTGAAAAATAGTTTACAGTTCTTCAACCTAACAACTGAGACCCCACACACTGCAAAATAATCACATTACTGAAGCAAATAAACAAACAAAAACCGCTACTGAAAAATAATCACCTTTTACAAAACAGTGGCCCAATATTAACAGAAACTGAGGTCAATTTAAACGCACAATATTTTCACAGTGCCTTCAAAACCAAGCAAACTTATCCTCTTTTTAAATAGTAAAGTTGGAAGTGAACTTCATTTGAACTATTGCCCTCAAAATCAACAATTCAATTTCCAAAAGCTACGGAGACATGAGTTCCTTTTATTTTCTTCCACTGTTTTCTCATCCTCCAAATTGTCTTTTATTCTACAAGCACTGTGACTGTTAATTTTCTTTACTCTCTAGTAAAAAAAAAAAAAATGGTTTTCTCAAATGCTTTCACATAAAAAGAGCAGTGGAAACTCAAGTCTCTTGAACTTGGCTCATCTTAATTATTTTTAGTCCTACAGGGCTTCTTTAAGTCTATAAGAGTCAATAGATTTCCATTTTTTTTTTTTTTTTTTTCAAACTCCATCATCTGTTCTACTCCTTAGTTCCAGGCACTTTGAAAACTCTAACTTTGATACTAGTTGCTTTTTTTTTTGGCTGAACTTTTCTCCCATTATCATGCATTCCTATTTCATTTCCATCATTCCTCTCATGGCCTAGTCTTTTTCTACTTCTCTCTTTCCTCTTTTATCTTTCTTTTTTTGGTCTACACAGCTGGGATCCATTCTAAGCATTTCCAAAATCACTTTTACCCATAATTCTTTTCACAGATTGTTAGCCTGTTGGAGAGGTGAGAATAGCCTTTGAGGTATAATCAAGATTTCATAAACAGTAAGGAACAGTTTGTCAGTCTTTCTTGATGAGTGGGCTAATGACTCTTTTTAAGGCTGAATTAAATACTGCAATTGTTAATTAACTCTCTTGATAAGAAATAACTCAAAGCAAAGCATGACTAAATAAAGCTGCAGTATGCCCACTCTTGACAATACAGTATTCATCTCAAGGTTTTTGCCCTCGTTGTCAAACCTCTTATAAGAACTGAATTTATTAAAATTTCAAACTCTACAAAACAGTTTCCTTTCTCAGGATGTAGGACTTACTAGTGACTTAGAAAAATGCTAAGAAACTGAGGCAGGACATTTTCGTATTAGGAGATTCTAATAGGGAGAATGATTTTTCTCTTACTCTGTGACTCACACCAATGCCAAGCTTCTGCAAAAATGGGAAGTATATTTCTTAGCCTTAATTTTGTAGCATGAGTTTATGAAATACATAATGCAGGAATACTAAAGGCATCTAATTTTTTCTCTAATTCCAAGAGAAAGAAGAAAGCACAAGGATACAACATCTAGATACGAAGTGGAGCCACCTAAAGCTGAAGGAGCTAGTGTCCTTAAAGAATATTTAACTGTTAGTCTTTCCCTACCCTGTGAGCTCACTGAGAGAAGGGCCTGTAATTTATCCATTTTTATGTTTGGCATACCTGGCATGGAGCCTAGGACATTGTAAGTGTTTAGTAAATATCTGTTGAATAAATGAAGATGACTACAAATATTAAATGTTTTAAATGAGCACAGTCTGAAGTGGATGTATTGGAAAGATATTTCTTTTTGGATTATAAGCTTCATAAGGGCAAAAACTATGACTTATTTAAGTTACATTCCAAAATACCAATTTTGACTTTGTATACTATGGGTGTTTGGGACATTAATTATTTAAAATTAATTGTCATAGAGGATTCATTCAATATCAACTTCCATCTTTTCCTGATGGATACGTTGAAAGCCTATCTTTGTGTGTTTCTCAATAAGTTCCCTAAGGAAAATTGGGTCTGTATCAAACCTTCTAAGTCACATTTAAATAATCATAGAAACTTAAGACTCTTGTCACTGACAAGTGCTGCAGACTAGCAGAAGTAAAGTTAAGATGATACTCTGGCCTTCTAATTTGAGGGCAGATCTTTATGATCCAAACCAACCCTGCATTAATGACTCAGAATCTGTTCCGGGTTTCTGAAGATTTCATAGCATGTGTACATCTGAAGTTCACTATAAACCCACACATATTTTCCCAAGGGGTTAACCTTCATTGAAAACAAAAAACACTCTAAACTTTTTAATATAATTGAAGTCATTAAGGTTAATTTTTAACAATTATAGGATTTCCAGGAAGTCTTTTGAGATGTATTTTGCCAGGAGCAAACAAATTTAAACACCCAAAGCCTCATTTTTTTTAGTTCAAAACTACAGACCCCATAAGGGTGGGTCAGCTTCTAAATTTGGCAAAACTCCATTTCCTAGTTCTCCAGAAATGAGTATCAATCACCCTAAACAAGCAGCCAGCTACTAATCAGCAACCACATAAATGAGTCTCATTGAAAATACTTTAAGCTATTTCATGTGTCAAGTTAGAAAAAGCTGGGGAAAAGCTTTTCCCCTTCTGATTAAGCATCACAAATGAGCATTTCATTTAAGCAAATGCTTTCTGCTACCTAATTTGGAGAACGCACAGGAGAGCAAAGTTTTTACTGAGAATATGGGAGGAAACGTGGAAAGAAGCATGAATATTCTTATGGATGTGCTACTCTGGGATAAGTGAATATCTACCACAAGTAAAATGACAGTTAATCTTTACAAAAGGCATACACATATATATTTTAACCATACATTAATCCTTAAAAAGGAAAAGAAAATCATGCATCATTTGACAGGCTCAAGAAAACACCATTTAATCAAAAGTGGTGCTAAACCAAGCATTCCTACATAGGAACCCCCCATCCTCAAGAGATCTGTAGATAGAAATCTAGGGGGGTTGCAGATTTAGATGGGAAAAAAGGTACATTTTATTTTTACTAACCTATAACTTAAATTTAGACATTTCCTACCATTACGCATGCAGACAACCCACTACGTTAGTATTAGTAGTATCGATGACTTTGTCTCCAATAGAAATAAGATATTTACATAACACACTGTATTTATTATAGATACTTAGAAATTTTATTCTCATTCCTATTTTAATATTGTGGTAGTCATTAGACCAACTATTAGATTTTGCTTGCTATTTAATGTTTAAATAAGAAATATTACCATAAATGTTTTCTTAATTTTTTGACACCATTTCAATATATTGGTTTCCTTTATATTTTAAGCATTAAAGACATTATTGCAAGCCAGTATTCTTTAGCTTCACCTGTATGCAAAAGGTAAGAATTTTAACTGTAAGAGTTTGAAAAAGAGTAATCAACATATTTTGTACATATTTGGGACGAGTGTTTAATTCAACAGACGCTTTGGCGCATTCTCTACTCTCTTTATGAAATTATGCACTATAATGGGAGCTTAACGGTCATACACTGATAAATAATAGTTCCTTGTAAGTCGACTTGCTGATGAACATTAGCTAGATATATTATCTAAGCAATATAGACTTTGCATAGTTTGGAATAGAGGAATATTCTTCTAGACTTTTACTCATTAGCTTTGTACTAGCTATTCCTCAAACTTGACAAATTTTTGCATTTATTGAGGAAATTTATTCAACTAGTTTTTCAAAACATAGGATTTAGGGAAATGAGGGTAAATCACTTCTTGATTTTATGGTAAATGAAAGAGGCTTAATTATTTCATTTTTATGCATTTTTTAGATTTAACTTCTATAGTCTGTATTCTTAAATAGTGATCACACTTTACATACTCACATTAATATATTATTAATTATATGCTGCTTTATTTATTCATCTATTCGCCATTTTTGAGGCCCATGGTATAAAGTTGTGTTAAGCATTGGTTATTTGTTTATCGTATAATTTTGTAGAGTCCATTTCTGGTGGCCTTTTCAACATGCAATAAATTATGTCAGTGCTTTCAATGTGAGGAATTACTAAAAATGTACTTCTTAAAACTATTATGTTATGGAATTTTTAGAAATAGAATAACAAGACACCTGGGACATTTTACATGGATTAATGATGTGAGGTTTGCCTTAGTGGAAAAAGCAATCTCTGCATATGTGTGTTCCTGTGTGTGTAGGTGTGTTTACTACATCTTCTTAATCTCATTCATCCCAAATCATTTTCAACACTTTGCTCCCCATTCCTCATCTTCCAACACCTTTCACTAAATATTTTGAGAGGCAGTGGTAAGAGGGAGATGAAAAAATGAAGAAGCAAATAAAAAAGGGTAGGAGAGTCATATATATATACGACATTTTTAAAAGTCGTACATATTCCCTTTATTAAAAAGCCACTTTTTTGAAGCATAATTGACAATGAATGCTGTACATATTTAATGTATACAATTTGATGAATTTGGAGATAAATATACACCTGTGAAACCATCACCAACAATCAATGCAATAAACATACACACACACACACACACACACACACACATATATATATATTCATAAAGAAGAAATGTACTCCCTAAAATTAAAGCACCATTTTCCACAGTAGGCTACTTTTCCAGCACTGAAGGAAAAAAAATCTTCTTTCTTCTTTCTTCCTTTCCTTTCTTCCTTTTTCTTTTCCTTTTCCTTCCCTTCTCGTTTCCTTCCTTCCTTCCTTCCTTCCTTCCTTCCTTCCTTCCGTCCTTCCTTCCTTCCCTCTTCCTCGTCCTCCTCTTCTTCTTCCTCCTCCTTCTTCTTCATTTTCTTTCTTCTCCTTCCTTCCTTCTTTTTCTTCCTTTCTTTCTTTCTTTCTTTCTTTCTTTCTTTCTTTCTTTCTTTCTTTCTTTCTTTCTTTCTTTCTTTCCTCTATTTCTTCATTCATTCATTCTTTTTGTTCTTTCTGTCTTTCTTTTTCTTTCTTTCTCTCTTTTTCTTTCCATTATATTTCTTCTTTCTGTCTTTCATTATATTCCAGGCACTGTTTTAGGTGCTGGGGATAAACAAAATTAAGGAGAGAAAGAAAGAAACTTGCTCTCAAGTAGCCTACATTCTGGTTGCAAGGATAGCTAACACACAAAGTAATTTATAATAAAGGAGAAAGTTAAGCATAAAGTAGGAATAACAAGTGTGAAGGACTTTTAACATTAGTGATGGTTCTTTTTTTAAGAAGCCACTTTTTTGAAGCATAATTGACAATGAATGCTGTACGTATTTAATGTATACAACTTGATGAATTTGGAGATAAATATACACCTGTGAAACTATCACCATCAATCAATGCAATAAACATGTCCATCACCTCCCAAAGTTTCCTTCTGCCCTCTTAATTAATTAATTAATGTGTGTGTGTGCGTGTGTGTGTGTGTGTGTGTGTGTGTGTCTGTTTGCAAATAAGACCATCAGGGAGGCCAATATGGCCTTCTGAAGAATCAGAAAGGTAATGGAGTGAAGGAAAAATCACATAAGATGTTAGGACTATGACTTTTACTGTGACACGAGGAATGACTGGACAGTTTTGAACAGAAGGGTGACACGATTTAACTTATGTGTTAACATTACTGATGACTGTGATGAGAGTAGACTGCAGGGGGTGTGGTGGGTGGGAGGGAAGGGGGAAGCACGGAGATCAGTTGGGGGCATTCTGTGAATGCCCGTGGGAGGTGGTTGTGGCTTAGAACAAATGGTAGTAGTTGTGAATAGAAGTGGGTGAGTTGTTGGTATATTTTAAGGTAAGCCAATGGGACTTACTGCCAATTTGGTTTAGGTTATAAGTAAAAGAAAGCATTTAAAGATTACAAGAGGTTTGAGGCAGAACAACTCAAAAATTAAGTTGCCATGAACTCAGGTGGGAAAGCATATTTGGGAGTCGGTGTCTGGACATGTTTAACATATTCAGTTTGAGCTGCTTCTTACACATCCAAGTGAAGAATTCAAGTCAGGAGCTGGACATAGGGATTTAAGTTTTGGGGAAGGGTCATGCTGGTGATATGAATTTGGGAATCATCAGTATATAGATGATCGCTAAAGACCTGGGTCTGGATGACAGTGGTGGATGGATGTAAATAGGAAAGACCATAAAAGAGAAGAGGCTCAAGTTCAAGGCCCCATAAGAGATGGGGGAGATGAGGAAGGACTAGCAAGAGCCCTGAGAAAATCCAGGAAGGTAGGAAAAATGCCCGGCAATGATTCCTCCTTGTGCTTTTCCATCCCCTGATACGGAGGGACTGTACATGTTAGCAGTGACAGTCTAGTCCTTGAAAAAACTGTGGGGATGATATTGTTTAGTTCAAATGTGTTTAAAGATGCTGCGACGTATACCATATGCAGTCCACTGATATTTTTCTTTGATTTGAATTAAGACTTCCTGGCTACAGAACACTAAAAATATATCATGCTGAAAAATGGACACATGGAACACTCCGTGTGTGTGTTTTTCACAGCTTTCTGTGACATTTTAACTGAGTGTGGAGGATATTGTTCTTCTTTTCGTTACACTTGGTATGGCTAATGCTGAATGAGTGGGGGTTACAGTCATACCATGTGACAGATTGCGGTGTCACAGGCACACTTCAGGGATGAGCAGAAGGAAATGTGGCTATGAGAGATCAACTATTGATTCAGCTGCACAGAGTGTGGTAGAGTGGAAATGTAAATTAAGAAAGTTACTCATCAAAATAAAGCTTCCCTTCAGGTTGTTGCTTTTTCACCACTACCTCAAAGTATGCATATTTTCTCAGTTCAAGCTATTTTCACCACTATTGGAACAATCAGTTATATTTGCAAAAAATACCCTATTCATGTTATTTTGTGTGAAAATAGAATTCAACGACAGTTAACTTTTAGTTTGGGGAAAAAAACAATTTTCTTGGGAAGTCAAATAATGATAGCTGTGAGTGGAAAGGAAGTCTAAGGGAAAGAAATCAAGAACATAGATTGCTTATGTAAAACTGGATTTAAACTTTGGAAGCCAGATTGATTGGGGGAAAACACTCAACATCATTGTAAGATGATAGCCTAGATGTGGCATTTGGTGGGGTTTGTGCTGCTTGTGCCTTGGGAGGTATTGAGCTCTTTTCTCTGAGGAATAGCACCTTCCCGCGAGACAGATCAAGGAAGGCCAAAAAATAAAATTTAAAAAAAAGGGCAAACATCAAATGTCTCAATTCTTCCAATGGTATATATCACTAGCCCTTTTCACATTTTAAAATGCTATTTTTATTTATTTACTTTTTTATTTAGAGACGAGGTCTCACTGTTGCCTGGGCTGGAGTATACTGGCATCATCATCGTTCACTACAGCTCACCTGGGGTTCACATGATCCTCCTGCCTCAGCCTCCTGAGTAGCTGGGACTATAGACAGATAGTCTACAGATCACTGTGCCTGGCTTATTTAAATAAAAATGTAGAGATGGTCTTGCCATGCTGTCCAGGCTGGTCTTGAAGTCCTGGTTTCAAGCAATCCCCCTGCCTCAGCCTTCCAAAGTGCTGGGATTACAGGCATGAGCCACTGCACCTAGTCTTACATGAGTAGTCTTAAGAAGGAAAAAAAAATGTTTTGATAGAAGAAGTGCAAATTTTTAACTAAAATGAGTTTACGGAGATTTCGTGAAGTTACTTGCTCTTCCTTTCTGTGGCCCCCACTCTGTACTTGGCGCCTGCAGACACAAACCAAGGGAGCAAGCGACTTCACTTAGACACAGGGGGAAGTGCCTCTCTCTCTGTCATTCTCTCCCTCTTACTGTCTCTTTCTCTGTCTGTCTGTCCATGTGGCTGTTGCTGTGTCTCTGTGACCCTGTTCTGTCTTTCTCCCACATCTGTTCTCATCTTTCCCCTGCGGTTATATTATCAACTTTAGAATTAACTGATTGTTTTTTCTAGATAAGATTTTGGATAGAAATATATAATACGAAACAAATTATATTACTTGTTTCTCAGGTGGGGCAAAAATACATTTCTTAGGCTTTATTTCATATTCCTTCAAGGGAAAAAAAATCCCATCTAACTGATTTCTGTTTTGTGCCATAAACGTTTGTTCTAGGAAGTGTGCATGGGATGTTTGAATTCTAAGGTTTAGGTATACCAATCTGTGAGATAAAGGATAATAACAAGAACCTCTAACCCTACATTTTCAAAATTCATTTAAATGAGTGTATGAAGAACATTTTTCATCTTATTCTTAGACATTGCTCTTGATAACTATTAAATAAAATAAGAAAAATTGAGCTAGACTCCTTATAAGCCTCCTCTCTTACAGAAATACCATGCCACAAAAGAAAGTCAAGAGTTTTTTAGCTTCATCTGCACTATTTCAAGCAAAAACAAAGAATTAATAGCAAATTAAAGGAATTAGCAAGGACATCAGATGAACTGCATGGAACCGCTGGTTTTTTTCCTTCTTTTCTTTCTTTCTTTCTTTCTTTTTTTTTTTTTTGTTTCTTTTTTGTTTTTTAAAGTATGTATTTAATCCTTTGAACTCCATGATACATTTAGGTCAATGACAGGTGATAGAGTTTAATGATGTGGTCCAAACATCCTAAGGAAATAAAAAGTCAAAAATAATTCAACTTGTGGTCAAGATTTATAGCTACTGACTTTGTGGCATTGAAGAAAAGCCCATTAAGCATTTACTGCATCTCTTTTTCTCCCTAGAGGAAAACAAAGTATTTATCTCTCTGTACCATGATTAGAGAATTGTCACCTTTCAAAAACAATGTCTTGTGTCCCCAGAGCAGGAACATAGCAAGAAAATCACAGAGCAGTTTCTTCTGAACTTCTTGGGAATCACGCAGTCATGCCTTTGCTGAGGTATTTCCTATAAATATGCAGGAGTGCACATTTATTGAATGCCAATAGGTGCCAGACACTGAACTGCGCACTTGCCTTACATTCAGCATTTCAACAGCCTCATGATATGTTTTATTACCTTCATTTTCCAGATGAGCACAAGTTTCAGAAAATTTAAATGATTTCTTGGATGTCACAGTTAAAAAAGCTGTAGAGACAGGATTAGAACGTGGACCCATTCAACCATGATAAATTAATGTCTAAAATTACTTATATAAATTAGTGTGTGTGTGTGTGTGTGTGTGTGTGTGTGTGTAGGCAGCCAATGCAAGCCAATCAAGGGGATGGAAAAGAGGATTGTTCTTTTGTCCTAGTGAATGGACGTGATGTTACACTTTCTAAGTTACGTCCTCAATGAAAAATGAGAAAAAAATCTTTTTCTTCTCTCATTGTCCAAACCCATGGACTGGAATGCAGCTACGCTATCGAGTAATCTTCTACTATGCATATAAGGGCAATTCTTTAGGGATAGGAGAGGAACAAAATTAAAAGATTTCAAGCTCTTAAAGCTTTTAAGCCATCTTCAGAGGCCTGGAGTCTTATTCAAAATATTCCTGAAAATTTAGTTTGGATTTTCTTTATATCAGACTAGAGCATATTCTACCTAATATAGAGTTGAAGACAGATTAAACATTAATTATCTAAACTACAGTTAAGGGGCTAGAAAAATAATAGAGAAAAACTGAAAAAGTAGGAAAAAATAATAGTAAGTATTAGTTATCTACAAATGTGTAAATTAACAAAAGGTACTCATCTACAAATGAAAACCTAAATAAATCTATAGCAATTAAAGATATTTAATCATTAGAGAAAAAAATCTTGTTGTGTTTAAGAAAGTTATCAAGAAATAGATAACACTTTTCTTATAACACTTCCCCAGGATTTAGAAAAAATGTTAAAGTTTCTCCAATAATTTCATAAAACTAGTATGAGATTGCTAATGATGCTGCAAATATAATAGAACCAGGAAAATTATTGGGCCTTATCATTTATGAAATAGATGTCAAAATAACACAAAGATAATAAACTGATTCATACTGTGTGTGCATTTGTGTGTATGCATGTGTATGCAAGGTAAAACAATCTCATAACTAAATATGGTTTATTCTGAGAGTATTAAGAGGATATAAATTTGGAAAACACATTAATGTAATACACCAAATTGGCAGTATAAAAAACATTGTATCAATGAATGCAGCAGCCATTTAATAAAATTCAAAAATCAACATGAAAGAAACAATGAACAAAAGTAGTTGTAGAAAGTAAATTTCCTAATCTAATTATTACTAAAAAGCAAGCAAATACAGTGATGGCAAACTGTTGGAAACATTTCCTACCTTAGTTATTTCCCCACATATCTGCCTTGAAGCGTGAGTTTAGTTAAATGAATACAAGTAGAAGTTCTATGTGGCAGTTTCCAGGAGCCTTCCATAATACATACGTGGCCCATGATCTTGTTCTTTCTTCTTCTATTCTTCTTTCTCCTTGTTGCTGCTGATGTGGAGGATGCCATGAACTAAGGGTTGCCAGGGTGGAAAAGGAATGAGTGTTTAACAACATATGGCACCATATCAGTCCCAAACTGATGGCTTTCCCTCCTCTTGAACTGTAAGAAAGAAAGAAACTTCCACTTCATTTAAGCTGCTGTTACCATGACTGCTTTTTCTCAACACTGTACTAGAAAGTATTAACAAATGCAATGAGAGAAGAAAAAGAAATGAGATGGAAACTATCAATAAATAAATTGTTTTTTGAGAATTATATGACTATACACCTAGAAAATCACGGATATTTAAATTACACCATTAACTGCTACAATTTACATCCATATAATTTTCAGAAATTAAAAGAGTTGATAATACCAAGTGTTCATAAAGCAATGGATAAATACAACCCCTTTTGTGTTGTTGGTGGAAGTATAAAATTTTTAAAAACTATTATAGGACAATGTGTAGTTAGAATTCTTTTGACTATAGGCAACAAGAACCTTATATAAAACTGACTTAATTACCATGGAAACGTACTCTTACCATTAAAATCAGGCTTATAATGAGCAGGGGCTCTACAAGTCTTCCAGAATCCAGTCCTTTCTAATTCTCATTCTGCCATTCTTAATACCTCAGCTGAGTTCGCAGATTGGCCTCCTTCTTGGTGTCAGCAACATGGATCTTATCCAGACAGACAATATCCAGAAGAATAAAAAATCTCTATCTTCCTGTGACACAGGAGTAAGGAGACCATTTCCAGACCTATCTTTTGTGAGCATTGGTTATATGCCTATTCCCAAATCAATTACCTGCAAAGAGAATAGATTAGCATATTAATGGGAACAAGATTTTCAACAGGTAAAATTTAGAGACTAATTCAATGGTAATATTTTCAGCTTGTGTGAAGCAATCATTAGAGGAAGAGACTTAAAATACTGGGATGATGGGAAAGAGTAGGACTTATAGGAGCAACATCTGGGAGAAGATGGGAAGCAGTAGATCAGGCACACAGGTGGAGAACTTAGCCCTGAACGTGAGAAGTAATGAGGAAGAGAACAAGGCATCTCCCAGATGAGAGGGGAGACAGATGGAACACAGAAAGGAAAGCAATGAGTTTTATCCTGCTGTGTTTCCAATCAGTTTTTCCCAGAAGGGATACTTGGCCAGGAAAACAGGAAAGAGACAGGTGGTCTAAGGTCTGTAGGGTAAAGTTAATATATAGTTGCTTGATTATTCAGTCAAATTTTAGGACCAAAGAAGAAAAAGGAGTAGATTAAAAGCAATAATGGCAAATTTATGAATCACATCAGTTGTCCAGACACAAGTCTGACCTAAATCTTTCCCTCCCTTAGTGAATGGATCTGGAGTACTGCCTGTATGGAGGCCATTCTAAACTCAGCACCAACAAACTAGACCAGAAAATAGTGAAAGGAAAGTCTCCCAGGATGTCAGTACCAAAAGTCAGCTAATGATCATCTACACAAACCTTCTTTCACAGAGGAGAAAAGCAAATCTCACTAGGGTACACAACAGCCCACTATCACTGAATTATGGATTGGTGATGACTATGCTTCCTTTTTATCCCCTTAGCACTTACGAACATCTAACACATTCAATATTTTTCTTCTTTAATTTCTTTATTACTTACCTCCTCTCATGAGAATGTGATTGCCCTCAGAAGGATTTTTGTCTCTTTTACTTACTGTTGTTACCTCAGCCTTCAAAGTATGTCTGGCATTTAGAAGGCGCTTGATCATTATTTGCTGAATGAATAAATTACATCTTCTCCAGTATACTTTTTACTTCCGTATTATACTTTTCATGGAGAGCTCTTGGAAGTGAAGTTGATAGTTGTAAAAACCACCTCCATGCAAATACATTTTTCATAAACTCTGCTTCCTTGTTGGGTACATAAAACTCCAGGGTTGTGCAGAATTCAAATCTAGGACTGCCTGGCTTCAGAGTCACATATTGGATGAATTCAACCCATGCAGTTAGTTTTCTCTGAAAAGAAAACTAAAGAAAATTTTGTGACAATAACAAAACAATGACTTAACAAAAGTAGGAAAGATAAAAAAGAAGGAAAATGGAATCAGTATTATAGGAAAAATGTACAGAGTTTACATAGCAGTGAGCTTCCTGGTGTATTTTTTCATGTAGCTACATTTATATATTTATCCACACTGTTATATCTATGTTATAACACCCAAGAGAAATATGGTGGAAAGAATTCACTGGGCCTGTTGCTAGGGGAGTGTTAAGAAAACTACAACTTCCTATGACCCTTCATCTGCTGTAGGAGATTCTCTATTTTTCTCTTTTTGTGTGAAAAAAGATGAGGATGAAAGACTGTGGAGTTGGCAGCTACAAAGAAGAGAGTTGGTAGTTCTTAGGTGAATGAGAGAGGCTTTTCGTACTCTCTCTGAAGTGAAATCTATTTTTTTCATGAGTCATTTCCAGGGAAGGGAAGGAACAACACACTGAATGAGAACATGTCCATTTCTGGCGAGCCAGGTACAACCACAGAAGCAGCTTATGTAACAAAGGGTTTGTTTGTGGAATTAGTTAAAGGAATCAAGTTTTATATTTGTGAGAGATCCAAGTGAGCATTTAAAGATTCCCATTGCCTGGGACTTTCCAGTATCATTTTGCAACCCAGATCCTTAATGGCAAATGTATAGATTAGTAGTGTGTGTGAGAAATTTTATATATGTAATAAGATGTCAAATAGGATATGTATTTCTAAAGTTGCTATTATGATCCAAAACCAAGAACCAATGTACCTCATGTTCTATGTTCAGGGACCCCACCATCTTACTAGCAGAGATTAGGGGGAAGAACCTGTTTAGAAAATGTGTATCCACCAACTCCTTCCACTTGCCGGCATCATCCTGATCAAGGCAAGAGGAAGGCTGATTGGGGAGAGAGGTACTAAGATTTTGGGAGAGAGTGGAGTTTGGGTATGAAATGAAAGCTCTGTTTTTCCTCTTTTAATGCAAAGTGGGGAACCTCTATGAGAATCACAAAAAAGATTGATAGGACCTGCAAGGGGAACCTGGCTGAACGTGTGCTGAGCGGTAGAACACAAAGCTTCTCTTTTGTGCCATCACTGATGCTGAGTGCAGTCATAAAGAGTGGGCTCTGGAAGAGCATTGAGAGTCCAAAGCATAGAACTTTATCCTTTTCAGTACTCTTCTTCCACCAGAAGGAAGAAGAACTGTGTCTCTGAAGTTTGGGAAGTATACGTAGGCATGGAGTCTGGCCTTGAGCTTTCTGTAGTAGAAAGGCCCATGTCAGCAGCCCTTAAAGGGACAGGGTGAGGTGCACTTGGGGGAAAGATGGTAGTAACCCTATTCCTCTCAATTTTCTGTGATACACCACAGTGTAAAAGAGGACCCCAGTGGTTTCCATAGCTACACAGAAAGTTCATGGAGGGTAGCAGAAGAAGATGAGCCGTGGAGCTGCCAGGTGGTTGCCAGTCCAATCTTTTAAGGTTCAATTTAGGGAAAAGGTAATGATGCCTAATCTTCTGTAAAAGGAAACTCCCCTATGGGGGTACCTGTAAGTATCTGGGTAAAGGCCAGCTGATAGAATGTCAGAGAAAATGTCTTGCTCCCTATAACATGAAGGAGAACATTCATTCTCTTCTCAAACCCTAATCAGCAAGTATCCCAATTTTCTTACTTTCTTTTCATCAAAATAGGAGAAGAATAAGACATTCTTTACTGTTATCATAGGTGAGAAAAGATACAGAACTCAGAAGAAAATAGGCAGAGAGTACCAAATGCCTAAGGAAGGGAGAGATTAAGTAGAGTTTTGGGATCAACAAAAATAAATAAGGAATTCTTTGAGGACTAAGCAATTAATGGTAGAAATCTTTAAATTTTTTTGGATAAAAGAAACCTCCTAAGGAACACTGTTGAATAAAGGCTTGGTACATAAGCAGAGAATCAGGATCGTTTATAAATAATAACAAAGACTAAGACACAAGCAAGTAGCAACCGATAGCAGATAAGTGTGGGAAAATCATGGTATAGGAAACACCAAATAGAGTTAGGATAATTTGGATAATGCAAGAAGAGAAATCAGTCCAGGACCTATGGTACATTGTATTTTCCAAAGATGGACACCACAATAGACTTCATCCCCCATGCTCCATTTACAGTGGCATTGACCATTCTTCCATCAAGTAGTGGAATCCCTGTCCCCAGCACCCCCACTTCCCCCAGGACACAGGGAGACCTTTGTGACTGCTTTGCTCAATAGAATACAGCAGAAGAAATGCTTTGTAACTTCCAAGGCTAGGTTATAAAAATTCTGTTCAACCTTTCTCCCTTAGGACACTTTCTCTGTAAACCCTGATATCTTGATGTGAGAAGGCCAAGAGGAAGCCTATGGAGATGCCCACAACAGGAGACTCAAGCTGAGAGAAACTGAGGCCCCTGGCCCTCAGCTTTCACTGAGCTCCAGCTGACAACCATCATATCACCAGACGTGTGACTGTGCCATGTTGGGAGGGAATCACCCAGTGTCCAATTGATCTGATGTCACATGTAACTGAGAAGAGCCCTCCCCTTTGAGCCCTGCCCAGATTGCTACTCTACACCAAATAAGTGGTGGCTGTTATTTTAAGCCACTAGTTTTTAATTTTTGTGTGTGTGTGGTGTAGGGTGGGAGTTGGTGTTACATAGCAATTGATAACCAGAATAGAACCAAAAAGGGATTATTTACTTAGCCAGAGTTACCTAAGAGATTTCTGCAGTTCCTTTGGCCAAGAAATTGAACGTTTTTATTAGTACTACATTTTGTATTATGTGAGTTTTCTATGATATGTTACCTCCTTAATAAAGTATGTGTAGAGCATTTTCACTTCAGTGTGTAGTTCAGGTCATCTCATTAATCCTCTTGGTAGTCTTTATTAAATTCTGAATTAAAAAAACCAGTTTAGTTTTAGTTCAATATATGGAATGGTCAACTTCAAATAACAGTGGTTGAGAACCTGTTTTTCAAAAGTGGTATGGCATGTGAGCAACACTTTTTACAAAATTCTGATTTGCCTGGGCTATGTTTTGACTAAGTGAGTGGCATACAAAAGTTGTTAAGAATTGATGGCCGGGCGCGGTGGCTCAAGCCTGTAATCCCAGCACTTTGGGAGGCCGAGACGGGCGGATCACGAGGTTAGGAGATCGAGACCATCCTGGCTAACATGGTGAAACCCCGTCTCTACTAAAAATACAAAAAACTAGCCGGACGACGTGGCGGGCGCCTGTAGTCCCAGCTACTCGGGAGGCTGAGGCAGGAGAATGGCGTGAACCCGGGAGGCGGAGCTTGCAGTGAGCTGAGATCCGGCCACTGCACTCCAGCCTGGGCGGCAGAGCGAGACTCCGTCTCAAAAAAAAAAAAAAAAGTTGTTAAGAATTGATATGTGGGTGAAATGGCACTGCCTGAAATTTCTTTTCCAAAGCAGAGTGGTACATTTACAAGAAGTATAATCCAGAACCTTCGTGTAACAGTAGTTAGTATGAGGATGCATTAAGTTTTTGTATGTAAAATATGCATAGCACACACAGTATTCTCTTACCAGTAGGTTAGCAAAGAATTATTAAATGCCATTGTGTTCCAATATAGAACTAGGCCTAGGAGATATAGCAGGGAACAAAACACAGTGGTCCCTGATGGGACATTCAGATGACAAACAGATATATACAGCTCAGAATGTTGAGAAGTATACAAAAAAAAAATGAAACTGGTAAACAGGATAGCATGTCAGGCTAGGGTGCGGGTGGGTAGGCAAGGCTGCTATTTCATATCAGATTCTCAGGAAAAACCTCTCTGGTATGATAAGCTTTGAACTAACGTCTTCTGGAAGGAAGAGCAAATGAGGTAGCTACCTAGGAGAAGGGCATTTCAGGTAAGGGGAACTTCAAGTGTAAATACCAAGAGTAATGTTAGTGTGTTGGAGGGACAGCAAAGACATCAGTGTGGTTGATGAAGGATAAGACACACAAAGACATCAGTGTGTCTTTGAAGGATAAAAAGTACCAAAGGCAGGAGGCAGATCATGTACACATATAGACTATTGTATAGGCCGTTGCAGAGATTTTAGCTTTTATTGAGTAATTATAGATATTCATATATGTCATGGGCTGAAGGTTGGGGATCTTCAAATTCATATGTTGAACACCTGTATTCGTCTGTTCTCATGCTGTTTTGAAGAAATATCTGAGACTGGGTAATTGATAAAGAAAAGAGGGTTAATTGACTCACAGTTCTGTATGGCTGGGGAGGCCTCAGGAAAATTACAATCATAGCGGAAGGCACCTCTTCACAGGACAGCAGGGGAGAGAATGAGTGTCAGCAGGGGAAATGCCAGAGGCTTATAAAACCATCAGATCTCCTGAGAACTCTCTCACTATCATGAAAACAGAGTAGGGGAAACCGTCCTCATGATCCATTTACCTCCCACTGGGTGCCTCCCACAACGTGGGGATTATTACAATTCAAGTTTAGATTTGGGTGGGGACACAGAGCCAAACCATCTCAACCCCTAACTCCCAATGTGATGATATTTGGAGATGAGGCATTTGGAAGGCAATCTGAATTAGGTTAGGTAATGAAAGTGGAGCCCTTATGACAGGATTAGGGAAAGACACCAGAGCTCACTCGCCTTGGCAGTCACTGAGGAAAGGCCACAAGAGGACACAGCGAGAAAGCAGCCATCTACAAGTCAGAATGAGAGCCCTCTCCAGAACCTGATCCTGCTGGCACCGTGATCATGCACATTCAGCCCCCAGAACTGTGAGAAAATAAATATCTGCTGTTTAATCCACCAGTCCGTGATATTTTGTTATGGTAGCCCAAGCTGACTAAGACAATCTAGCCATAACTACTGTGATATACAGTATAACCACAATGTCAATTAGCTTTAATTCAACACTGAAATATTCTTTTCTAAATACTCTTTTTGTCTTCTCTGATTTCCTCAGTCCACTACTAGCTTTCTGATAACAAAAGTACTAATTGCACAGTTCATTGACTGAAATTGCTTAATAGTCAATTTCAATTACAATGACTTTTCCAGTTATATTTCTACTATTCTGTTTTTGTGCAAATTTGAGCAAAAATATGAGCTTTGGGAGATGTGCCTCTCTCTGCTAGTTGGAATGTCTTCTGTTAAAGTCTTTTGCAAGCTGTGTGACAAAAATTAAAATGAAAAGTCTTCTCTAATATGCATATTACAATTTTATTGGTAGGAATTTTACAGATTGCCCTGGCAGATTCTCACTCATTATGTAGAACTCTTTCTGTCTGTACTTATTTGTTTGTTTAATTATTAATTATTTTTTCTCTTATCATTCGATGTTTCCCTTACTTAAAACAGGTGGGGTTTGGTGGCTACTGCTGAGTTCATTTTCTCTCTGTTTCTGGCTTGTAGAAGCGCTCAGGCACCTTGGAATGGTGGCCTTTTCAAGGATGCAGGGAACCACTTCCCTTTTTAGAGCCCTCATACCTTAACCTTCTCAACTTTTTCCCTGTTCCTTGGGCCACTTCTTCCTGGCTTGTCACTGCTTCTGATTCTTCTCCTTTTTCATTTGGCATGCCCAATGTTTGGCTCGGATTTTTTTCTGGGATTTTTATCAACTTTCTGGAAAATGGGAGGGGCTGTTTATTGTGTCTCACTGAAGACTGAGTTTTTGTTTTTGTTTTTTTTTTTTCGAAGGAAAATGATTGGCTTCTATCTCCAGAAAAGATACATGCAAGAAACTAACAACCCAACAACCCTTAGCTCTGGGGCTTCCTACTCCCAGCCTTTAAGACTCATCTACTGTGAAGTGAAGGTATAAATGGTGCTTCAGAACCTGTTGCTCTTTAACTTTCAATGATCAGAATAGTCTCTGAAATGTCTTCAATTGCAAATAACAGTGAGATGATGAGTTATCATCTGGGCCCACAATAGACTTCTAAGAATGGGATAATTTATTATTTGGGGAAAAAGTAAACTTATAATAAAACATGCCTCATCTCATGCAGTACTTTCCACACAGACATAAATGTAATATTTATATCTCAGGGAAATCAGGGCCACAAAAATAAAGTGCATAGATAGTATTATTGAGACTCAAAAATTCATTTTTTCTAATTTTGTTTAATTCTGCATCTTTCATGGCAGCTTTGGTTTTTCTGCTTATGAGTCATAGTAAGAAAATTTTGAAACAAAGCTGACAAGATTTATGAAAATTTCATTCCATTATTTTTTGGAAGAAAGTATGCATTTGTTTCTCTCATATGTCAGTGTCTCAACTGTGTTGAGCACCATAGCAAAAATGTTGATCTGGTTTACAGAGAGGTAAATAATCTTGTTACATCTGTCTTAGGTAACTTTAAAGAGCAACTATAATTCTGAATTTTAGAGTCAAACAGAACTGACTGTAGCTCTTATTCCCAGTGTAGACTTGAACCACTTACTTAAACTAATTAAGCCTCAGTTTCTCTCTCTGAAAAATCAAAATGATATTCATGCCTGCCTCTTAGGGATACTATAAGAATTGCCTGAGGAAATGAAACATAAAGCACTTAGCACATACCTGGCACAGAGCAAATTATCAGTAAATGTTGGATAATATTAGAATTATTATTGTTATGATTATTGTGCATTTCCATTGCTTGTAACTAATGAACAGTGACATAACAAAGTGCTTTCCTCCATAACCAAGTGTAAACTTTAGTTGTGTTATTTAGGCTTTCTTATACCTCATATAATTTCCTTACATGTAGATTTCTTATACATATAGTGAAGTATAACAGCTATTTTGGATCATCATTTTACTGTCCAAATAATAATATTTAATGACAGAGGTTCTGTGACTTGGTGGGTCTCCAATCACAAGTCTGAATTAGAACAGGCCCTTCAGATGGTGGAAAACTGCTCCTCTTCTCCCTTCATGACACAGCCTCACTCTCCATGATTACCATTCATAATCAGAAATGACATCAGAAATATGTCCTAAAATAATGCATACCGACAATAACATCATGATATACAACCTTTCATGTCGAGGGCATGAAGATTTGACTTTAGTGATTTTCAAACACAAATAACTGCCGTTCTATTCCTGTCCTTTCTATCTAATAATTAAGACCTTAATGCATTTTCAATAGTAATAGGCCCCAGTTAGTCGTGTTCTACTAATGATAAATTACTTAAATATATATTGTTTTCTTTATTCTTCAGGCAATGAAACTGACAGTTAATTGAGTTTAAAAAAATGTCTTGACCAAAATCAAAAATCAGTAAACAGTAGGTGGGACTGTCAGGTTTAACTCTTGCTCATCAGGCTCAAAGGAAGCGGCCCTAGCCAACATGCATGCTTGTACAACATATGGACCATTGCTGAGAAGATTTTTCAGACAGCCATTGTAGGCAAAATTATTCCCCCAAATGAACAATACCAAACTGTGGTATATATGGTGCTGCTTTCCTTTCCCCATGCATAATCCAGGTGGTGGTCGACCCATAGGGGCTGCACCTAGTACTCCACAGACTGCCTACAAATTCTACAGAATAAATAGTAGAACAGCTTGATGGATTCTTGTGAATTTACACACCATGCCAAAATTTCCAGCAACCTAACTCCACCGGTTTCTGTGTTAGTTGACATGGGGCAGAATATTTACACTGTTGATTTCTACAAGAGGTAATAAGAGCTGTGTAGCAATAAAGGGTCATTTAGGTCATCTATCGGGCTGAACTTACTTTTTAAAACTTGTGGGCAAGATGCGTTCTTAACAATCTTGAAATAAACTCAGCTGTATTTGATATATGGGGAAGCCACAGGAGGTGCTATATAATGGAGTGGCTATGGGCATTTGCTAGGGGTTGTTTTATTTTGCACATGCATGTAAAGCTCAGAGCAAATGCAGTTTGTATTCCAAAAATGACATACAGGTTTACAAGAATTTGGTCCTTAACATGAACTAAGGCATCTTTTGTGCTTCATATTTAGTATTTAGACAGAGAAGTTAATTTTGAAAAATGTAATGTAGTTTTTTTTTTTTTTTTTTCTTTGAGATGGAGTCTTGCTGTGTCGCCCAGGCTGGAGTGCAGTGGCACAATCTGGTTCACTGCGAGCTCCACCTCCTGGGTTCATACCATTCGCCCGCCACCACACCCGGCTAATGTTTTTGTTTTTTGTTTAGTAGAGATGGGTTTTCACTGTGTTAGCCAGGATGGTCTTGATCTCCTGACCTCATGATCCACCCACTTCAGTCTCCCAAAGTGCTGGGATTACAGGCGTGAGGTAATGTAGTCATTTTTAATAACTGTTTTGCTAAAATAGTTGTGATCTATACAGGAAGCACTGTCTTCTAAATTGTGTGAGGTATGTACTGTCTTCAGTTTATACTTTCAGAGCACAGTTTCAATGGCTGTCTACACACACACACACACTCACACATGCACACACAATTCTCAAGGTTGATGGTTAAGAAATAAATACTAATGACTTGGCTCTTCTGCAGCATAGCTTCTCTGCTAAACCTCTTGGGTCTAGTTCTTGGGTGTACCATACTTAGAATTCCTTCCCAGAGCAGTTCAATCTTCTTGATATGGTGCTAGTTAGCATAGCTTCGTGGTGAATATGTCCCACAAGTGACATGACTAAAATGAGACAGCCCAAATCCACAGTTATCAGCCACTAATAATCCTGTCAAGGCAAGCCTTTGCTTCGAACCTTGAAAGTTGTACTTGATACATCAAGATGACTTTATAGAACTGTAGTAATTTTTTTCTACTACAGTGAATAATACTCATGCGATATACATATTTTGATATTTTGTTGTTGCATTTTAAGTGGCTGTGTTTATTTACATCAGAAAAATATCACATGATCTTTCTTATATGGATATACCATTGAAAGTGCTCCATCCCAAGTCATTCCTTTCCATGATTTTCTATCTCAGTTCCTTTTTTGGTTTACTTTATATTACTCACTCATCACAATTTGTATTTACTTTATTTCTTCATTTTATATAGTTCCACTGGATACAGAATATGTCTGTTTTATTCGCCATTGGATCAAATATAAATAACAATGTAAAGGCCCTCAATAACTATCTGTTTAATGAATGAGTGAATAAAGAAATGAATGGATGAAATAAAAGATAGGTATTAACAACTGAAGCAATCACCTCTTTAGCTCTGCAAATACTTTTTGAGAAGGCCAACAAGAGGCAGTCTTTCTAATATTTTAAAATATTTTTCCACAGACAACTGGGTTGCAAATGGTAGACTTTGGATGAAATCATTGGGGAACGGGAGGAAAGGAGTGTGACTAAGTATGGGAATTATGTTTGTTTCAATGTGCCCTAGTAAGTTCAAATTTCATACTGAGGTGGGGACAGGATAGTCTTTATTTCAAACAAGAAAAGAAAAGCAGTTTTGTAATCTTTAGGCTAGTCTCTAGAACGACTATGGGCATTAGCAAAATCCTTGATCTGGAAGCCAGCCTTGAGGAGGTTCCTTTTGTGAGTCTTGTCCTCTCATAGCAAAGATTTGGAGATTCCAAGCAGGCCTCAGTAGTCTGTGCAAGTGCTAATGTATGAATCAAAAAGGTGCCTGCTGACTATCACCTCCATGCTATTGACTTTAGAGTCAATATGCACAGAAAGCAAAAGGAAAGAAAGGTACTGGACAAATTAAACTGTAATAATATTCTTCAGGCCTTTATCCAAAGTGAAAGGACTTAGAAACAAAGTCAAATATCACATGTTCTCATTTATAATTGGGAGCTAAACAATGGGAACTTATGAACATAGAGAGTGGAATAATAGACCCTGGAGACTCCAAAAGGTAGTAGGGTGGCAGGGGACAGGGAGGTGTGGAGGGTGGGGGTAGGTGGTGAAGGCTGCAAAATCACCTATTGGGTAAAATGTTCACTATCTGGGTATACTAAAGCCCAGAGTTCCCACTGTGCTACATATGCATGTCAGATATCTGCACTTGTACCTCCTAAACATAAATTTTTTTTTAAATTAAAAAAGTAATAATCATTATCCTCAGGGCAAATGTGAGCTTGCTCACTGTGTTAAGTAAATGCTCATATTAAATTTGAAACACTTTGTGAAAAGGTGTTTAGCTTTTTATTTTTGCTTTTTTATATTTTTGCAAACAAGATTTAAACAGACAAGTATCCAATGATTTAAATTTACCAGTATATTACAGTATTATTTATGCTAAAAAATTAGACACAAATTGATTTTCTAGGAATCTGAAAATGGTTCAATGACTTGTGATACATCCTTATGATAGAATGTTAGGAAAGGTGTGAAGAGGGAAGCCCATGTTCCCCAGTCCCCATGTTCTCACTGTCACTTTCCATCACTCTCACACTGGCCTTGTAAGAAGCCCTTGCCCTCCTCACTACCTGTACTCCCCAAGGTCAGAGGAGTTACTAAACTCATTGGTACAAGTCTGATTTCATTAGCTCACATTTTTCAGTAGTGTGGAATTCCTTTACCTCACAGGTGGAGACACAGTTTCAGCCTCTATTTCATTCTCTCTCTTTTCCTTGGGTCGCGCTCTTTGGAGAACTGAAAGAAAGTTAGTGAGATTCTTCCCTGGGTCTTTTCTGCATGTAAAAGCACACCTAGCTCAGGATCCATGGATTGCCTGCTTGCTGTTCAGAATATATATCTTAAAAACCTGATAAGGCAATGTCTCTCTATATAATTCCTCATTTTTCAGATTGTAGTTATTTGTGGATCTCTGTTTTCCAAATAACTTAAGAAACTTTATTGAGTTCCTCAAATGTCTAAATAGATATTAATTGAACTTGCATTAAATTTTTAGAAGAACATAGGTAGCTTCATCTGTGTAATATAAATGACATCTATACACAACCATAAGATGTTTTTCTATTTGTCTTTTATTAATGTTATAGTTTCCTCCAAGAAGATCTTACGCTTTCTAAATAAAGTTAATACTTACAATTTTTGCTGTGTTTGTACATGATTTTTATTAATTATTTTTCTAGTTGCTTATTGCCAGTGCTGTATAACTTCGTAGGTTAATTTTATTTCTGGCAGTATTTCTAAATGTTTTTATTAGTTCTTAAACATTCTTGATTTTGTTTCATTTTCTAGATAGTCATATGCCATGTGTAAATAATCCATGACTTGTCTGCAACCTTAAAGAAAAGCAATATATAATTCACATTTTCTCCTATACTATACTGGAAGTGAGGAACCTATGATGTTTTATAAAAGCAACTATATCTTCCAACAGTTTATCAGAAGCACTATATTTTGGGGAAAATAAGGGTGGTAATATATGTCAGTCCACCTAACTCCTTGGTTTTGTAATTAATTGATTAAAAGTCAACAATCACAAAGGAAAAAGAAGAGAAAAAAAATAACGTGGTAGTAGAGAGAGCAGGCACATATTTCATGCAGAAGGAATTTTTCAAATATAAACTTAATCTGCTCCCTCTTTCCTATCATATCCTGTTCCAAGGCATACAGAAAGTGAGCTGCCATCCAAGAATTTAAGGTATCTCTTCCTCTCCTGGAAAGAAAGGGGGAAAGAGGTTGAAAGCATGACTTTCTTTATTGAATGAATGGATTCTGCCAAAGCACCCAGCCTGAAAGCAGAGAGACAATGCCTCACCACAAGAAGTCTTTTGGGACATGCATGTGGAATTGTGAAATTTCTTTGTAGTGTGGCTAAGCAGCTGGGTCATTCTAGCAGGACCAGGGGGAAAAGGGTAACACTGTGAGGTGAGCACAGTCCCATTCTGATCCCAAAGAAAACTGCTTTAGTTCCTCTGTAACTATCCCTCCCCACCCTTCTATACCCCAGACAGGGGGTTCTTATCATCTACACACACACACACACACACACACACACACACACACACACACATTCTTCAGAATACAGATAAGGCACTGTGAGCTTGATGTTTGCCCTGAGTCAAGAAATTAAAACAAGATACTGCTTTGAACATTGGTTTGTCATTATTGGTGTGGTTTTGCTTATTGTTTCTACAGAGACACTAGATTTCAACCATCTGCCTTGACCTTGAACTTTTAAAAATTACATCTATTTTCACAATTTTTGGTATTCCAGTCTTAGCTCTGTTCTACTGTGGCTATGGGTTCTGGTCTCTGCTGGCTGTCTCCCTGGCTGATGTGCTTGTTTTGGCTCCATGGATTCCTGCTAGCTTCTTACTCATCCGGTGGTTGAGGTCAAAGTTGAAGGACTCTCTACATCCACATTTCTGCCATATTCTCTAACTATTCAATATGCTTTCTAACTTCCATGAATCAACTGACCTCGACATCGAGTGTAAGCATGGGAGTAGGGGGTAGTTTTCAAAATAGATTCATACTAAGTTAAAAAATTAACTATTATCTCTATTATGTCTATTCTAAAATGAAGATGAGACTGCTTTGGAGAGAGGAACTTTAATTAACCTCCCCCATCCCTCTAGAAAGATTCTTATCTCATGCATCTTTTTATGGTGCAAAGAGAAAGACTCAACTATTAACTGAATATGATCCTCAAGAACGCTACAGGTCAGTTTTGAAAGTTTTTTTTTAAATGAAAAGAAATACAATAATCTCTGTAAGTGCTTTTCATTTTCCAGTTCAAATCTAATGATTTTATTTTTTTGAAAAGTAGATATTTTACTTTAGAGTTGTACCAGTAGAAAATGAAGTAAGAAGAAGAGTAGTATTGGTAATGGAGAAAAAAATTAGTATAATTTACTTTACCTAGAAAGAGAGTATTTCTAAGGATAACAAATCAATTCATTTCAGACTGATCACAAAGAAGAACCCCCAATATACTTAATGCTTAATTCTTTAGGATCTAAGTTTCAATTATGTAAGAATCATATAGAAAGGTTATCTGATTAACAAGACAGAGAAAAAGAAACATTCCCGTTCACTATCTTCTTTCTTACCCACTTTCACAAACACTATATGATAACTGATTGTTGCCAATATAATTCTACTTAATCATTTTTATGAGAATTAGGTGGCCAAACTTTTCATCAAACATCTACTAAATATTGGGAAAATACAGGCTTCATAGTCATATTTAATTTAGTAGTCTACAAAAGGATTATATGAAAACTGTATTTATATATGCAGAACAAATGGAAGAAATGGGGATATATATTTTCCTAGTAGTCTGTGGTGGCATCGAATTTAACCTTGGGATACCTGGAATAAAATGCCTTGTGATGGGAAGAATCGAGAAATTAACTCCAATTACTCACTTCATTTAGAAGATATAATATCTATTTCACTTAAAATTAAAGCACATATATGTTTTTGGTCTTGTGCTTAAAAAACACGAAAGAAAAAGCTGAACATATTAGGAATTAAGAAACCTATTTATTATTTTTTAGAGGAGTTGTTGGAAATCACTTACAAATTTGGATCATGATCTAGGTTGAGTAATCTTCTACATCTAGATTACTGTTATCTGTGAATCTAATTTATGATAACCTTCCAGGTTACCTGTGGCTAAGAGATCTCTTTTGTTCAGTGGCATCTTGCTAACTGGCTGCCTTTTGGAGGCAGAAAGCTGAATTTGTTAATATGAATAACACACTGGGAGGCTATGAACAGTCAAGACAGAGTAACGAGCCTCAATCTAATTTTTATCTTCCTGTCATCCTGGATAGATTCCCTAAGAGACAATAATGAAAAGTGCAGAGAAAAAATTCCTACCAGATGAGAACAGTAAATTGTGTTTTGACAGCCAGCTTTGGACTTCGTCTCTCCTCTTCTAAGTAATCATACAAAGAATGTGTGAGCTGAGGAGTATGAGGCGACATTTTTCTGAAACTGATAATGAACATGGAGCCAAAACTGCAACCCAAGGTCACAGATAATGGAAAATACACCATAGGCATTTTCATTGCCTTTATGTTCTTAATGATGTCCTCATTGTCTCTTACTGGGTTTGTGTTTTGTGTTCTTTTTACAGTTGCTTATGTTTCCTGCTCTTTGCCATTTGCTCTAAGGCTGCCACTAGCACTTCCATAAAATATCTTAATGGCCCCCCACAGGGCTTTGGTAGTAAAGGGTCTGCTAATGTTTCCATGATGACCCTGGTCTTGAAGATCTTTATATCACAGTCATCTTAATTTGCATTAGACCACGGGGAACATGTCACGTAGGTCAGTCTTGGAAGCACTGTTTTTGGTTTGTGTGAAAAAATTTATAGCTTAAATTTCTCAGCAGTTGTGTAGCGCTAGAGCACTGAATCTAGTTACAGTAGCATTTGCTGGAGTTTTAGCTGAGTAACTTTCCATAAAAGTTAATTGGAATTACCTGAATGGAGCCTCAGGCAATGCTTTGAAAATAGAGACTAACCTTGTAATTGCCTTGTTCTCCTTTCACCTTCTCCTCTTGCCTTAAATAGTAGTACTGTAGCTGATAAGCTAGAATGTCATCTTACAGATGAAGACAGAATGACATAATAATTAAAAATAAACTATACTTTGGTTTAATAAAGGACTCCAGTATAAATACAAGACAAAGCAAGTGTTTTGAAATGTCAGGGTGACCTAGAGCAGTGATAATAGAAAGATGCAGATGTCCATGGCACGATCCCCTGGGAACAGATACCATCCCAGCATGGTGGTCTCTCACTTGACTTGGACTCAAAGGAAATTAGATACTACTTGAAAAAATATTTGCAGTCCATTCTCTTTTTATAAAATATAATAGCTGTTTCAAAAGTTTTATTTAAATCCCAATTTAAAGAATCAAGAAAAGAGTAGAGAATACAAGGAAAAAGACCAGTAATACCCACACTTACACATTGTTTGAATTTGAAAACATATTTTAGTATTTAATTATTCTTTGAATCATCACAACAATATTGTGATTCACTAATAAAATACTTATTTTCAAGCTAAATAAGGAAATGATCTTCTGGCAGCATGAACATTGCATACAAAACTGGATTCAAATCCTGCCCTATCACTTTCTAGGTGAGGGTTTGGGGGAAGTTACTCAATTTCTATGAACTTGCAAATAAACAATGTAGTGTCATATTTACAGGACAGTTATAGGGAGTGAATGAGATTTATGCATAACCTCACGCAATCCTAGCACATAGAAGGCAGGTAGAATGTTCTAGCCCCTTGTTTTTTTTTTTTTTTTCCTTTAAGAATATGAGGACTCACTTACCATCTCATAGATGGTTAATAGTGGAGATTAAATTAAAAAATGAGTGTTCTGACTTTTGGCCTGAATTTGTTACCTTTCATACCTTGTTGATTATAATTAAAGATAATTTGTCAAATATTCACACATAATTTTGCTTTAATTTACTCATTTTCTAATCAAATAAGAAAGTATGGTAACCGAAGAATAATAATCTAGTACTAAGCATTATGGGAAAAACAGAATAGAGAAATTTCTTTCTTTCCAAATGAATTTAAGAAAATTTAAGGAAATCAGAAAAATTACTACTATCTGCCAAAATTCATGGAAAATAATATGTAGCATCTGCCACAAAGTCCCACAGAAAACAAAAATCTAGGATGTGAAATGTGAAGTAAAGAGAGTCAAACTATGTAGATAACAAATTTGACCTTTCCTTCTTAATATCTAAGTCACTCTCTAGTGAGTTAGTGATTTGATCGTATTACCCATTTTATTCACAGAAATGCACCTCAGGATGTGTTCTAAAGAAACTACTTCAGAAAATCTTCAATTTGTAGTATAGCCAGATGTCTTGGTTTGCCTGGGACAGTCTCTGTTTAGGTCTGTTATTCTGGTGTAATTTTTAATAGTTCCACCTTTTCACTCTCAAAGGTGTCCATATTTAACATGTATGATAAATTACATGGTCATTCTATTAATTAAGGACACAAGCTCTTGTCATTAGAATATATAGGGTTCTGTCATAATTCTAAACCCAATACCAGGCATCATAGTCGTTTTGCCTATTGAGGTTCATTACTCCTTGTCACAATCCAACTTCTAGAGATTGTGGAATAGGAAGCGAGGCTGAGATTGAATATCAGGTCCGGTACAAAAGAATGCGTAGTTTATAGAAGCACAAGGAAGAGCATCACTGTTGGATACATCCGCTACATCAAAATTAAAGCATTAAAAAGCATTAACATCTTAAAAGAGTTTCTAGTAAAGAAAGTTAGATAATAAAGAGCAGAGTATCTGAACAGAGCATTCAGATGATGGAAGTCAGCCGCAAGTCGGACCCAGTTAGTTACATGTACTCAGAGGCTCAGGTTTGAAGTACACATGCAATTGTTGACAAAATTGTCAACATTGTAAATAGCCACATCACTTAGTCCTATGAACCATTTTGATTATGGTTCTGGAAAAGCTTCCTGTTAGATTGTGCCTGGCAAAATGTATCATGCATTTGGTTCAATGTAATTGGTTGGTTGTCTTAGTTTCTTGGAGTAAATAGATGAACTCCTGTATACCAGTTGCATTACTAGGTTGAACCATATGAAATTGTTGCTTTCCAACCATTTGGACTTAAAAAAGTGGAATTCCATCTGGTTTAACTTAATATAACATTTAAAAGATAGGATAAGGAAGAGAGGGGCTTAATTCAGCAGAGTAAATGACCTTGAAGCATTACTGAGTGTGAGAGGAGTAGAAGACAGGGAGAAGTCACTAAACAAATGCTTACTGAGCACCTGTTTCTACATGCCAAGGAAGTGTGCTGAATGCTTGGGATAGGACTGGAGCTAAACGTACACACGGCCTCTTCTATCTGTCATGGAACAGTCTATTGGGAACATAAATTAAGAATCACCCTCTAGATATTTGTCTTGTGTTTAAAGATGAATTCGGATGAAGCAGCTGCTCTTCCTCCTTTCTCTTATGTTTAATACTTTCTTCCTCTTCTCCTTTCCAGCTTTTAGTCAATTCCAAAATATTTTTGTACTAATTTCCATTCACATTTCTTGCTCCGTCTGAAAGTCTAAGCTCATATTGCTCTAATAAACTTATTTTTCTATGGCTTGTATTAGTTACCTGCTTTGAGATCTGTGCCTTCTTCTCCCCAAAGCACATAAGTTCTTTGAAGACAGAATATGGGAACTCTTAAATGTAATTAATGTGTCCTTGTATTCATTGTATTCCTGGCCTTAAATGTTGCTCAATAAATTCTCATTGACTCAAATGGTAACCAGTCCATATTGGTGATGGCATCTGGACTATTGTCTGAGCCTCAGCAAATCCAATAATATAGATAAATATAGATGTAACAATTACTATTCACCATTTAGAAATTAAATATAGTCACTACACATTATATTTGAAATCAATTAAAATAATTTGCCTTTCTCATGTGTGTGGCCTTAGTTTCTTCACATCAAACAATTATTTTTTACTGCTTAAAATGAAAATAAAACAATTATCAATTTGACTCTTGGTGTTTGCCACTTTTTTATGCAATCATATGAGAAACACAAAATTTTATTAGATGGTATTAAACATAAGGAAACCTTTCCGTAAAAAGCTATAGTGACTTTAAGAAACAATTTTTCTCTTGCTTCTTTTCCTGAGAAGAGACCTTGAATCCAGAACCTGAAGGTCACTCTTGGTTGTCCTAAGATGTCAGTGGAAATGAGGACAGCCAAGAAGCTGGACAGTCACCAAGAGATTTGCTAATGTACAATTTGTCTGGCTTCCTGCATTTTGCAATATTTTCATAACAATGTATCCACTTGAAGAACATAATAGATAATAACCAGCAATTTACCACATAAAACAAATAAAAACTGACCTATATGTCTACATGGAGGAGGAGAGGGGAATTACACACACACGCACACACACACATTCCTTTGCATTTAGTTTAGAATTTGCCATAATACTGACAGATTCATTTATGCCTTTTTCTACCATAAATATACGGTACATATAATACATTATATATATAATATATGCATATTAGATATGTTCAGTATGCTTATTTAGACAGCTTATTACTTAAACCAGTAATATTAATAAGTGCATATATTCTCCTCTAAATACAGTATTTCTAACAATGTTTTCAGAACATGCATTAAGTAATAATCTTTGAATATGTTAAATGTGCTTTATACAGAAATTCTCCAAAATAATTAGCATGGGGCTACTCCTAAGCCTAGGGAAACCAAAACCTAGACTTTAGAATTGAGGAGCAAAACAGGTTTAACAAAGTAGGTTGCTTGCCCTTAGCAGAGTACTGTCTGTGGTTCCTATGATAGATGGGTGGGTTGTGCTAGAGGCTGAAGGCCAGCGCGTGCTGTCAGGGAAAGGCCATGATAACTCAGGGCTTTACTCTGCTTCTTGCTAGTGTTTAGGTGAAAGCTATCAAAGTGATTCACAAAGTAATCATTTTGCTGCCTAAGAATATGGAACTTAGCTCTAGTAATAAATTCTACTTCGGCATCTGGAGACCACTTTCTAAACAATTCTCTGTTTAGAGCACCAGATAGTGAGGTTTTTAAAGGTGCTTCTCTGCTTCTCTGCTATAAGCTCCAGGTCAGAGGTGAATACGCACGTCTGCTCTGCTCTTTGTCTCCCAGCATCAGGCCAGTACTTGACCCATCGTACATTATCAATAATTGTTTGTGAGCTTAATTTAACTCAATGTGGAAAATGAGTCCGTCTTAATTTTCTTTATAACTTTAAATTAGAGCTTTCCATCTACTGAAGGAGGAAAGATCATAAATAAAGTGAAAGAATAGCAAAATGGGAGGAAATAAGATAATCAGATTTGCAATTATTTCAGTCTGAGCTAATACTTGCTAAGTGTTATTATTAATGTTCCAGGCAATTTTCTAGGAAGGTAGGTACTCATCTAACCCATCTGACAGATGAAGAAATTGAGGCACAGAAAGTTTAAGTGATTTGCCTAAGGTCACAACACAAGTGCCAGGGTCAGGATTTGATCTAGGTAATAAACAGAGCCTGCACTGTTAACTGAAAGGTTAGTTTCCTCCAGACTATTATGCTATCAAGTTAGGTTATAAAAGCATCTAAGGGAAAGGAAAACGTGTTTGAAGAAGGTTGACAAATTTTGCAAATTTATACAACACTGAAAAAAAGTAAAGTCTAAGACTTCACAATAATAATTCTGCTTTCAGTACTGGGATTAATAGTAATTCTGCTTTATATGCTGAGAGTTAATCAAGTATAAAAAATTCAGCATGATAGGTGAGCTCCAGATGAGTTACCACCTGACATAAGCACATATGTATATTCATTCAACAACAAACACAAACACATTGAGCAGCTACCATGTTCAAGGCAATATGCTAGTGACGTGGGCAGGAAGTACAACTTTTCAGACCTGAAGGGCACCGAGAGGTATATGAATAGCTGCAGTGCAAAAGAGCAGCATAAATAGCATGATTTGGAGAGGGAGATAATTGTTCCCCCTGTGGGGACCTGCACATTTGGAGACCATGGGACTGCTTGCAGCAAGCTGCTTGTAACAAGCAAGGAACATTCAAGAGAAATACCCAGTAGTATAACTCAATTGGTGCATACAGTGCATGAAGCAGATGAAGGATTTACAAGATGCCAGCCCTGTTGATGAAGATGTGGAATGCCAAGGCAAGGTAAGGAAAGGGTAGGCATGTAGGTAGGTGTGACTGTCTTATCTTCTTATGCATTATTTTTCTATCTTGCAGCCTCCTATCAACCATTTTTTCAGCCAAACATAGTTGACTGCTACTTGTTGGTGTAAACACAAATACATCACAATTGTGATGGAAAGAACAAGGACTTTGACATGCGATAGACCTCTGTAGGAATCCAGGCTCCATCTCTCTCTGTAGCTCTGAGATCTCAAAAAAATTATTTAATATCTATAGATCTTGATTTCTTTATCTGTGAAATTAGCATAATATTATCATAACCTGAAGAATTATTATGAAGAGTAAAATAAACTCAAACCACAGTGTCTTGCTTCATAATTACTACTGAATGTTCATTATTTACCTAACAGTATGACTATCATCCTGTAATGAATGGAAAGCTACTGAAAATGTTTTAGGCAAGTGAGTAAGACAGTTGATAACTAGATCTTGGTTTTGATTTCTATATAGAGCAGAAAAGAGGCTTGATTTTTGACTTAAAGAATTCATCAGTAGGTAGTGATATATAATATTTAGTAATCTACTTCTATTGCTGTTGCTCAGATTTGTGGAACACAAGTCACTCTGCAATTACATTGCAAGTACCAAGAATTTAAAGAGATTTGGTCTGATTCCCTCCCCCTGGGCATAGGCATAGTCAGAGACTACCAGTCTTCTGTGTATAAAGGCACTGGGCTGTCTGGAAAACATTTTTCGGTTACGCAACTACTGTCTTACACTTCTCTCCTGCTTCTTATTAATAAATATACTAATAGAAACTACGAAAACTAGTAGGGGCAAAATACCCTTGGGCTACCTTGTGGGGATTCTGCTGTGCCTATTATGGTTAATTGTTTCATGCACACACGTACATGGTCAGGATAGGCAGACGGCCACATCTGTTCTTATCATTAGTCTCCAGAATAGCTAAAAAGATAAAAGAAAAGTAACTACAGTCTCAACATGATGAGTATTGCATGTTAGGGGTCAAAGAGAAAACATCGGGGATGTAGGTGGTTTAGAAATGAGGACACGTGAATCTTACGGCAGAAGTACAATTTTCTAGGCTATTGATATAATATCCATATACTGAACACCTGCTTTCCTATTTCTTTCCTATATTTTTACTTCTGAGCATAACTAAAGATTTACCTTCGTGTCTTTCTTTCAGACTTCTAGCCTCCAGAGATTTTAAGGATATATATTCCTTTTTTTCTTATGGTTTTAAGTTTCTGGAATTTTTTCTTCAGAGTTGAATGGAGAGAGCCACTTATCACTCCATGCTTTTAGCCTGTCCAAGTCCATCTAAGCACTCTTTGTGAATGCCCCTTCAACACCCCAACTATCCCTATGTCAGCAGATTTTATCCTCTTAATTCAGATGCCCTCTTTCGGGTCACTGATGTATAGAGCGAACAAAAATCCGTCTTAATATTTATCCCTGTAGCAGTCCATTAGTTAGTCCTGACCAGTTACCATTCTCAATTCCCTTCGATCTTAGTTATTCAAACTACCTTCCTCCTCATTCAAATATCTTGTTCCTTCACACCTTAATTGCTGACCTTGTAAATCAGTTTTTTTGTATTCCATTACATTAAGAAATGTCTTAAATTCTGGGGAAATTATATATTCATTGCTCTTACTCCCTCTACATAAGTGCTTCACGACCCTTGTTCAAGAACATTTTATCAGTTTTATAATGCACAGCCTCTTTTAGTGAATTAACATTCTCTCTTTTAATATACTCATTTTATATATACTCTTTCCTCTTTAGTTTCCCTTTTAGAAAAAGCAATAATTTCTGTGTATTTTACTTGCTATGTTTTAGTATACATAACTCTATCATTTAAAAGATTAGCATATATTTTAAATATTTTCAATGTATATTGATTTCATATTTTAAAATGAAAATATATTTTATAAGTTAATGTTATTTCCCTGAATTTGCTGATAAGCCATGGAAGATAAACTGCTTTCTGAGAATCACAAGTCATGGACTATACGAATGTTTTTGTCAGTGAGCCATTTCTAAAGGTTTACCTATCATCTGTGTGTCAGCCAGGGTTCTCCAGAGAAACACCATCAGTAGGATATGCATAGATACACAAGAGAGGATTTGTTATGGGACTTGGCTCACATGATTATGGAAGCTGACAAGTCCCACAATATGTCACCTGCAAACTGGAGAACAGGGAAAGTTGGTGTTCTAATTCAGTTTGAGCACAAAGACTTAAGAACCCTGGATGGGGTGAGTAGGGGTGAGGCTTCATGTAAGACTAGGAGTTCAGAGGCCCAAGAACCTGGGGTTCCATTGTCTGTGTGCATAAGAGGATGCATGTGCTCCAAAAGAGGAGGCAAACTCACTCTTCTTCAGCCATTTTGTTCCATCGGAACCTATGAGGAATTGAATGATGCCCACTCACATTTGTGAGAGCAGGTCTTTTTTACTCAGATTTAAATGCTGATCTCTTCCAGCAACTCCCTCATACACACACCCAGCAATAACACTTTACCACCTCTCTGGGTATCCCTTAACCCAGTTAAGTTGACACATAAAATTAACCATCACAATCTAATAACTGTAAATTGCCTAAGAAACATTGGCTAAATTTTACTATTGATGAGCTTGAAGCATTCACTTATCTTTAAGAGATCATACTCTTCTTGGTGACTAAACCAAGCTTAGAAGTCCTTAGTAACAAAATTTTTGACTTGAAAACTCTTTTTAGGTCTGAGTATAGTTGACTGCTACTTGTGGTGTTCCTGAATTACAGCGTTGACTGTTAAATGGTTTATCGATGTTCTGAGCATCAAGATAAAAAACCAAAATTTATTTTTGACTGTATTAGTACTCACAGAAACTCTGTACAGATTGTTCATGTGTATTATTTAAGATTTAACATCATCATCATCACCCTGTAGATAACACAGATGACTTTAGGTTGGCTTTAATAATGTATTGATTCTGATTGTAAGGACATAGAAATTTCAGTCAATTTTAGGTCACATATAGCTAATATCCACCACAGGAAACATAATTAATGCTGAGAAAGTAGAAAGTTTCCTCATACTGATTGAACTTTTAAAAAATAACTACAATAAGATGGCCGAATAGGAACAGCTCTGGTCTGCAGCTCCCAATGAGATTGATGCAGAAGGCAGTGATTTCTGCGTTTCCAGCTCAGGTACCCGGTTCATCTCATTGGGACTGGTTGGACACTGGGTACAGCCCAAGGAGGGAGAGGTGAGCAGGGTGGGGTGTTACCTCACCAGGGAAGTGCAAGGGATTGTGGAATCCCCTATCCTAGCCAAGGAAAGCCATTAGGGACTGTACCACGTACTCTGGCCCAGATACTGCACTTTCCCCACGGTCTTCACAACCTGCAGACCAGGAGACCTTCCAGTGCCTACACCAGCAGGGTCCTGGGTTTCCAGCACAAAACTGGGTGGCCTTTGGGCAGACACTGAGCTAGGTGCAGGAGTTTTTTTTCATACCCCAGTGGCACCTGGAATGCCAGAAAGACAGAACCTTTTACTCCCCTGCAAAGGGGGCTAAAGCCAGGGAGCCAAGCAGTCTGGCTAGGCTGGTTCCATCCCCAAGGAGCCCAGCAAGCTAAGATCCGCTGGCTTGAAATTCTCACTGCCAGCACAGCAGCAGTCTGAGCTCGACCTGGGACACCCGAGCTTGGTGGGGAGAGGGGCATCTGCTGTTGCTGAGGCATGAGTAGGTGGTTTCACCATCACAGTGTAAACAAAGCCACCAGGAAGTTTAAACTGGGTGGAGCCGACCACAGCTAAGCAAGGCTGCTGCTGCCAGACTGTCTCCTCTCTGGGTAGGGCGTCTCTGAAAAAAAAGGCAGCAGCCCCAGTCAGGGACTTATATATATAAACCCCACCTCCCTGGGACAGAGCACCTGTGGAAGGGGTGGTTGTGTGTGCAGCTTCAGCAGACTTAAACGTCTCTACCTGGCAGCTCTGAAGACAGCAGTGTATCTACCATCACAGCGTTTGAGCTCTGATAAGGGACACATTACCTCCTCAAGTGGGTCCCTGACCCCTGTGTATCCTGACTAGGAAACACATCCCAGTAGGGACTGACAGACACCTCATACAGGAGAGTTCTGGCTGGCATCTGGCAAGTGCCCCTCTGGGACACAGCTTCCAGAGGAAGGAACAGGCAGCAATCTTTGCTGGTCTGCAGCCTCCACCAGTGACACCCAGACAAACAGGGTCTGGAGTGGACCTCCAGCAAACCCCAGCAGACCTGCAGCAGAGAGGCATGACTCTTGGAAGGAAAACTAACAAACAGAAAGGAATAGCATCAATATCAACAAAAAGGACATCCATTCAGAGACCCTATCCAAAGGTCACTGACTTCAAAGAACAGAGGTAGATAAATCCACGAAGATGGGGAGAAACTAGCACAAAAATCCTGAAAATTCCAAAAACCAGAATGCCTCTTCTCCAAAGGATCACAACTCCGTGCCAGCAAGGGAACAAAACTGGACGGAGAATGAGTTTGATGAACTGGCAGTAGGCTTCAGAAGGTGGGTAATAACAAACTCAATTAAAAGAACTAGAGAAGCAAGAGCAAACAAATTCAAAAGCTATCAGAAGACAAGAAATAACTAAGATCAGAGCAGAACTGAAGGAGACAGAGACAGGAAAAATCCTTCAAAAAATCAATGAATCCAGAGCTGGTTTTTTGAAAAGATCAACAAAATAGATCACTAGCCAGACTAATAAGAAAGAAAGAAAAATCAAATAGATGCAATAAAAAATGGTAAAGGGGGTATCACCACGGATCCCACAAAAATACAAACTACCATCAGAGAATACTATAAACACCTCTACACAAATAAACTAGAAAATCTAAAAGCAATGGATAAATTCCTGGGCACATATACCCTCCTGAGACTAAACCAGGAAGAACTCAAATCCCTGAATAGATCAATAACAATTTCTGAAACTGAGGCAGCAATTAACAGCCTACCAACCAAAAACAGTCCAGGATCAGACGGATTCACAGCCGTATTCTACCAGAGGTACAAAGAGGAACTAGTACCATTCCTTCTAAAACTATTCCAAACAAGAGAAAAAGAGGGAACCCTCCCTAACTCATTTTATGAGGCCAGCATCATCCTGATACCAAAACCTGGCAGAGACACACAAAAAAAGAAAATTTCAAGCAAATATCCCTGATTAACATTGATGTGAAAATCCTCAATAAAATACTGGTAAATCGAATCCAGCAGCACATCAAAAACCTTAACCCCCATGATCAAGTTAGCTTCATCACTGGGATACAAGGCTGATTCAACATATGCAAATCAATACATGTAATCCATTGCTTAAACAGAACCAATGACAAAAAACCACATGATTATCTCAACAGATGCAGAAAAGGTCTTCAAGAAAATTCAACAGCCCTTCATGCTAAAATCTCTCAATGAACTAGGCATTAATGGAACATATCTCAAAATAATAAGAGCTATTTATGACAAACCCACAGCCCATATCATACTGAATGAGCAAAAACTGGAAGCATTCCCTTTGAAAACCGGCACAAGACAAGGAGGTCCTCTCTCACCACTCCTATTTAACTTAGTATTGGAAGTTCTGGCCAGGGCAATCAGGCAAGAAAGCAATAAAGGGTATTCAAATAGGAAAAGAGGAAGTCAAATTATCTCTGTTTGCAGATGACATGATTGTATATTTAGAATACCCCATCGTCTTAACCTCAAATCTCCTTAAGCTGATAAACAACTTCAGTAAAGTGTCAGGACAGAAAATCAATGTGCAAAAATCACAAGCATTCCTATATACCAATAACAGACAAACAGAGAGCCAAATCATGAGTGAACTCCCATTCACAATTGCTACAAAGAGAATAAAATACCTAGGAATCCAACTTACAAGGTATGGGAAGGATCTCCTTAAGGAGAACTACAAACCACTGCTCAAGGAAATAAGAGAGGACACAAACAAATGGGAAAACATTCCATGCTTATGGATAGGAAGAACCAATATCATCAAAATGGCCACACTGCCCAAAGCAATTTATAGATTCAATGATATCCTGATCAAGATACCATTGACTTTCTTCACAGAATTAGAAAAAAGCTACTTTAAAATTCATTTGTAATCAAAAACAGAGCCCACATAACCAAGACCATCCTAAGCAGAAAGAAGAAAGCTGGAGGCATTGCGCTACCTGACTTCAAACTATACTACAAGGCTACAGTAACAAAAACAGCATGGTACTGATACCAAAACAGATATATAGACAAATGGAACAGAAAAGAAGCCTCAGAAATAACACCATACATCTGCAACCATCTGATCTTTGACAAACCTGACAAAAACAAGCAATGGGGAAAGGATTCCCTATTTAATAAATGATGTTGGGAAAACTGGCTAGCCATGCGCAGAAAGCTGAAACTGGATCCCTTCCTTACACCTTATACAAAAATTCAGATGGATTAAAGACTTAAATGTAAGACCTAAAACCATAAAAACCTTGGAAGAAAACCTAGGCAATACCATTCAGTACACTGGCATGGGCAAAGACTTCATGATGAAAACACCAAAAGCAATGGCAACAAAAGTCAAAATAGACAAATGGGGTCTGATTAAACTAAAGAGCTTCTGCACAGCAAAAGAAACTATCATCAGAGTGAACAGGCAACCTACAGAATGGGAGAAAATTTTTGCAATGTATCCATCTGACAAAGGGCTAATATGTAGAATTTACAAAGAACTTAAACTGATTTACAAGAAAAAAACAATCAACCCCATCAAAAAGTGGGCAAAGGATATGAATAGACACTTCTCAAAAGAAGACATTTGTGCAGCCAACAAACATATGAAAAAAAGCTCATCATCACTGGTCATTAGAGAAATGCAAATAAAAACCACAATGAGATACCATCTCATGACAGTCAGAATGGCAATAATTAAAAATCCAGGGAACAACAGATGCTGGAGAGGATGTGGAGAAATAGAAATGCTTTTATACTGTTGGTGGGAGTGTAAATTAGTTCAACCATCGTGGAAGACAGTGTGACAATTCCTCAAGGATCTAGAACTAGAAATACCATTTGACCCAGCAATCCCATTACTGGGTACATACCCAAAGGATTATAAATCATTCTACTATAAAGACACATGCACACATATGTTTATTGTGACACTGTTCACAATAGCAAAGACTTGGAACCAACCCAAATGCCCATCAATGATAGACTGGATAAAGAAAATGTGGCACATATACACCATAGAATACTATGCAGCCACAAAAAAGGATGCGTTCATGTCCTTTGCAGGGTCATGGATGAAGTTGGAAACCATCATTCTCAGCAGATTAACACAGGAACAGAAAACCAAATACTGCATGTTCTCACTCATAAGTGGGAGTTGGACATTGAGAACACATGGACACAGGGAGGGGAACATTACACACCGGGGCCTCTCAGGGTGTTGGGGGCTAGGGGAGGGATAGCATTAGGAGAAATATCTAATGTAGATGACGGGTTGATGGATGCAGTAAACCACCATGGCACCTATATACCTATGTAACAAACCTGCACATTCCGTACATGTACCCCAGAACTTAAAGTATAATAAAAAATAAATAAACTATAATAAGTTAATCTATTTTCAGTGTGCACCTGTCATTTTATAACTTTAGAATTAGGCCTGCAGAAAGCATAAAACCTAGAGCTGCTAGGGATCATGTGCTTGGGAAATGGCCTTGAAGTCACTCACTTCACAGTAAATATTCAGCAACATGCCTACATCACTACCAGTTACTTATACCTCACAGAAAGATAGAAAGGCTCACAGCCAGGTTTTCCAGCATGGGTGGAAGTGTGTAGGTATTTTAAAAAAGAAAAAGTAAAGACAGAACCGGGGTGCACCTTGAAGGACTTGATGGTGTCCCCACCATGAAAAGGAAGTGTTATAAGCATGAAGACATATGCCTGGAAATTAGGAACTTTGATCAGGAGTGCTGCTGTGGTCCATGCATTGTAGGGGAAACTTCAGCTTTAATGCAGTTATGTTTCCGTATCTTTATTGACAGTAAAGTAAATTGTATTATGTTATCTATTTCCATTGGCTTCTTTCTGTCAATCACATTGCCATCTATCTTGTGATGAAGCTACAATTTTCTTCCTTTTAGGCAAACAAAGGTAGGGAGGCTTGGATGTTTTTGGCATCTTTACAAAACCAAAATCAGCAGCAGCCAGTGATAATGGTTAGCCATTCTCCCTGCCATGTCTAGGAAGATATCCTAACCTAAAGCCTTCTACATGGTACACTTGTTCTTAAACCCTATCCCTGGTAAATCCTGGACATAACTACACATAATGCATGGCAGAAAAGATTCTATTTTAACTTGACATTATGTAATCTTTTCCCCTTCAATGGCTACAAAAGTCTGTAACTGCTACCTAGAACAGCAGATAATCCATTTATACTCAGAATTAGCCATTCTTCCCCAGTCACATCTTATTATTACCCAGATCCTTCCCTCCCTTGTTAGACATCATCCCTAGCATAGCAACTCTAGAATGACACAACAATGGGTCCTTAACAGGGGCTGATTCACTTTTTGTTATAAATGGTAACTTATTATATATATTAGTATGTCTTTGATGCTAGAGAGTTCAACTTTTTATGTGTAATTTTTATGCTTTTATATGCAAAAAGGTCCAGATTACAGTTCTTCCAAGTTTCCCATTTTGTTTGTATGTGGAACACTTGGGAATATCTATGAACTCCAATTAAATAGCATCATTTATTTTTTTCCTAATGTACTATAATCATACAATTTCTCCTGTTACTGATCTATAATAAGAATTTAAATAGCAGAAAAAAAGAATCCAATGTGTTCTACCTCACTAATAATAAAGAAATAAAAATCAAAATATGTCTTTAAACTACCAAATTAACAAAAATTGAAAGCGAAATGTTAATATCTGGTATTAGAAAATGCATAGTAAAAGATATTCTCATTTGCTGAAGGTAGTAACTTAAGTTGGTACAATTTTGTGGAGTGAATTCTAATGATGTTTATTAAGACTCTTCAAAATATTCATGCCATTAACTTTACCATAAATGCTTTAGGAATGCATTTTTTTTTTTTAATTATGAGAGAGCTGTATAGAGACTTACATGTAATTTCATTACAATGAAATTTTGCAGTATTTTATATATTATATACATATATCATACAAGCATAATAGTAACCCTTGCAAATACTTGAAATTTCTAAAGAATAGGATCTAAAGAATAGGATCTAATGATCCTCTAAATTAAGGTATATCCTTATGATGGAATATTATACACTTACATCATTCAGATATATGCTGTGGCATAATGAGGAATATATATATTTGGTCTCTTCCCCTGTTCTGTGGCACACAGCTCCTAAAACCATCAGAATCTCTGGAATGATGAGTATCCTTTTGAATGCTAATAAGATGACTGGTGGCTAGGGACTCCTGAACAGCCTCAGGATGTGATTAGAGAGCTGGAACTTTCAGCCCCATCTCTTAACCTTAGGAGACAGGAAATGAGCTAGAGAATGATCAGCAATGGGTCCTGATTTGATTAATCACGCCTATGTAATGAAGCTCCCATAAAAAGATACAAACCCTAAAGCACAGATTCAGGGAGCTTCCAAGTTAGAGAACACGTGGAGGTGCGGGAAGGATGGCATATTCAGAGAGGCCAGGGAAGCCCCTCATCTCTTCCCTCATTGCTTTGTATAATAAGCCAGTAATCTAATAAGTGAATTGTTTTCCTGAGTTCTGGGGGAACAGTCTGCTAAATGATCAACCCCAATGAGAAGGTGTGGAAACTTCTGATTTTATAGCTGGTTGCTCAGAAGCACTGGTGACAACCAAGACTTGCAAGTGGCATCTGAAGTGGAAGCAGTCTTGTGGAGACTGAGTCCTTAACCTATGGGATTTGATGCTATCTCCAGGTAGATAGTGTTAGAAGTGAGTTAAATTATAGGACACCGGCCAGGCGTGGTGGCTCACACCTGTAATCCCAGCACTTTGGTAGGCTGAGGTGGGTGGATCACTTGAGGTCAGGAGTTGGAGACCAGCCTGGCAAACATGGTGAAACCCCATCTCCACTAAAAATACAACAATTAACTGGGCATGGTGGTGGGTGTCTGTAATGCCAGCTACTCAGGAGGCTGAGACAGGAGAATTGTTTGAACTCGGGAGGCAGAGATTGCAGTGAGCAGAGATTGCGCCATTGCACTCCAGCCTGGGTGATAAGAGCAAGACCATGTCTCACAAAAAAAAAAAAAAAAGGTTATAGGATACCTAATTGTCTGCAGAGAATGGGAGCATTGTTCAGCATGGAAAAAATCCTCATACATTATGGTGAGCAGAAGTGAAGGGTTAAGAGTTTTTTTTGTTGCTTACAAAATAATACTTGAAACTAGATAATTTATTTAAAAAAATAAATTTATCTCTTCAGTTATAGAGGTTGGGAAGCCCAAGGTCAAGGGGGCACATTTAGTGAGATGCTTCTTGTTGGTAGGACTCTCTGCAGAGTTCCAAGGCAGCACAGGTCATCATATGGCCAGGGGGTTGAGCGTGCTAAGTCAGGTCTCCCTTCCTCTTCTTATAAAGTTGGAAGTCCCACTCCCATGAGAATCCATTAATCCATCAATCCATTATTAATCCATTCATGAAGGCAGAGCTTTCATGACTCTATCACCTTTTAAAGGCCCCACCTCTCAAAACTGCCACAGTGGGGATTTACATTTCATGAGTTTTGGAAGGAACGCATATTCAAACCATAGCAAAAGTAGAGAGGGGGAAAGGTTGTTTGTCCTATACATATCTCTATAACTATCGGTAGAGATGTATGCATAGAAATGATTAGATAGAAATATAAAACACAAAAAAGTCACCAGTGACTATTAAAAAGTAATGGAATTATTAGTCATTTTTTTTTAATTTATACATTCCTGTATTTCCTTTGAGGCTTTTACAATGACTATCAATTATTTTATTACTCAGAAAAATGTCACAACACCCTAAAAAAAAGACCATGGAAAATGATGAGGATAAACTAAATATTAAGCAAAATGCTTTCCTTTTCCTTGTAATGTCAATTTGCAATGTTCCTTCATCTTCCTATTTACTTGGTGTGACTGAAAAGATGGAGAGTTTTTCTGCTTGGATTTCTTGACCTCAGTAGTGAGTCCTGGACAGTTTTAGGGTTGTTCCCACCCTTAAGGCATTATTTGGGGAGCCCCGTCGGAGTTCAGTAGCCTAACCTTAGCCATGTGCCGGCCTCTCCCATTTATTGTGAGACAAAAAGGCACTGTGCCAATTATCTATGGCCTCATGAAGCAAATCCTGTTATCATCTTCTCCTCTCCCTCAAGACTATTCATTTCGTGCAGAGAAAATAGTTACTCTGTGTCTTACCTGGGAAACTGCTTGTTTGAAAATCCCCATTCGCCCTCTCTATAATACTTCATGTGTTGTACCTGAGTCTCCGTCCTTGTGAATAAACTCCCGGATATCTGTGTCATGCCTATTCAGGAGACCATTATACAAGTTTGCACAAAATAGATGCTCTTGATATTTTGCTATTATTCTAGTAAATGTTAAAGTTCTTTTGATATGACAGATAGCAACCCCTTATCAATCTTATTCCAAAGATTTCCAACATCCATTTTCTTTTTATGTTAATTTTATTTTATGTTAATTTTATTTTTATTACATAGGCATTTTAAGCTTATATTAATTTTCCAGTGTCCTTCTGTAATTTACTTTGTTGTGTCAAATACAACAAATAGCCTTTCATCTATAGATTTTTAAAAATTCTGTATTATTTTCAGTTAGAAGTTGCTACCTTTTACATCCTGTAAAGGGAAAGCCGTGATCTCTGGGATTTGCCCAAGAAAGGGGAGATGTATAGTTCCAGTCTTGAGATTTGTCATGACACTAACTAATTTGTAGGTTTCACTGGCAGGGCCTCTACAACTGGTGCTAGTGTTGGAATTGACTGGGAGGATGTGAACTTGAGAACAAGATGACTTGGAATAGAATGCTCTCCTGAGGGGTGGACAGTTTGCTTCAGAAATATGGTGGCTGACTGCAAACAATGAAGGGCAGCCTATAAACAAAATCCTTATAGGATTATCTTGGGGTGGTCCATGGATGCTGGGAACTAGAATATTTTATTTCTAGTTTTAATTTATTTTCCACATTGTCACTTCATTATTTTAGCTTCCAGCCTCAGTCTGATCAAGGCAACTACAATCTGAGTAAGAATAAAATGTCCAAATTCATGTTTTGGAGGTGAAGTTGGTGAAAGAATGCTAGACTGCTAGAATACTTTACTCTTACAATACATGGAAGTGGGCGCTAACATGCACAGAAATACTTGGATGAGAGATTTAGCTTTCCTGGAGTCCAATAGGAAGAGGCTTTGTTTATTGTTACTTAAATTAAAGGGGAAGGTAATTCTAGAAGGAAAAGTACAAATTTAGTATAACCTCACTTGGGTTAGATTTACTTTTTTTTTTTTTTTTTTTTTTTGGCCAATTGCTATGCAGTTCTAGCAATACAGTTTTTAAAATGGACATTGTTTCTGCTTTGTTTTCATATTTTGCTTTTTCTTATAAAAATGTTATGCAGCTGAATTGATTTCAGGGTCTTCATTTTTCCTTTAAGACACTGATTTCTCTACATCAATACCACTCTGCTTTAAACTAGACTTCTTGAGGTTTTGTTGCTCAGCTTCCTGGGGCTGCTGCAACAAAGCCCCACACACTTGGTGACTTAAGGTGACAGAAATGTATTATTCTCTCACAGTCCTGGAGGCTAAACATGTAAAATCAACACACAAGCAGGGCTATGTTTTCTCTGAAGCCTGATCCTTTCCTGCCTCTTCCTAGCTGCTGGTGGCTGCCGGCAAGCCTTGGTGGTCCTCGGTGTGGGGTACCCTAACTCCAAGCCCTGCCCTCGTCTTAGCATGCTGTTCTCCCTGTGTGTCTGTGTCTCTGCTCCCAAATTTCCCTCTTTCTAAAAGGATGTCAGTCGCATTAGATTAAGCGCCCACTCTAATCCACCATGACCTCATCTTTGCTTGATTACGTCTGCAATGGTCTTATTTGCAAAAGGGGTCGTATTCGCTGAAATCTTCTGGGACAGTATTCAACCTAGTACAAGTATATTCTAATATATCTCCTTGTAATGTTGTCTTTTTTGTCTGTTTGTTTGTTTTTGTTACACAGACCTATGGAATCATAGAGCTTACGTTATATTGCCACTTGGATTTAAGAGTGGAAAACAAAAACCAACAACCTTGTTTCTTTCACTAAGTAAGCAACCATTTACTCATGAATATATTCTATGTTTCAGATGATGTTTTAGACACAGGGTGTGTCTGACTTCATCCAAATGAGGTGGTTGACCTCACAGGACTTATATTCTACTGTGGAACGTGAGAAAGGCAATTAACTAGTAAATAATTAGATAACAACATTTCAAATATTCAGAAAAAAATAAATATAGGATAAAGGGAGAGAAATTCCCCATGAGTGAACTCACCAGGAGTGAGTAACACTGGGGAAGTGACAGAGACCTGAAAGATGAGAAACAGCCTGCCGTGTGGATTCTCAGGCAAAGACATTTGAGGGAGAAGTCATAGTCAGTGCTCAGACCTTCAGTTCTGACACATTCATGGCCTATTCAAAGGATTTCAAAAAGTTGAATTCAGACGGGAAATGTAGGCCACGAAGCCAGAGAGAAAGACAGGGACCAGGTTATGCAGGGTCTTACCATGCCAGGAATTCAGATTTTATTCTAATTATAAGAGGAAGTCACTGGAAGGTTATAAAAAAAAGTATGATCTGACTTAAGCTTTCAAAAATATGATTCTGCGAGTAGTTCTCGCAACCATTCTCCATGACACTTGGAGAGTTACACTCTCTCCGCGTGTCAGGATAGTCTGAGCTATGTTGAAATAGCAAATATAAACTCTAAAATTTCAGTGGTGTAACACAATATAGAATTTTTTCTTCTTCATGGAAAGTCTGGTATAGGCCAGGAGTCTCTTCCATTCCATAGCTGTGTGATTTAGAATGTGTAGTCCCCAAGGATGCTGAGACTGGGAAAGAAAGAAGATGGGGGATTGTGTAAGATATTTTTAAAGGCCAGACTTGGAAATGGCTTTCATGACATTTACCCACACGTTGTGGACCTGAATTCAGTCACAGGGTACCGAAGGCCCAACAAAGGAGGCTAGGAATTTGTATCTTCTTGTCTAGGAAGAGGAAGTAGATGTTTCAACCAAACTGCTTGAGGCAAGATAACTCTGACTTGTTGCTTTTTGGAAGCATAAGAGGCTGGTGGACGTCCCATTCTTTCCATTGCATTCTTTAGGAATGCTTAAGTGAGATCTTCAGGTCTTTCCAGGGTCTTGGCATCAACTAGCAACCAGGAGCCTCATTAATCTGATAGACTTCCAACCCCCCGCTGACCTCCTAATTTACCTAGACTCTTGCTACAATGATGTGCTTTCTTGGCCTTTCTGAATTCGATTTGCCTTACTGCAACAAATTGAAACAGCCTATGTCAAAGAAATTTCTCCAGGTCTAGACTCTAGAATGAGATACAACCCACACAACTCAGAACCCAAAAGACAGGCACTTGGCATGGGTAGAAAGAACAAGAGGCAGCTGAATCTTTTCCTGAATTAAGTGAGAGGACTGTTGTAATGCATATCATTGACAAGGGCCATTTCTCTAGCCCTTCTTTACAGTCAGCAAAATGGCACGTCTCTCCAGATTTTTCTTTACATGCTCCTTTTCCCTGTGAGAATGGGAAACTTCCTATTTCAGGTTCACAAAGGTAAAGTTAACAATTATTTTGACGTATGAGGAACTTGCCTCCAAGCCAGTAAAAATACAAATACTGGTGATGCTGAAAGTATTGACTGATTATTATGATTTTTTTGGCTAGGCATTGTCATAAATTATTTAGGATATTTTTTCTTTTAATGCTTACCACAAACTTATGCAGTAAAAACCATTCAAAACTTGTTAAAAATGAGGAGTAGAAAGGCTAAGTCCTCTTCCTAGACACACAGTGGCAAACAGTGACCCAGCATTTAAACCCATGGGTTTCCGACTCCTAGTCTGATGCTGTTAATCACAAGAAGAGGATAGAACAGATCCTCTGACTATTTTGATTCCTCAATATTCAAACACTTAGGTTAAAAATGTCATAGCTATTTGCTATTTTCCCTAATAGCTGGAGCTTCTAGAGTCTGTAGTGTAAGTCATTTTATGACAAGCAAATTGAACACGTGTTAGCTTCTTTCTCACCTTAGAGCTATTAGACAGAAATGTCCTGAAAAATTCTATGTGTGATAGAAATCTGAGCATGTGCTTCCTTAGGCCCTGCACACCTTCTCCGATATTAACTTCCCCGACTGCAACTGCCCATTCATCAGCCCTCCCAGGCCATGTTCGTCTTTGAATCTCTCATGTTGCTTTGTTAAAAGTATACTTTCATAAATATTTGTTAAATTAGTAAATTCCTATTTCTTTAAGTGCTAGTATGGTTGAAAATATATAGGAAGAACATCAAGCATTTATGTCTTTTGAAAAGTCAACACGATGTGTGCTTTTTTTTACATTCAGAGTATTTTTTGTTTTTATTTCTTATTACATATATAATGCATGATCATTGTAGAAAACTATAGAAAGCATTGTAGAAAGTATTGTTTTGTACATATATATATATATATGCACATATAAAATGGGCTTATGCTGGCACTGTTTTTAACTTTCAGATTTATCATTTGCTTTCTTATCAACTATCAATCAACTAAAAAAGTTAAGAAAAACCTTCCTAAACAATATCTAATATTACATGACAAGTTTGTATGCCTTTCATAGTCTATTTTTACTGTGGTTTTGTAGAAACATGTGAAAACATGTCTCAGTCTCCCTATGAAATAGTTTAATAGATTTTATTAATGTGCCAGTAAAATATTTTTGCCCCCAAAATCAACAAGGTAGCTCAAAAGTAAAACTCTTTCTTTCATGTGATGTGATTTACACTGTAGGTTTATGCAAAAAAAAAAAAAAAAAAAAAAATCTACTGGTAAACAGCCAAGAAAACAAGGTCCCTTTATTATGAATGCAGGCAACACTAAGAAAAATAATTAAGCAATCATTTAAAAACCCATAAACACAGCACACACACACACACACACACACACACACACACACACACACACACAGAGTTTCATTAACTTTAAACCACAAGAAATTAATTACAGATTCACTGCTAATGAACATATGGGATAAGTGCTGACACTCAACTGGTTTCAGTTCAGTGATCGCAGAAACAAAGCAATGTTCACAGACGGATGGTGGGGGGAAACGTTAGTGAGTGGGGGCCAGGAAGCAAGATTCCTTCATAACTATGGAAAACAGTTCCAAAATATTCAGACAGCGAGAAAAGGGCTCCAAAATCCATCCCATTCTGAGTGTGAACAGACCTTCTCCATCACCGCCACCTGCTGTCTCTACCTCTAGAAGAAGCTGTAATGTCTGAGGAAGGAGGTGGTTGAGCAGAGGGGAGGGAGTAGGCAGAGAGGCATTGGCAAAGAACCATGGTTCCAGAGCAAAGACAAACCCAGCCCCACCCCCACCCCCACCCAAAAAATAAAAAGAAGATAGAAAAAGAAAAGAAGAAACATCATTTCTAAAGAAAAGTGTCATAGACCTGAAACAGATAGCTATCTGTACAAAGGGTTCATGTGTTATATCAGAGGGTAAGTCACTGAGCAATTGCAGAGAAATTAAGATGTTCATCCTGTATGTCCTTTTCTATTTAAATACGCTGACAATTTAAAACACCCTCATTGAAGATGCAGATCATGAAGACACTCACCTTTTCATATGCTGAGCTACAATGTCAAACTCTAAAGAAATCATTGCAGCAGGATCAACATCACTTTCTCTTCAAAATTCTTACCTCACTGCAAGCCGAAGACAGCTATGTTGGGCTTCATATTTAACAAGATGTAAAAGCAAGTAATACTACCTGCTGTCATAAAATAGTGAATGCTGCCTCCCATATTACTTAGGATAAACAAATTCCTCTCCTATTTCTATTCATGTCCAGAATAATCAGTTCATTATTCATCATCTGGGATGTATGCGTTATTCATGATTAAATATTTATCAATTCATATTGGTGGTTCTTCCTATTGAATCACTCTCCTATTCTTCTTACTCATCTGTGTTTACATCCAGTGAAAATACGTCTTCATTTGTCTATGAACTGGAACAATTCTAAACACTTTGTGTCTACATATAGTATCTACCTTCTTAGTTGAACTAACTTAAAAAAAATTCTCTAGGCCATGCACGGTGGCTCACGCCTGTAATCCCAGCACTTTGGGAGGCTGAGGCAGGTGGATCATTTGAGATCAGGAGTTCGAGGCCAGCCTGGCCAACATGGTGAAACTGTATCTCTAACAAAAATACTAAAAAATTAGCTGGGCATGGAGGTGGGGGCCTGTAATCCCAACTATTTGCAAGGCTGAGGCAGGAGCATCGTTTGCACGCAAGAGGAGGAGATTGCAGTGAGCCAAGATCCTGCCACTGCACTCCAGCCTGGGTGACAGAGCGAGACTCTGTTTCAAAATAAATAAATAAAATACATAATAATAAAATACAAATAAAAAAATTCTCTAGATTATTTTCTTTTGGAATTATGTCTTTTTTATATTCTTCTCCTTAGTTCTAAAATCATTTTCCATCAGTTTACATGATTTCTAACTCTATGTTGATAGAGATTTTCAGTTTAACATAGATGCTAATAAATTAATTTAGCTTCTGGTATGATTTTCATTTTTCTATCTGTCAGAAATTTACCATCTCGAAAAACAAATCACTAGCTCTCAATTATAAGCAAAGTTATGTAATAATACTAATTAGAGAGTGTAAATGATCAGTTCATCATTTTATCGGATTTTACATAAAAGCATGCTTAGAAACCATAATTTAAATAATGTAAGTGGACTTGAGAAAGTATGATGAGTTATAGATTGTAATTTGATTGCATTTGCAAACTCAAAAAAAGTTTTAACAGATCAACAATTTTAAATCTTTTTTTAAAAAAATTACATTTTAATTGACAAATAATAATTGTATATTTTTATGTATTACGATGTAGTGTTTTGATACAGGTATACATTGTGGAATGATTAAATCAGGGTCATTAACATGACCCTCACCTCTCACACTTATTTCTTTGTGATGAGAACATTTAAAATTTACCGTTCCAGCAATTTTGAAATATGCAACACATTATTATTAACTATAGTCCCCCATGCTGTGCAATAGATCACTAGAAATATTCCTCCCAACTGAAACATGAAACTTTTGTTTATTCTTGGTGTATAAAAGAAAGAGAGCTCAAGCTAAGGCATTTCCCAAGGAAATTTTCCAGTGTCTCAAAGAATATATAATTATATAGGTCACGATTGTGCTAAATAGGTACACCTTTTAAAAATTGCAATTACTATTCTGATTGAAGGGGTGTTTGATGCTGAAAAAGTATAGTATGATGGTTAACGGTACAGCCTTTAAAGTTTAAACGCTTACATTCAATTTCCAACTTTTTCATTTGCCAGCTAAGTAACTGTGCCTGTTTTCTTTTATGTAAAATGGGGAAAAACTAGTTTTTGGAGAAAATATTATTTTCAATATTAAAAGATATGGTATGATTTGCATAAAGTTTTCAGAGCCTGTAATGTGATAAGTACTCAATGAATGCTGGTTTCCTTGCATGGATAAATGATGGTGGGGGTGGGGGATTGTCCAGGGAGGAAAATTGAATCTTATGACCCTTATAATAAGGACGCTGTGGTTTCCCTAGTATATCCATAGTTTATGAATATTTTGTCACCAGGTTCTTCGTGTATATTAGAGGGGCACGGGGTTAAAGAGAACTCCTGTTCTTTCGCGTGAATTAAAGGGAAGGGAATATCAAAATTGGGTTACTTTTCGGTATAAAGATTTGTTTAGACAAGTTATTTAATCCAGGGCCCTTGTAACCATTAAAGAAGACAAAGTCCAATGATTTGATTATTTGCTTTATTTTTCTTTATATCTCTGCATTGTATTTAATAGTTTTCTTTAAAATTCATCATGCACAATAAAAATGTATCGACTTTCTCCTTTAGCTTCAGAGGCCCCACACTTTCCTGGTTTCTTCTTCCACCTCTCTGAATGTTTCTTCCATCTCCTATATACTTTCTTGAAGTGAATTATTGGAATTTCATCATCCATTTCAATATAAGCTTAACTTTCTCTTAACAGAAGCAGAGCTCAGCCACCACTGACACATTTCCAGTTCTCTACTTCCTTCCAGTTCCTCAAAGTGGTAGACCTAGATATCTGCCTTAAAACAACCATCTTCTGGTGACCACCTTCCTTTGGGACAGCTAGATACAACCTACTTGACTCACCCCATGGAGCCCTACACACTGCATGGACTGTGCGGATATGCCACAGTGACCACCTCTCAGTCACAGTGTGACTCCACAGAACTCTCTTCTGTGTACTCTAAACCCACCAAGCAGAACTCCCTGAGAGAATACTGCTTGGATAATGCCTTGGACCTCAGTGAATGCCATGGTCCCCAGATCTTATCTCTCTTGCTCCCCACCTGCTGGTTGAGTGTCCATGCCCCTTCCAATTGGCTTCCAATTGGCTTTGTAAAGGGTGCTGCCCTTGTCTCTCTGGGATCTGTGAGTAAGAAAATGATTCTGTTATTTCATGTGTTTTTGTTGAGTTGCCTCCTCTGGGTCTCATGTGATCAATATACCCAAACCTAACTTCTTTCCCAGTTAGGGCTCTCATAGAGAGTGGCTACATTACTAGAAATAAAACAGAGATGAGACAAGAGCAGCAAGGGCATTTGCCAGCATAAACAATTTTCTGTGAGAGGGCCACCTGGTCATGGGTTGGACACTTAGGCAGTGGACTGTCTACCAAGATAAAAAAGAAAAAAAGTATCCCATGAGAGGCACATTGTAAACATCCGTGATTGAATCTTTTGATTACTAGTCAGGACAGAGCTAGAGTTTATGGCCACTCTCATGAGGAAGAACTCAGGACCAACTTACAGAAAATAGAGCAAGTCCTCTTCCTATCACCGCACTCAATCTTTTTTCTTCTTTAAATCTTCTTTTTGAAAAATATGTACTCCCTTAGTTTCATCTACCATTTAAAATTCAGATTTCCTAATGTTACGGATCAAGCTACCTTCTTGAAATCTCTGGATGTCTCACTGAGAGTTTAAAATCTACACATCTAAAATAAAATTTTACTTTCACATCCCAAATATTTTTATTCTCTTAAATTCCCTCTCTGAGGGAGAGCCTGAAATCCACTCATTAGTCCAAACAAAAAACCTAGGAGTTATCTTGCTTTTCTATCACTCCCTGACTTCCATCATCTCATTTTCAATTAAGTTCTACAAGTGTCTTTATACTCTCTCTCAGCCTTTCAGTCTTCAGGTTCCTAATCCAACATTTCATCATTTCTTCTCCAAATCACCACACTAACCCGCCAATCCTCACTGAGTATTCCTCTTTCCATATTGTTTTTCATTCCATATTATGAGGTATGGCTTTCCTTTCCTGCTTAAAATATGTTTATTCTTACATTTCATCAGCAAGTATATATTCAGCATCTACAGTTCTAGGGGCCCAGGACACTATGATGACTAGTTTCTTTGTTTGATGTTGTTTACAGATCATTTTAAATATACATATATATACACACACACATATTTATATACACACACATATATATAAACATAAGCACTTATATGTGTGTGTGTTTGTGTGTGTGTATGTGTATTAGACCTATAAGAGCATCAAAGCTACCAAAGATTTCCATTTCACTTTGGAAATGTATTAAAAGTATTCTTCTCTCACTTGTATATTCATTTATTCATCCATCCATCCACTAACTTTTCTTTAGTGTCTCTTTAATGTCTTCTTGATAAAGTTCAAACTCATTAGTATTACATACAAGTGCCTTTGTGATCTTATCTCTGCCTCTCTCACTAGCTATATTTTCTGCTACTCTTCCATATATCTTCTACATTCCAAGAACAAGTTTTGTGTGCACTTATAATCTTATCTCCTGCCTGAAAGTTGATATTTCTATCTCTTCTAAGAAGAATATCCTTTCTGCCTCATTCATGGAAACTGAAACTCACATATTCAGAATAACTTGTCTTGACCCACCTACCTTTCAGGTTGTTAGAGACCCCTGGTCATACATAAATCTATCTCTCCAGCTGTCCTATTGTATGATAATTGTTTATTTTTTAATTTCCACTGTGAACTTTCTAAGGCATCCCCATCATGTTTACTTTCTTACACAATGACTGTCACATAGTAGCAATTTATAAATGTCTTTTGAATGAATAAATGACAGAATGAATGAATAAATTATCCCATTTGGGTCAGATGCTGCAGAAATATTCTGGGCTTTGTTGACCAGAATGTTTTCATTTCTTCTTTTCTTCTGAAGAGTCCTGGAATGGTGGCCTAAAACTACTATGAAAGATTTCCTAAATTAGGTTTAATTTAGTAGCAAAGTCAACTAAATTCCAACAAAATTGCCATCTTTAGAGGTACCTAAAAATCTATTTAGCAACAAAAATACCAAAAGCAGTAGGTGATAGTTGATCAAACTTTTCTTCTTAGACCTGATGAGCACAGCTTTTTTTGTTGAAAATGATGAGGCCCACACATTTTCAAATCTGTTCAGTTCACTGAAAGGCTAGCATGCCTCAAGATCTTCATTCTTGAAATTCACCTTCACCTCATCTGCCCGCACAACACTCGGGAGTTCTGAGAACTGATAAAGTTTCTGAAGTTCTTTGTGTCCGTTGTCTCCCACTTTTTTCTTAAAGACAGGAGTATACTGAAAGTGCCAAACACCGAAAACTGGTATAGCTGTTGAGGCTAATCTCATCTATTCAAACAACGTGAAAACAGTGAGTGGATCTGCAAGTAATATAACAGTAGCCCCTGCCTGTATTAGAGTGTTGGGTCACATTATAGCAATCTTCAGCTTTGCAAATTTCCCAGGGCTCTTTTAACAAAGAAAATGCTCCTCAAAATCTGACTAAAAATTATATTTTTTCATTGAATTCTTCATAGAAGGATCATTTAGTGATACTGGCTTCGAGAAGACTGAGTCTTTGCAAATTACAGATAATGCTCAGCACAGTGCGTGTACGAATTAAATGTTTAGCTGTGAGGCCATAAATATATAAATTCTAGAATGAAAAGTATTACCTCGTGCAGGAAATGGGAGATTTTACATATGCGTACATATATAATTCTATGTATGAAATATTATATATGTGTCTCTTCTTAAAGCCAGACAACCAAATAGCATAAATAATGTAAGGATTAAAATTCAGTTTGACATTACACAATTATTTAATGTTCTGAAATCTTCCAAAGCTAAAAGGAAGTTAAATTTCCATTAGTAAGACTATTTTATAATACTGCATTGTTCATTAATTGTTGCTTGAAGATTGAGTATGAAGTAATGGATTCTATGGCACTTACATAATATTTTATATTTGCAAAGTGCTTTGCAATTGTGTGCCAGTTAAATGTTAACCGGCCTTATATCCATTATGGATGAGAATAAGAAATGTCTATATGTAGAAGGACAGATTATTGGAACTTCTTTAAATGAGACAAGAAACCTTTTCATTAACTACATATGTCCTGTAAATTATTGACCTGTCTACATCTTCCATTTTATCAACAGTCTTTGAAGTTGAAAGTTTAAAACACTAGCCATTCCTCAATTTTCAATCAGATCTTGGCACAAAACTGCACTGATTCCAATAATCACATAATTTTTTCTAATCAGTGTTCATCCCAATTTGTCAATTTACCATGTATTATCATGCATGTTAGCACTAGCATCTTCCTCTTCAACTCTACACTATAGAAAATCTTTTACAGTTGGAAGGAATTTTAAAATTTAACTTTCTTTTTTTTTTACCCATCTTTTTTTTTACTGTATTTTTTGCAAAAGGCTTAAAAGTCTTTCAGGCCCTTGTTTATTATTTAAATTTGTCTGCAATTCAATAGGATTAATCAATATTTTAACATATATATATCACTTCTCAATTATTTCCTATTACATTATACTTATCAACATAGGATCTTTGCATAAATAATGTGTTTATTCTTCTACATAATTTTCTTTAAAATCTTGTATTAGAAAGACATTTTTTCCCTCATTTAGTTTAGTGTTAAATGAAATTGGGTGAACTGAAATAGGGCATGTCAGACCTACCAGATAGCAGAAACTCTTTAAGAATCCGCAAAAACTGCTTCTTGAAAATCCTAACTCAAAGTAGTTATTTGTTGAGCAATAATTGTGAATACACTATGTGGATATCTGCTTAAATGGTAATGATTATTCACAACTCAACTGCACATGCAATTGAATTTTTTAGTAATGTGTCTGATTTAACTGATTTAATCAAACAAACCAGAATGTTCACATCCCTGACTGGTCAGGAAGACTAAATCAAAGGCGCTGAAACAGGTCAAGTGACAGCCCAGAGGGACCGGGTGGAGGGTAGGTATATGATGGTGCTGAGAATTGGAAGATGGTCAGGGAGAGGCCGAGCAGAATACTCTGGTGAGACAACACACAGAATGGAAGGATTAGGGGAGACAGACAGAGCACTGCAGGAAAATCAAGTGACAGAACTAAGACAGTTACCCGAACATTAGTTCAGATTTGGGGCAGAGATGTCTGATAGGTACACAGAAGTGTACAACCAGACTTTGGGAGTGGGAAGGAGGTCGGGGGGAAGTAATAGATTTACAGGTCATTGTGCAGTGATTTCTGTTGCTCTATTTTAAACTGAGATATGGGTTTGCAAAGTCAAGATGTTACGTTCTACATACTTATTTCTGGGTATTTTGCTAAGCTTAGGGAAATGTATTATATCAACTATATAACAAGGTTATATACAAGTTAAGAAAACTTTAAAGAAATAAATAATCTAAGTACAATTTAGGACTGTTTTCATGAATTCTCAACTGTCATCACTTACTACTTATCTAACTCTGATTTTCTATACAGAACAATTTATCCCCCAAATATAATCATTTCAAAGAGGCAAGTCCCTCTCCCTTGGGGAAAAATTAGGGTTAGGTTAGACTCAGTCTAGTGTTGTGGCTCTGGAGCAGTGAGCTTTTAAAGCTCATTTTTCTCGACAGTCCCTTATAATAAGGTAATCCTCCCTCCCTTCTTACTCTTAATAAAGGACAAGCATTGTTCTGAGTTTATTGTTGTCATCTCTGCTCCAGGAGTTCTGCCCTAGCCTACCTTGGCTCTTCCAGCTTCTGCTTTTTTTCAGACTTGGAAAGAAAAAGAAACACAAAATCAAAAACAAAAAGTTAGAATACTTGTATACATTTTTCTTTTTGTTGTCATGAACCCATAAAACTCTTTCTAATCAGACGAAATCATTGTCTTTTCTCCACCTCAGTCCTTTGATCTTTGTGGCAACGTCTAATTCATGCTCATTTGCTTTGGATATTTCATCCTCAGCCAGCTGTGACACCTGAGTAATTTCACATACAAAATACATTTCTGAAATATTCATATTTATCAATTTTACTAAAGTATTTTATACTTTTAAGGTACATTTAAACAGACTCCTAAATCATTTTAAAAAGGAAGATGAAAAGAAGTTTAATACAGGCAATAAAAACTGTCTGCTCAATGTACATTTGTAGCATGCATCAGTAAAATACTACGCGAAGACACAAAGTAAATACCTTGGCTTTTTTCTGTTAGCAAAGTGAAATAAGTTCTAACATTTAAGTTTTAGGGATGGACACTAATGAGAAAAATCAATCTTTTTAAATATATAAATTTATGGGGTGCAAGTGCAATTTCATTACACGCATAGATTGTGTCATGGTCGAGTCAGGACTTTTAGGATGTCCATCAACTGAAGGATGTACTTTGTACCCATTAAGTAATTTCTCATCCTCCACCCCCTTAGCCTTCCTACGCTCCATCGGCTATCATTTCACCCTCTCTATTCATGTGTACACATGTTTTAGCACCTACTTATGAGTGAGAACATGTGACGGTTGTCTTTCTGTGTCTGACATGGTTTTAAAAAAAAAGCCTTGGGTTAAAGATCTGAAAAAAAAATAAATAAGTGCAGTTGCTGACACTTTTGGGACAACCTCACAAATAAGAAAAGAGTGAGATGACAACAAATGAAGTGATTACTTAAAATTAGGTAGAATTGGATTTGAACATTAAAGAGACTTGTGGAAGAGATATTCTGAGCCGTAATAAACAGGCATATTTATGTAATAATCTTTATAAGGTAATTATTTTCCCTTTGAATATATTTGGAAGGAAAGTTTACTGGCAGATTTATTAGCAGATTTGTGGTATTTTGCCTTATCACTTGAAAGGCATTCATTCCAATCTGCAAAGGAATATTTATTTTCCTAGTATGTGCTACGTTTTAACATCCTCATAGTTCACGTTCTAGGTACATTCTATGTTCTATATGTGATCTATGTAGTAAAGATGAAAATGTGTTGTAACATTTGATGCATTCATGAGAAATTCTGTATATCATGGAAGTTATTTATATAATTTACTGAGACTAAAACAGATACAATTTATTGCCAATTTAAATTTTTACATAAGAAAAGAAAATATGTGCAATTTGCAAAATAGTTCATAAAAGCTGTTAAATTTGACACATTTCCATGGCTTGCATCAATCAATCATGGATTTTTTAGTGCAAGCATTTTCAGTTTTGTACTCAATGAATACACAACAATACATAAGGCTTATTTTTCTTCTTCTTCTTATAGTTATCTCATTAAATCTGTCCAAAGAAATGCATATTTGAAAACATTTTTCCCCAATGGTAAATATATGAGAGCAGCAACACAGCAATGTTTTCATTTTTTTCTCAAGATTCTACTTAATATCCAAAGCATTCATATGCAAAAATTAGTGAGCCAAACGAGGAGGGTGATTTCACAGCGGTGCTTGCTAGATTCTATTTTGCTGAATAAGAATGAACAAAAACCTAAAGGCTGACCCCATCAACTCCTCCCATGGAGAATAAGTGTACTCCACAGATATTGTAGGGGCCCCTTACCTGTGACAGTTATTTAGAAGACAAGAGGCTTAACCACTTTATTTAGTACTTTATTCAAAACATTAACTTAAGAGAAAAGCTGTCAGTGCTGGGGAGGAGGCGAGGATTGGGATAGGCAGAAAATCGGAGGTACCAAGGCCAACCTGATTCATCTGGCAAAGCTTTTCTTGGCTAATATTATTAATGACAATCCTTTTCTCCATCTGCTACTAAGCTTGGATGGGATGGAATGGATGGGATATTGGTAGGGTTGCAAGATTTAGCAAATAAAAACACAGGATGCTCAGTTAAACTTGATTTCAGATAAACAATAAATAATTTTGTCAATGAATGAATATTTTTCAATGATCCAAGATACAAATTTAACTGGATATTCTGTAATTTCCTCAACAGCCTTAGATGTGGGGAGAGAGCATGGACAAGGACAAGCTTGTAAAGAAGAAAGGAAAAGGAGGCGCATGATAGCCAAGGTCATATCACCATTCCATGAAAAGCCTCTCTACCAGTCCCTATCTTACATAATTTTCTCTCTTCATCACCATTTCAGGCCTGTGTTGAATATTCCTCATGAATTCTGAGAGTCTCTTGTACTCTAATACAAATTTGAAAGCCTTATTTGAGTTAAGAGCCACAAATGTATTTTACTACATTTTGTTATCCAAACTGTTTTTATGTGAGGCTATGTTTTGTTGAAACCTCCTCCCGATGACCACACATTGTTTTAATCCTTCACTGGACATAACATTCCCCTCTTGTGAGCATCGTTTGTCTTCTGCAATCTAGAAATAATTGGTACAAATGAGGAGAGGAGGCACCCAAACTGCCCTGAGCTGAATGCTTTTACATATGCCAAATGCTTTTGCAAAATGTCTAAAAAAAATTTAACTCTCCTCCTAAACCAACACCTTAGTTTTACTTCTCCAAAATGCGTTTGTTGCTATTACATATACAATATGTATTTTGGACAACTTACTCAAGGCTGATGCTACAACAAGATTCTTAAACTCATTCCAGCCAAACTTTATAAATGCGGAGAATGTTGACCATCATGGCTGATAAAAAGATAGTACACCTGGGAATCTCAGTTCAATCAGCAATCTAAATTGAGTTTGCACTTTGTTCTGCATGCATCTGTTTCACCTATCATTACTAGGGCCACGTGGAGTGCAGGTCAATGTTTACAGACATCCAAATTAGGGTCTATGGTCGTGTTCATGTTGGATCTGGTTGAACAGTTGGAAGCTAGAGAGTTAAGGAGAAGCTCTTCACCATTTCTTCAATGAACTCATGCTTTGGCTCTCCCCCATGCATATAGAATGCAGCTCACATAAAGAGTGAGTGCATGATGTGATCTCATCCTGTAGTTGGACATTACTTTGTTGGCTCCCACACTGAAAGCAATTTGAATTTCTCAGCAGCCATACATCACCAATTTTGACAGAATTTGCAGGTTTGTTCTTTACTCCTAGCCTAATGGATGAAATGAAAGTTGGTGAGTTCCCAGAGTTGGACAACCTTCAGAATGCTGAGACATACTAAATGAAGGAAAAAAGTCCTTTTGTGAGTTCTCCAAAACTGAGACCTCCTAGTGACTATGGCAAGGTCCTGTTGTTTCAGTGAAAAGTTGTTGAACTTTGTGAACCATTAAGTGATCTCTACAGTTACAAAAGCTTCTGAGATTCCAAAACCCTTTGTTCATCCCTTTTGTTTTTCCAGGCAAAGAAAATGGCATTTTAATAGCGGCACCTTCACTAGTAAAATGACTTGCACATGCAAAGTAGATTCTCAGTGAATATTTGTTCATTCCTGATTATCCCCAAGAGAACAGACACATTATAAAACCACTTCAAATTGTTCAGGTTAGGATTTTTTTGTTTGGACTTTTGCTCTTCATTTGTCCACTTAGTTGAAATCCATTGCATTGGGGAGTTATACATGATATAAATGATGAATTGATGGGTGCTGACGAGTTGATGGGTGCAGCACACCAACATGGCACAAGTATACATATGTAACAAACCTGCACATTATGCACATGTACCCTAGAACTTAAAGTATAATAATAATAAAAAAAGAAATCCCATCTTAATGCCCTTTGATTAAGATTGGTTACAAGACTAATAGCTCCAAATCTATTCTTGTTGTGCTTGTATATTTGTAGTGGCATCAAACAACACAGTTTTCAATGAATGACTCTTCCAATATATCAGTTAGATTTACTATAAAAATCTGTCTGAAAAGTACAGATTTCTTACTAGTATACTGTACTTCTTAGCAGACCAGAAATAGCATACAAACATCTCATATTTATTTTTCATATGCTATAATTTTGACCTTGCCTCTGATAATGATTGGTATATAAAAATAGAAAAGAGCCATTGACCCAGATAAAACAATGGTTTTAAATGCTGAGAGCAGGGTTTGATTTTAGATTGGATGCTGTTTTTTTGCTTCCTCAAATAAAAATCATATTAAGTAGGAAATCTAATAAATATCCTAATGGGGTAAAAACATTGTTTCTCATAATTGAGCTTGCTTTCTTTACTTATTAGTTAAGCTCAGCCAGGATGGTGGGCAGGCTGGCATGGAATTGATGTGTCTTGATGTATTATGAAACATTACAGCTGAGCTCTACAGCCTTTGGGCTGAGGTCAAGTGAAGGTGGAAGAGATGATTTCGTGCAGGCTCCTGCCAGAAGCTTGATATCCAATGTTGACTGATGACAACAAGCCAAGTGAATTCACTAAAGTTTGGACACTGTACAACAAGTTTGGTGCCTCTTGTGACTGTGTAATTGGTCTGTACACTCCAGATTAGACTATTTATAAACACTGAGGAATTTTCCAGGCAATGCAAATTTCACTACACATGAACAGAGGTGCTTGGCAGAATCCCATTGACCGACTCTGAGGTGTACATGTTAAGATTAATAAATATAATTGGCTCCTTGCACTTTGTATGAAGATAAATTTTAGTGTTAAACATCATCCTTCAGATAAAATGATCACTTCTGTCAGAATAATTTCCTTCCTTATTTGCATGTTGTCTGTCCACTCCCATATGCGAATATAAAGTCCACGAACCTGGATACTGTTGTCTGTTTTGTTCACTGCTGTATTCCCCAGCACAGAGAAGACACCCTGGGCCCTAAGAGGCTTTAAGAAATATTTATCCAATGAATGAGAAGTGATGGAAGTGAGGAACACTAAACTCAGGTTAGTGGTTACCACTGGATAAAGGAGAGAAATAAAACTGCAAGAGGAACATGAGGTACCACGTGTAACTGCAATACTGTGTCGCCATAAGAAAACCCTGATATAAAACATGCCAAAATACGGAGCTCTGGCAAGAAACAGAAAGCAAACAAATTCAGCCACAGCTAGAGGTATGACATTAATAAATAGTTTGCACAACTGGTTAGAGCACATGCTATGCAGTGAAAAATTATATGTGGTTTCAATTCATATAGAGAAAAAGGCAGAATTGTTTTTCTTCTTGCTTTGTCTTTCAAGTTTATTTCTCTTAAAGTTGACTCTTATCAATTGTGTTTATGACTTGATTTAGTTACAAAGGTCATCAGAACTAACATTTTAATTGCTTAATTTATATAATATCTTTCTGATTGAAAATTATAATTGACAGTTTCAGATTATGTAATATAGTCAAAGGTTTAATATTTATCTGCAGATTTGGTCAGCTTAAATTATTCAAGCCCATAGAGACTTGAAAGTCCAAATTCTGTATGAAAGTACTTAATTTATTAAATAAATTATCATTTTAATAGTGTTTATTAATTAAATTATATAAATCATTTTAATTCTGTCTTTTTTTCATAGCTTCCTTCACAGACAACATCATTTGAAATCTATAGAAAGCTTCTTGACACATACTACATTCTAGATTTTATTGATTTATAAAAATATATCTTCTGTCTCTTGGATTATACATTATATTTTTTAATGTTGAACATATTTCTATTGCTTTTCTGAATATGGCCATGCCAAACAAATAATAAGCAGACTGAAAATAGAAATGTTTAATTTCATGTATTGAAAATGGCATGTTTAGAGCTAAATTACTTCATTGGCAAATGTTTAACCGTTGAAGATTTTTCTCCCTTTCTATCTTCATCTCTCCATGCTCTGCATGAATTCTGTGGTCTCCATAGGAAGTCGTAAAACAATCTATGGCACCCCAAAAGCAGTCTTGAGGGGATTTCACCGAGCAAGTATCAGAACATGTTACAACTCATTTCTAAGGAAGTTCCCCTAAGCCTCCTGTCTATACCATAAACAATGGTCTGCTGGTCTCCTCTTCATTCATGCATTCATTCATTCAGAATACTTTCTGGATGTCCCTGTCTTCAGGAAGAAGGGCCTAATAGTCCAATATTATGTGGGCATTGCCACTGGACAGAAACATTCTTCTCTTTGCATAAAGTCACATGACAAGCATAACCATCTTCATTTCCATCTTTTGAGATTATATTTTACTCCAGTGGGATGACAATAAATGAGGAGAAAAGGATCCCCCAAAAGTCATGCAGAAAAAGAGTTTTAAGATTCGTAGAAGGCTGCTCAATTCATATGTTATTTGAAATATCCAAAGAATTTGTGAAAGATCCTTTCTATGGCTTTTCTTGAATACTTTTGCATAAAACTTTTCTTACCCAAATAAACTTGATAGACTTTCTTATTTTATATGCCTTTGCTCCTAATGTGCCTTTTGGCTAGAATGACTTTACCTCCTCTGCCAGATGGAATATGGTCCATCCTCCAAGGTTCTGTTTAAATGGAACCAAATCCCCTCTTCAAACCCTTCTCTAATTATTCTGGTAGGAGTCATTTCTCCTTCCTCTTAATTTCCTTAGCTTCTTTATTTACTGATATGATGACCTTTAGACAGTCTCAACATATATAATAACTATGTGTGTGCTTCAGATGATAAGCTTTTGGGAAGGAGTGGGTATTATTTATCTTTGAACTCACCACCTTTCCCAGACAAATATTTTGCATGCACTAGGCTGTCAATATATGCATGCTGAGCACTAATTGAATATTATCTCCCTCTTTTCCATACAAGGAAGAGCTCAAAAATTACAATTCGCCAACCTATCTTTTCTGATCACCAGGTAGTCTATCTCCTTTAAAAATAAAAGGCTGGAGAATCAGCCTATCTAAAAAACAAAACAAAACAAAATCAACCCACCACTAGTAATGGCAGCTATATACCAGATGTTACATTGTCTAAGCTCCAGGAATACAGCTAACCTGGTTTCCCAGGAATTTTGGCATTGTTGAATGCTTGACTCTGCATTAAAATTCTGAGCATCAACATTAAGGGGCTGATTAGTTAACTGATTGTTCAGATTATTTAATCTTCCTACCTCTTTCCCTGTTCTGCTTAACCCTTAGGTAAAATGTGGCAATAGAAAAGTTGGAACTAAACTTCTGACCAAAGAATATCTGGGGAAAGAGAGTGGATGGATTAAAATGATAGTCTCACTTTGAATTACTTGTGTATTTCGATTATAAATCAAATTTAAATGATAAATATCCCAGTTAGACCTTCCACTTAAGTAATTTTAATTTATCTGTACTTTGTTTGTTTGTTTTCTGGACATCCTTGTCTAAACATATTGTAATCTAGGGCACCAGATGTAATTTTCCTTTCTGAAGTACTTCATTAGACATGTGTATTGTGCTAGATCATATTTTCTCAAAAAAATTCTGTCTTTCTTATGAGTGAGAAGTCATATCCAGGTGACACAGTGCTAGAACTCAGCTTTGGAATCTGGGTTTTCTGTTTTCTAAATCAGAGCTTTATGTATGTGTTAAAAAGCCAGATGCCATTAAATATCAAGCTTCTGTAGGGCACACACACACACACACACACAGATTCCATTAGCAAATATTTTAACTCCACTGGAATTTTTCCAGAAAAGATCTATTACCCAATGTAAGAGAAAGAAATAATAAGATAAATGTAGTAAATTTAAAATAAAGGTAAGGAAAATAGTCTGGCAGTTTGTCAAAAAGGTAAAAATAGAGTTAACATGACCTAGCAATTCCACTCCAAGGTACACGTCCAAGAAAAAACAAGTAAACAAACTTATACCTACACAAAAACATGTACATGAAAGTTCACAACTGCACTATTTATAGTAGCCAAAAAAAGTAGGAACAACCCTAATGTCCATCAGCTGATGAATGGATAAACAAAATATTGTGTCTTCATACAACTGAATACTATGTAGTTATAAGAAGGAATGAAGTACTGATGCATGCCACAGCATGCATGAACCTGGAAGACATTATCTGCAAAGGAGATCATATATTTGATGATTTTATTTATATGAAGTGTCCAGAATAGACAAATCTGAAGATTCAGAAAACAGTGCCTGCCAATGGTGCAGGAGGGGGTCAAGGCTGGAGGGAAATGTGAAGTGACTGTAATTGCATATGAGTCTCCTTTTGGGCTATTGAATATGTTCCAAAATTGATTGTGGTGATGGATAATTGTTCAACTTTATGAATATACCCATAGCCATTATATTGTGTGTTTATTTAAATGGGTAAATGCATGGTCTGTGAATTATATGTCAATAAAGGTGTTACAAACATAGTTTTAAAAAGGTGAGCTTATAGGGGCTTAACATTCATTTATTCATTTATCATTCACTATTTTATTCATTCATGTATGCGCATGCACTACCCAAGATTGGCTTTCTCTGGCATTGTCACCTCTCTATCGCCATCTCTACCTCTAGACTGAGAATGTCCTCACAACATCCCTCAATTATCTTTCAGAGCATATACCACACTAATCACGCTGCAGTCTTTATGACAAAGGATCTCACCTATTCTGATCACTGATGTGTCTGCAGTACCTACTATAATGGGCATGGCTCATGAAAATAGTTTCAATTATTAAAATATGAAATGTTGCATATTGTTAATAAATGGGAAGACCCTAAAACATCCTAAGAGATCAAATAAATATAATTGTATGAATGTATACATGTTAATAATAAAAAGGAAGAGCAGAAAAGATTAATTTTCTTTCAGTTGGAATTTAATCCCAAATCATCCAAGTTTATATAAGCCATGCTTGAGATCAAAAGAGATCATAGCTGGATTTCAAGGAGAAAATAATGTTCTTGATATTATGTACAAAATTTTCTTGGTATATTTACTTTCTCTGGGAGACTATATATTTGTTATCAAATTTTTAAATAGTGAATGAGCCCCAAGAAGCCACTGCTAGATCTTGATCAAAAAGGCCCCAAATGCGAGTGAAATTCAGTACATGAATAGTCCACCTTTTCACTATGGTCTCTGTCTAATCCAAAACCAATTCCTTTCAATAATAACACTTAAATACAAACTGAATATTCCCCCATTTTTATTTATACTTCCATTGCTTTGTCTCTGGCATTTGCAGTTTCCTGCCTAGACCACTGTAACCGCAGCCTAACTACCCTCCCTACCAGCAGGAGAGAGATGCTCACATTCCTCTTCAGTGAATTAGAGATTCACAGATGCCATGGCAGAGAAAACCCTTGAGTGGCTAACTATAGTATGCATATCTGCAACTATGATTGTTTTACTTTCTCTTTTTTCAGTTAGTACATATAAAAGAGATGATCGGACACCTATGAACAAAGACCACTATTAATCATCTTTATGTTCATGTCTGGAACATAGTAGATGTTGTATAGTTATTTATTTAGTTGAATGGATCTGTCACTCCTAAAAGCCTAATACATGCTTTCTATATGAGAAAGCTTTAATAATGTTAAACAAATGAATGGTATTTCTATATGCTATATATTCACATAGATGCATATTCTATGTGTTCATTATTTAGTCTTTCTTCTAAAGTCCTCCTTGGGTGGGGTGAGAAAGCAAAAACCTTGAAAACAGCAGGAGTCTACTTCTACATATTGTGCTTTAAGAAACTGATGTGTCTTAAAACCAAAGCAAATCCCATTAACAGAATAAAACCCCAGTATACACTTACAGTGCTGAGAAGATGATATTAATGGAATCTTGTAAGTAGCTACTGTGAAATTGCTATCTTGTTCCAAGAAGGTTTCTAGATTATTTTAGTATTTTTATGTACATTTATAATACCTTGAATTCTAAAAGCTGTTTTATCAAGAATTTTTCCACTGTGTAGAATTAGCCTATTAGGTTTATTCCATTTTTATCTTTCTTATAAAGATTTACTACATATTTAGTTATGACCTAATAAAGACCTTGTACAACAAAACATACTGATGCTCAAGTAGCTGCTCTATTGTGGTGCCATAAGCAGCACAAAGGGCTTATTTTGTTCCTGCTTCTGGTTCTGTATTGGCTCATTACCAGAGACATTTAACTCAGATAGCTAGATCTACTGTGTGTCCTTTGGTAGACAATAAATTTTCAAAAGAGGGGATAAACGCTTAGATTTTTAAAAGTCCAACATATCATTATAACTAAAATATACAAATGAAAATGAATTTTAAATCTTTAAAGAGCACATCTGTGTTAGGTTATCAGTGTTCAATCACCTTACATTATGTTATACACAATGAGCAACTGCACAGCTCCAACTTCCAAAACAACATTTAGCAAAATAAATCCCTAGAAATCCATCAGCCACAGAAATGTGCTTCTCATGTTCTCTGGTGGCACTTCCCTTCCTGCTACCCTAGTCTTTCCACTCAGCAATTAACTATTAGCATTGGGTAAATCTTTGAGTCTTGATTACATCATATTTTGTAAAGAATCGAGAGTCTTTGTTTGCATTAAAGTCATGGAGGTTGAAGTAGAAGAAGTATTGAGGCACTTTCTGGTTGCTAGGTCTAGTAGTCCAGAATTTACCCAGTACTCTCAGACTAAATAAGGCCAATTTTAACGAGATAAGGTAAGTTTATGCATGATATCCCGACTTTATGTTCATGTTCTGAATCTACTTCTATAATACCACAATAAGCAGTTCAAGCAAAGATTACCACTAGTCTTACTATTCAGATCTAATTGAAATTGTTAACATTTAACTACATTCTTGTTTTTAAATTTCTTAATATTTGAGCTTGTTTTGCATTTTCTTCTTTCTCCAAATTCTGGGTACTTCACATTCTAGAGTTTTTCCTTTATGTCAACTCTTCTTTCTCAACTTTGTTGCTGGCTCCCCTTCCTCTCTTGGCTACTTACATATTAACATCTATTCCACACCCAACCAAACTTTCCCTTGGCCTTTTTTCTCATTTTAAATATTATTCGATTGTGATCAGATTCATTTCCATGAATGAACGAATCACCCCAAATTAATATGTTGTGGGTATTTCCAACCCAACACAGTTTAAATTAGATTAATCCTTTCCTTCAAACATGGACTTATTAAGAGGTCAAGTACTTTATGTTTCAGTGTTAGTAGTTTTCTGTTGCTTGTACTAGAGTATCTGAAATTAGGTAATTTATAGAGAAAAATAATTTTTTTCTTACAGAAATGGAGACGGAAAATTTCATGGTTAATGGATTGCATCTGGTGATGGCCTTCTTGCTGATGGGAAGTGTGCAGATAGTTCCCAAGCAGCACAGGACATCACATGGCAAGGCAACTGAGTATGCAAGCTCAGATCTCTCTTCCTCTTCTTATAAAACCACCAGTCCCACTCTCATGATGACTCATTCATCTAATAATCTAGGAATGAATTAATCTATTCGTGAAGGCAGAGCCTTCATGTCCCAATCACCTCTTAAAGGCCACACCTCTCAACACTGCCACGTTGGGAATTACATTTCAACATGAGTTTTGGAGGGAATAAACATTCAAACCATAGCAATAACTAAGTGATTTTGAAGAAACTGGACGAGTATTACAAATAACAGAGCTAAAAATGACTACTTAACAAAAATTTGGGTATACATAATTGTTAAAGCTGATATCAAGAGAAGTTACACCATTGCTTTTCAACAAAACATTGCTTAAAACCTCTGTTCACAGAATGCTGGCATGATGAACTTTGGGTCTGACTCAAGATGAAAACTCCTAAATTCACAAAAATGTAATGATATGGTAGGTATTTTATATTGTGTAAAGCAACGAATTTTCAACCCAGAATCCTGGGAAAGATCCCATTTCTAGGTACTGTACGTAAGAATCTTACAGCTGGGGTTGGAATCTCAAAGAAAAAAGACTAGGGGTTTTTAATCTAGTGTGAAAAATGCTTCAAATGTTACAATATATGTTATACATGAAAAACACATACTTATTTGAAATTTTAAATAACATTAAAGAAAGACTTCAGATTTTCATATTTAACTAGTAGCACTTTGTTTTATGAGTCATTATGCTTGAATTGACTCTTTTGGCATTGATGCCTGCATTCTTCAAAGCTTCCTTAATCAGCAGAATTTCAGAATGGAATTAATTCTTAATTATCTGCAGTAATGGAGCGCATAAACAAAATAGAAAACAAAATAGTACCAGCAAAAGTAAGTAATATTATATAAAAAGGAATTGTTACTCAAAATGTATCAAATATCTAAATGTATAAAACAAAACCATACAATTTTTGAAGAAAACATAAGTGTAAATCTTCTTGACTTTGAATTAAGCAATGGTTTCTTAAATATGATACAAAAAGCACAAATAACAAAAGTAGATAGAGATAACTGGACTTCATCAAAATTAAAAACTTTTGTATATCAAAGGACACTATCAAGAAAGTAAAAAGAAAGCCCACAGAATGGGAGAAAAATCTGTTAAAATTAAGTCTGATAAAGATCTAGTATCTGGACTATATCAGGAACTCATAACTCAGCAATACAAAGAAAAACAACCCAATTAAAAATTTGTCAAAGTATTTGAATAGATGTTCCTTCAAAGAAAATATACAAATGACCAATTAGTAAATGAAAAAATGTTTAGCATTATTAGTCATTTGAAAACTGTAAATCAAAATCGCAGTGAGATCTGAGGTGCCACCTAACACTATTTCCTATATTTATGTATATGAAAATAACAAGTGTGGTAAGGATGTGGAAACACTTTCATATATTGCTGGTGAGGCTACAAAATGATGCAGGCAATGTGGACAACAATTTGGCAGTTCCTCAAAGAGTTAAACACATCTCTCCAGTTTCCCATTTATACCCAGGACAAATCTTAGTAGGACCAATTTACTTGCAAAGTAAGTTTTAGTGTTACACTGGGCCTGATTATTTTCAAAAAACACAAGAATAGCTATTACGTATAGGCTCTTTTAAATTGATTTTGCTGAAACTTTCTTAAGGAATTTCAGATTAGGCTTTTATAAGTCTCCAGGCTAGGAAGCCAAGTCAAAGATTCACAATTAGATAAAAATTATGGTTCAGAGAAAAATTATAGCATACCTGTTACTAGATTCCAGCCTTGACCACTGTTTTTGAGTTTTTGTAATTTTCCAACAATTTGGACTGAATCCCCAATGAAACAGGTTTTTTACTATATATTTATCAGTTTTACTACTTCTGAGAAAACCAAAAGCATGAAATTCTGAAGACTAGAGATGACTCAACAAGCAATGACAGTTATATAAATCAATGACTTGACTGAGGATTATCCAAGAATGAGCCTTCCCAGTGCCAAGGGATGAAGGCCTAAGAGACTGATCATCACTACTTCCATGGGAATGTTTTTTATAAACAGGAGAAATGAGGGAAAAAAATAGCTCAGAGCAGTCTGAAGTCTGCGAGGTATGCAGGCCCAGAGAGACATGAGTATGGGACTTTAGTCATACTCGGATGCCACACTATGCCTAGGAAAACTTATTTAGTCTTTGTGCTCCTGACTAGCTGCCTCACCCATTATCTTCATGTTCCTAGAATTTGTGACACAAAGAACAATGTATAACCTATCAATAGCTTATGTTATTTTAATGTAAATTTTGGTAAACAACTCAGGAACTGCCTCTTCTTTCCCTTTACTTCTCTAGTTGCTTACAAGCAACACTTGTTACATTGCTGATCTGAGTGTATATTCAGGATAAATAGAATCTATGCTCCTGGGTTGCAGACCTCAAGCTTGGTCCAAATAAACTCTCTACTTACAAAAAAAAAAAAAAAAAAAAAAAAGAGTTAAACACATCATATGTTCACAGAAAAACTTATACTCAAATATTTACAGCATCATTGTTTATAATAGCCAAATGTGGAAACAATCCAAATGTTCATCAAATGATGAATGGATTAACCAAATATGGCATATCCACTCAACAGAATGTGAGTCAACCATTTTAGGAATGAAGTACTGATGCATTCTCCCACAAGGATGAACCTTGAAAACATTATGCTAAGTGAAAGAAGTCAGTCACAAATGGCCACTATTGTATAATTCCATTTATATGAAATGTCAAGAAAAGGAAAATCCATACAGACACAAGGCAGACTAGTGATTACCAAGGGACAGTGTGTATATGTGGTTTCTCTTTGGGGTGATGAAAAAGATCTGGAATTAGATAGATGGTTGTACAATATTGTGAGTATACCAAAAATCAATTCATTGTATATTTTTAAAAGGTTAAAATAATGAATTCATGTTATGTGAATTTTTTGTCAATAAGAACATTATTTTCAAGTAATTAGAATGTTGTATTTATTCAGCTTTAGAAGGGAATCAGAAAGCCCAAGGGAGCATGCATACATTCACTCTGTCATGCCTTCTTTATTTCTAGTTAGGCCTCTGGCATACTGCTTCATTAAAGCAAGTCATTGTTGATAAGCCACAATGTATAGAAGCCATGAGTACTCTTTTTCAGTCAAAGTTTTATTGAGAAAGAAATAGCATTTCTAGATATTCAAAACAGAAAGGGATTTAACATAAGGACTTTGGTGTATTGAACATCATTTAAGAATGGAGAGGACAACACTAGCTCTCCAGACTACCACAGATTTCCAAAGAATCAGGAAGTTTCTCTGGACACCCAGGTTAAGAATGGTGCCAAACTGCTACCAAATGTCCCAGTTCCTGGAGCGCTCACACAGGCCATTCACAGGGCAATGTCTAATGCCAGAGGCTGCCACAAAACTCTTGTTTTCCAAGGCCTATGTCTCTTACTAGATTTGAGCAACTTTTTTTTTTTTTTTTGGCAGAACAGGAAATGCAACTAGAATCCTAGGAACAAAAGAATCTTGGAAATGTTGCTTATACGCTTCTACAGTTCTTGTAGAGAGAAGAAAGCACAGAAAGAAGTAGGGATACATTGTAGTTGCCAAAAAAACAAAAACAAAAAAAGCCTGTTCATTTTCCAACAGTTAACTGCAATTAAAATATTAAGTTCTTACAAATGTCATCATTCAGGTTGGCAGACATTAACCCCAAATTACATGTTTGTCCCCCGCCCCCACTTCTTTTCCTTCAAGAGCTATAAAATCAATGAAAATTATTTAGGACTATGAACTATATTTTGGAAAACATTTTTTTCCACTGGTTTTCATTCTTTCACAAATAAACTTTCTTCATAGCAACTGACCTTCACCAAATCATGTTGCAAGTAGATGTTTAAAGAAAGCAAAAATTCAAATGAAAGCTTCATCTCCTTGGTTCATTTCAAGTGTACTATGGAGGGCTCTTTTGTTTTGTTTTTGTCTTGATACTTTTTCTCAATCTGGATTTCTGGAACAATCTAACCTGGATGATGTTGAAACCTGATAATTGGGGAAAAATCAATGTATATGGAGGAGATAGGGTTTAAATCACTAATCAAATGTAGTTAAGGTTATATGAATTCCCTAAAATGAATTTAAGTTTGGGAAGACTGATTCCAGACTAGCTAAAGAGTTAAAATTTTCATGATCCTCTTGAAAAACAATTTACTGTGTATTAATGAATTAAAAACTAGCAAAATCATCCCTTCATGAAAAATATTAGAAAGCAGAGTCATATTTTAATTGATTTTTATTTATTTATTTAATTTATTTTTATTTTTTTGAGATGGAGTCTCACTCTGTCACCTAGGCTGGAGTGCAGTGGTGCAATCTCATCTCACTGCAACCTCCACCTCCCTGGTTCAAGCAATTCTCCTTCCTCAGCCTCCCAAGTAACTGGGATTACAAGCACTTGCTACCACAGCTAATTTTTCTATTTTTAGTAGAGTCAGGGTTTCTCCATGTTGGCCAAGTGGGTCTCAAACTCCTGACCTCAGGTGATACTGCTGCCTCAGCCTCCCAAAGTGCTTGGATTACAGGCATGAGCCACCGCACCTGGCCTGATTTTAGGTAAAATGGGACAGGATTCTTTTAACTTACAAATGGTAAAGCTAATAATTTCTGCATGGGTACTTTTGACATTGTAACCTAATTGCAGTTATATTATTCTCTTATGTTTGAAATGAATGTTTCTAGATTAGTTTTGGATAAAATTTTAAAGGAAAAGTAGGTTACTGTTTACTTTGGGCTTTAATAATAGAATCAATAACACTTATTTGCTTTGAACTATGGGTCCCTAAATAAGCATGAGTGCTAGCTAATACTTAGATTTTTATATTTTTCTCTTTGCAGTATCTAAGATAATAATCCGGCCTTATTCCTCTACAGAATGACCTCATTTTTGGCTCATGAAGTAAATGAAATAATACTAATAATTCATGTAAGATATTTTAATATAAATTTATTTGAATTGGAAAACATTTCTTGTCTCTAAACATGTAAGAAAACTTTTGTGGCATAGCAGTCATATTATTAATATAGTATTTGTCTTTATTTTAGGCTCTCTTAATTTCCTACCACAAAGTAAAATTACAAATGCAAAATAAAATAGAATAAATAAAATTTTTAAAAGATTACACATGAGAAGTACTTCAAAATGGATTATTAATTAATTAGAACATTCCACAAACTATTACATACTTCTAAAATAGAAGCAAATTTTTTAAAAGTCCACATCAAGGTTTAAAACATAGAGAACTGAACCAAATAATTTATAATGACTATCAAGTGAGTTTCTGCAGGGCTGGGATCTCATACTTTTATTCATTGTATCCCAGCAGTAGTCTGGGATGTTCAATTTTAAAAAGTGTTGGATTATTTGTAAGTTTTAATATTGTTAATGGGTTACAGCATTAAGTAGATATATTATTTCAAGATCAAAATTATGTTTCTTGCTGGATGTGATGGCACGTACCTCTAGTCCTAGCTATTTGGAAGGCTGAGGCAGGAGGATCACTACGGTCCAGAAGTTTGACTTCTGCCTGGGCAACATAGCAAGACCCACCTCAAAAATAATTTTGTTTCCTGTTAAGCAGGGTAAATTAGCATATGTTAGGCTTCTTATCTCCAATGATAAACTTGCATACTTTTACTTTACATTGGGAATAACACTTCTTTTTAAAACACAGGATCTGTCTTAAATAAAGATTATAGGCTATTGCATCTTTAGATAACATACACCATTTCCCCCTGTGATGTTTATTTATTATTGAATATATTTCTTTATGTGGTCTAAATTATGAGAAAAATAGGTTAATATATAAGCAAACAAACACACTTTTAATAAGTATGAAATAGAGTATTTCTGTATCCTTCTAGCATGAGTGAGCCATTAAGATCCATTATAAATATTGATTCCTTTCAAAGTTCTTGCTTAATAGTGTAGTGATTTGCTCCTTGAGGTTGTTTGAGCCTCTGCTCTGCAGGTCAGAAATCTGGTCCAGGAGAATTCCTGCATCTCTGAACCCATATGGTGGGAAGAGAAGAATTTTAAAATCAAAACACCTTAGAATTCAATCAACTACTTTCATGACACTTCAGAAACTACCATTACATTTGACTACATAGCTAGCACATAAGCAAAAATAATTTGAGAGACAAAAATAGACAACAGCATTATTAAATATCAACCTGTCTTTAGAAGCTGAATTGACAATGATGTTTGTAAATTTCACAGTTAAATTAAATACAAATGAGTTTTTCCACACTAATTTGCCACAAATGTCCTTGCATAGATGTTAAAGTAATTTAGCTAACCTTGCTTATGAACCACACTCAAAATTAAGAAAAATTAAGAAAAACATGCCTCTTTATCAAAAAACGAATAGAGAGAAAACCAAGAGAGGCTTGGAGACACAGAAATCAGACATTGCCCTTCAGTCATCCATAATATAAAGAGTTTATCTCAAGTAGATTTTGGGATATAACTTTTATCTAGTGGAGTGAACTGTTAGTAAGAGTCATAGAAATTTACAGATTTAAATATAATTGTTCTGGAAGAAGTACTACCAGCTTTAACTCTCAAGAACAGAGATAGTACAAAATGAAAAGAGCTTTTAGGCTTCCAACTTATTATGGACAAGAAGCAGTTGAGAAGGAAATTCAGTTGCAAACTCATTTTTATTATGGAAAAGGACAGGACCAAGAACCCAGAGGGTATATCTAGTAGCCACAGTTAATCATTCTTGGGGACCAGGACCAGGCTCTGATAAGGAATTGGCAACAAATACCAGCACCAGTCATGAACCAGCCACTATCACATCCATATTCATCCTTTGTGAATAGGAATATCTATTGTGGGTGTTCTATGTTGGCTGTATGGGTGGTAGAGAAGATAATATGTCTCTTTAATCCATAGGTCTTCAGTTTGAGAGGAGCTGTGTCTGAGGAACCGCTTTTGCACCTGGACCTGAGGTACATGACATGATCCTGAAGCCAGAGCCTAAGCTTGATGTTGTAATAAATAAGGCTCTTGAGAGTGGAGGGGTGTTGGGAGGGTATGAGTGTATTTTGCATGTGGGTAGAATATAAATTAATTTGTGGCCATGGGTGAACTGGCAGCAGATTTAAGTCACAGCCATAATGTGTTTTGACACTCTTCCTTGTCAAAAGATGGAGGCTATATCCCCTTTCCTTAATCTGAGTCTGGCTACCTGATGAATGTAATATGACATTGTGTCAGCTTCTGGGACTAGACCTTAAGACACTGACACAGGAGGAGAGCAAAATGGATGACTCGATGCAGTCAGATGGAACAGCTGCCACTGGGGGGGACTGAGATGACTTGAGTGCTTTTAACAGATCTTCAGAAGGAAGGTGTTGAGAGTGGACAAGGGGAAGACACAGAAGCTCGGCTGAAAGGGGAGAAAGCTGGGAACCTGCATGGGATGACCATGCACCAGGACTCATTTTTGGATCACAACAGCTCTGGGGGAACAGGGGAGTTGAACTGGCAAGAAGCAACCCACTCTCATCATGACCTCTGGAACCCTGGTAGGATAAGATCCCTTCACTACCACAGACACTCAAGTTGGCAGGGAGAGCTGCTTAGAGAAGTGTTAGGGGCAGTAAACCAGCTGTTGTAGCCCAGAGGGCTTGGTGTAGAAGTGGCTGTTATGGAGCATAGCCAGGAATGGCCAACTCCTAGGCTCAATGGGAGATTTTAGTCCTAGGGGAACTGTTGGACCTGATCTCTGCATGGTGGTCTAGCCCATCAGATGGGGATGTTTCAACCTGAGCACCTCTTGGTCTACTGACCTCTCCAGGGGCCCCAGCCTGGCCATGCCTGCTTGCAGGGCAATCTTGGGTGTTTTGGGAGCCCACACTATAGTTTCTGAGTTTATGGACTGTGCCTGACTAGTGGAAAGCTCCAGCAAGGTGGCCCCTATGGCTATGTACCAGCTCACTTGCTCCCTCCTCATACTGCAGCTTTTCCTGGGCCAATGGCAATTCCTCACATAAATCTGTTGGCTCATATCTGCATGGACAGGTTTTGCTTTCCTTGCCTCACCAGAGTGCAGGAGTGCAGTGTGCCCCCTACCCCACTGCCATTGCAGACAGAGCCTTGGTGGGCACAGAGCCAGTAAGCCCCACCCCTACCAGTGCGCTAACATTGCGAAGATAAAAGCAGATCTTCCTCTACCCTGAGTGGTCACTCCTGCTCGTGGGGCACAGAGAAGGCACCCAGACCTATGCCCACCAACATCACATCCCAAGCTAACACCACTTCCAGTGCAACAGCACACACAGTCTCCAGCAAGGGCCTTTCTCCCACTTTTACTCATATTCCTCCCACCAGTTGAATTGCCTCTGCCACTGTGGTGAATGCCTGCAGGGAGGGAGGCAAACATCCTGGCACCTGCTGGTACTCTGCCACAACTGCTACATCTCAGCCCTCCCATCCTCCACCTCCAGCACAAGGGATTCCAAACCTTGAAGAGCCAGAGAACAAAGTCGGGGCCCAATACAAGTACCCTAGAATTAGGGTATGCAGTCCAGGAGTTGGAGGCTGATGGTTGGTCCCCTAAAATCTTCCAGAAAGGAAGCAAGTCAGTCAAATCCACCTTATACCACAATCAAACCCTTAAGGTCATCAAATATGATTTTAAAAAATTCAAAAGTCAGCAACCTCAAGGATATAATAGTTTGAGACTTTTACACCCCACTGACCATATTAGATCATTGAGACAGAAAATTAACAAAGATATTTAGGACCTGAACTCACCTCTGAATCAAGGGGACCTGATAGATATCTACAGAACTCTCCACCCAAATTCAGCAGAAAATACATTCTTCTCATGGTCACATAGCACTTACTCTAAAATTGATTACATAATTAGAAGTAAAACACTCCTCAGCAAATGCAAAAGAACAGAAATCATAACAATGTACAATCCATTGGACCACAGTGCAATCAAATTAGAAATTAAGCCTAAGAAATTCACTCAGAACCATACAATTATGTGAAAATTGAATAACCTCCTGAATGACTTTTGGGTACATAATGAAACTAAGGCAGAAGTAAAGAAGCTTTTGGAAAACAATGAGAACAAAGATACAACAAACCATAATCTCTAGGATTCAGCTAAGGCAGTGTTAAGAGGGAAATTTATAACACTAAATTCTCACATCAAAAAGTTAGAAAGTTAGAAAGATCTCAAGTTAATAATCTCACAACAAAAAGAACTAGAGATCCAAGAGCAAAGAAATCCTAAAGCCAGCATAAGACAAGAAATAACCAAAATTAGAGCTGAACTGATGGAGACAGACACACAAAACCATTCAAAAGATCAACAAATCCAGGAGCGGGTATTTTGAAAAAAAATTAATAGAATAGACCACTCACCAGACTAAAAGAGAAGAAAAGAGAGAAGATTCCGATAAACACAATCAGAAATGACAAGGGGGATATTACCACTGACCCCACAGAAATAAAAACAACCATCACAAAATATTATAAACACCTCTATGCACATAAACTAGAAAATCTAGAAGAAATGGATAAGTTCCTGGACACACACACCCTCCCAGGACAGAATCAGGAAGAAATTGAATCCCTAAACAGAACAATAATGAGCTCTGAAATTGAGTCAGTAACAAATAGCCTATACCAACCCAAAAAAGCCCAGAAACAGAAGGATTCACAGCTGAATTCTACCAGATGTACAGAGAATAGCTGACACATTCCTGCTGAAATTATTTGAAAAAAATGGGGAAGAGGGACTCCTCCTTAACTCATTCTAACTCATCATCCTGATACCAAAACCTGGCAGAGATACAATAGGAAAAGAAAACTTCAGGCCAATATTCTTGACGAACATCACACAAAAATCCTAAAAAATAAATACTGGCAAACTGAATCCAGCAGCACATCATAAAGTTTATCCACCATGATCAAATGGGTTCTATCACTGAGATACAAGGTTGGTTCAACATATGCAAACCAATAAATGTGATTAATCACACACACAGAACTAACACAAACCACATGATTATCTTAATAGATTCAAGAAAGGCTTTAGATAAAATTCAACACTACTTTATGTTAAAAACTCTCAATGAACTAGGTATTGAAGGAACATACCTTAAAGTAATAAGAGCCAGCTATTACATACCTACAGCCAACATTATACTGAATGGGCAAAAGCTGGCAGCATTTCCTTTGAAAATCAGCACAAAATGAGGATGACCTCTCTCACTACCCCTATTCAACATAGTTTTGGAAGTCAGATCCAGGGCAAGCAGACAAGAGAAAGAAATAAAGGGCATCCAAATAGGAAGAGAGGAAGTCAAACTATACCTGTTTGAATGAAATTAAGATGACATAATCCTAAATCTAGAAAACACCATAGTCTCTGCTCAAAAACTTCTCAAGCTGATAAACAACTTCAGCAAAGTTCCTGGATATAAAATCAATGTGCAAAAATCACTGACATTTCTATACACTAACAATAGCCAAGCCAAGAGTCAAATAAGAATGCAATCCCATTCCCAACTGCCACAAAAAGAATAAAAGACCTAGGAATACAGTTAACCAGGGAGATGAAGGATCTCTACAAGGAGAACTACGAAACACTGCTCAGAGAAACCAGAGATGACACAACAAATGGAGAAACATTCCATGCTCATGGAGAGGAAGAATCAATACTGTAAGAATGGCCATAACACCCAAAGCAATTTATAGATTCAATGCTATTTCTCTTAAACTACCATTATTATTCTTCACAGAACTAGAAAAAACGATTTTAAAATTCATATGAATGAAAAAGGAGTCCAAATAGCCTGAATAGCCAAGGTAAAAAGAACAAAGTCTAAGCAAAAAGAACAAAGCTGAAGGCATCATGTTACTTGATGTCAAACTATACTACAGGGCTACAGTAACCAAAACAGGATGGTACTGGTACAAAAACAGACACATAGACAAATGAACAGGACAGAGAACTCAGAAATAAGGCCACACACCTACAACTATTGGATTTTGATAAATTTGAAAAAAACAAGCAATGGGGAAAGGATCCTCTCTTCAATGAATGGTGCTGGGAGAACCGATTAGTCATATGCAGAAAATGGAAACTGGATCCCTTCCTCATACCATATATGAAAATTAACTCAAGACGGATTAAAGACTTAAATGTAAAACCCAAAACTATAAAAACCCTGGAAGACAACCTATGCAATACTATTCAGGACATAGGAACAGACAAACATTTCATGACAAAGATGGCAAAAGCAATTTCAACAAAAGCAAAAATTGACAAATGAGATCTAATTAAACAAAAGAGCTTCTGCATAGTGAAGGGAACTATCAACAGGTAAACAGACCACCTACAGAATGGGAGAAAAAATTTGCAATCTATGCATCCAACAAAGGTCTAATATCCAGCATCTATAAGGAGCTTTAACAGATTTATTTTAAAAACCCCAAATACCCCATACAAAGTGGGCAAAGGAGATGAACATACTCTTTTCAATAGAAGACATACATTCATGCTTGTTGAATCATATGAAGACAAACTTAACATAACTAGTAATTAGAGAAATGCAAATCAAAACCACGGTGAGATATCATTTCACACTAGTCAGAATGGTTATTAATAAAAAGTTAAAAAATAACAGATACTGGTGAGGTTGTGGAGAAAAAAGAATGTTTATATACTGTTGGTGGGAGTGTAAATTAGTTTAGCCATTGTGGAAGACAGTGTGGTGATTCCTCAAAGACAGAAAAACAGAAATACCATTCAACCCAACAATACCATCACTGGGTATATCCCCAAATGAATATAAATCATTCTATCATAAGACACATGCACACATGTGCTCATTGCAGTGCTATTGACAATAGCAAAGACATGGAATCAACCTAAATGCCCATCAATGATAGACTGGATAAAGAAAATGTGGTACATATATACTATGGAATACTATGCAGCCATGAAAAGAATGAGATCATGTTTTTTGCAAGAATATGAATGGAACTGGAGGCCATTATCCTTAGTAAACTAACACCTGAACAGAAAACCAAATACCACATGTTCTCACTTATAAGTGGGAGCTAAATGATGAGAACATATGGGCACATAGAAGGGAAAACATACACTGGGACCTATTGGGGAGTGGAGGGTGGGAGAAGGGAGAGGTTCAGAAAAAATAACTAATGGGTACTAGGCTTAATAGTTGGATGGCAAAATAATCTGTTCAACAAACCCCCAAGACACAAATTTACTTACATTACAAACCTGCACGTGTATTCCTGAACTTAAAAATTAAAAAAAAAAACTTTTATCTTCAATTCCTGTATATTGAAATGGTTGCTCTTGGAACCCTGCACCATGTTGTGAGGAAGCCCAAGCAGCATAGCATGTGGAGAAGCCCAGGAGGAAAGAAACTGAAGCTCCAGACCCACAAAAGCCAAAAAAAACGAAAGTCAACAATAAATTCCTTTTCTCTCTTACCACATGTAACATCCTGCATGTTGTTAATTTATTTCTTAAAAGTTACTGTTATTTTTATCATATATACAAAAATAATGTACATAATATACATAAATAGTACTAATAATTATGTACACAATCCCAGTTTAAAAAACAGAACATCAGAAATACAGAGGACCCTATTTCTTTCCCATAATATATTCTACTCTCTCATTCCAAAGGTCTTTAATGTCCTGAAGTTTGTGGTTAATCACTACCTGCTTTTCCTTAAAGTTTTAAAAGTTTTATATGTATCTTTATGTAACATATGGTTACTTTTCTCTGATTTTATACTTTATAGAAGTGTAATAATATATTATGCATCCTCTGTAACATATTTTCCTCAAAGTATTTGACATCTTTCCATCTTGATTTGTGCAGCTATATTTTATTTATATTATAATTTTGCATTATAAATTAGTTATACTCTTAACATTTGTTAATATAATTTAGTTTATATACCATTTCATTCTATAACTATGTAATATTTATTGGTTTTATGGCTTATGGACTTTTGGGTTGTTTCCTAATTTTACAATTGCTATCAACACTATCATGTTCTCCTACTTGTTTGCTTGTGTTTGTGTGCCTTTGGGAGTACAAATACATGGTGATAGGATATGTGCATTGTCAATCTACAAAGTAATATTGACTGTAACAAAGTGTTTGTACCAAATTATATTTTTATCAATATAGTAGAGTCTTTATTTCTCCTTATCCTTATCAATACACATATTGTCAGACTTTTTTAACTTTTGACAATGTACAGGAGTGAAATAGCATCTCGAGTAGTGGTATTGTAGTTTTAAAGTACATATTCTTGACTACTAACAAGGCTGGGCAGCTTCCCCCAGGCAGTCTTATCTCCTGATATGAGAAGTGCCTTTTCATATCTTTTATTTACTTCTTTTTCTATTGGTCTATTGGTTGTTTTGTAATTGGTTTACAGGAATTCTTTATTTTCTGCTAATTTGTTCTTGGTTATATATAGCTATCTATCTTATCCCAGTTTTCTCTTTTAATTTTATTAACATTATGATGTCTGATGATGATCTGAAGCTTATTTGTTCTTTATCTTTAGTGACTTCTCTATTTTGTTTAAGAAATCCTGCCACACCACAAAGATACAAACAATTGGTCTCTATTTTCTTTTAAGAATTTTTTAGATTAGTTCTTTATATATGTCCTTAATTCAACTGAAGCTGATTTTTGTGTAGTGTGATGTAGGAATCTAAATTTATTTTTTCCAGTAGTCATAACCAGTGTTCCACCATCATTTATTTAGCATGCCAAACTTTCCACATGGATACTCAATTTATCCCTTCGTTCAAAATACTGGTGCCAGCTTTATTACAAATCAAATTTTCACAGGTCCATGAATCTGCTCCTGAACAGTCTATTTTTTTTCATTATTGATTGACTGTACATTAATATAAAAATTGCCTTAATATAATTTTATGATACATTGGTATTTCACAGGGAAATAATTCCCAACTCTACCTTTGTTTCCCTTAAGAAATGTTTGGTTATTCTTGGCCCATTGATCTTCCATACAAGTTATGAAAACATCTTATTTGAGTATGTGAAAGGATCTTGTTAGAATTTTGATAGAATGTCTATTAATATATAGAAAATCATGATAGAATTTATATATTGCAATCTATATAAATGCCATATGTCTTTATTTATGTGAGTATACTTTACTTATCATCATCATGTTTTACAACATTCTCCACAAAGAGCTTGCTTATTTTTGTATATTAGTTTTAGGGTATTTTATGTATTTACCGAAATTGTTAAGTTACCTTTTTATAATAAAATTTCAACAGAAGACTAACATAAATATATAAAAGTTCACAATCATAAGTGTAACATTCAGTATATTATGACATTCAGAACACATTATCATAACCTTAGACAAACATTATCATATATTATCATAACCCTAAAAGACACCTGCAGGATGCTTCTAGTCTCAACACCTCCTCTCCTCACAAGTATGACTATTCTATCTAATTCATAAATTAATTTACTTGTTTTTAAAAATTTTATTTGATTAGAATCATATAGTATGTGACTGGCTTCTTTAACTCAACATTATATTAATAAGATGTATTAACGAGATGTATCAATGCAACATTAGCTTATTCATTTTCATTGCTGTATACTATATTACATTGTGATTGTAAACTAAAAATAAAATCTAAAACCCCCCAACCGACTGAACCAACCCCCTTTTAGCCAAGAGGACCCCAGAGAAACCTTAAAAACCTAGTTCCTGGCCATGGCAGGATAGAAGGTCAGACACAGCTCATTATATCCCTGTCCTTTTGTGGTTTAGACACAACAACTGATCAGCATTCATGTTAAAATAGAAATCATGAGATTAATAGAATGAATTCTTTGTATCAATATGATACCAAATTTTAAACATGACCTAAGACCATGCCACAGCCCTACACTTAAAGAATAAACGATGTCAACTGCCACAAGATTTTTTTTTTCCTCTGGCAGCTAAACAAGCATTGGCCTTGAGATAAGCAATGCTGAAGCAATTGCATCTTCCCCAGATGCTGACTAACTGATCCCTCCAGCCGCTGTTCCACAAACCATAACTACAGCTTTGATTGGACAAGACATTGATTTCAGTAACTGTCTCCTGGTAAGAAGACTGGAGACTATGGATTGGTTCTGGACAGTTTCATGAGGCTGTACATGTGAGTGCCTTCATGTCCTGAAAAGACCTTTTGATGTATAGGGTCTAATTGTAATACACTTACATGTTAAGTCTCCACTCCAAAGTGAACATGAGTTGTGTGTTACATGCATGTTTGTTCAATACACCTGCCTCAGGACCACCTTCATGAATATTCATATATTCTCCTACAAACTGTTGGATATCTATGTTTAGGCAACCCGTTCAGCATAAAGCTCCTCCCTCAACCCCTCCTCCTTTGAAGTACCTGTCTCTGGTCTTTGCCAGAGGCTACTCTTCTGAGCCTACAGGTGGCCACCTTGCAGGCTATAACTCTTTATAAGAAATAAAGTCCTTTCTCCAAATTTATAAGTTGTGTGATTTGTTTTCAGTTAGCATGGTAATACTTCACAATTTCTCTTCTATTCTAATACTGATGTATCATTTTGAATTTGTGGCTGCTACTAATAGTCTGATTAAATTCATTTTTTTGTACAGTCTGGTCTATGTATGTTTACATTTCTACTGGTATATACCTGTTAGTTCAAGAATTTTATTTTGGCTGGGCATGGTGGCTCATGCCTGTAATCCCAGAACTTTGGGAGGCCAAGGCAGGTGGATCACTTGAGGTCAGGAGTTCAAGACCAACCTGGCCAACATGGCGAAACCCAGTCTGTACTAAAAATACAAAAATTAGCCGGGCGAGGTGGTGTGTGCCTGTAGTCCCAGCTACTTGGGAGGCTGAGATAGGAGAATTGCTTGAACTCAGAAGGAGAAGGGTGCAGTGAGCCCAGATCATGCTGCTGCACTCCAGCATGGGCAACAGAGTGAGACTCCATCTCTCAAAAAAAAAAAAAAAAAAAAAAAGAATTTTATTTTACCCTATTTAGAAGCAAATGGATTAGTATATTACTCTTTCATGAATGCTGACAAAAGACATGAAACTCTTGTGTCAGAGACAAAGAAAAATTATTCACACAGCATAAGAAGCAACATGAGGTTGCTTACAACATGGCCAAATAGAAACAGCTCCAGTCTACAGCTCCCGGTGAGACTGATGCAGAAGATAGGTGATTTCTGCATTTCCAACAGAAGTACCTGGTTCATCTCATTGGGACTGGTTGGACAGTTGGTACAGCCCATGGAGGGTGAGCCAAAGCAGGGTGGGGTGTTGCCTCACCCCGGAAGCACAAAGGGTTGGGGGATTTCCTTCTCCTAGCCAAGGGAAGCCATGAGTGACTGTACTTGGAGGAACAGTACACTATTGCCCAAATACTGCACTTTTCCCATGGTCTTCACAGCTGGCAGACCAGGAGATTCCCTCCTGTGCCTGGTTCGGTGGGTCTCACACCCATAGAGACTTGCTCGATGCTAGTGCAGCAGTCTGAGATTGACCTGGGATGCTGGAGTTTGGTGGGGGGGAGGGGCGTCTGCCATTACTGAGGCTTGAGTAGGTGGTTTTATGCTTACAGTGTAAACAAAGCAGCAGGGAAGCTCGAACAGGGCGGAGTCCACTGCAGCTCAGCAAGGCCTACTGCCTCTCTGGATTCCACTTCTGGGGGCAGGACATATCTGAACAAAAGGCAGCAAACAGCTTCTTGAGACTTAAATGTCCCTGCCTGACAGCTCTGAAGAGAGCACTGGTTCTCCCAGCATAACGTTCAAGCTCCAATAACAGAGACTGCCTCCTCAAGTGTGTCCCTGACTCCTGTGTAGCCTGACTGGGAGACATCCCCCAGTAGGGGTCAACAGACACCTCATACAGGCAGGTGCTCCTCTTGGATGAAGCTTCCAGAGGAAGAAACAGGCAGCAATCTTTGCTGGTCTGCAGCCTCCTCTGGTGATACCAAGGAAAACAGGGTCTGGAGTGGACCTCCAGCAAACTCCAACAGACCTGCAGCTGAGGGGGCTATCTGTTAGGAGGAAAACTAACAAACAGAAAGGAATAGCATCAACATCAACAAAAAGGACCTCCACACTGAAAGCCCATCCATAGATCACCAACATCAAAGACCAAAGGTAGGTAAAACCACAAGTATGGAGAGAAACCAGAGAAGAATGGCTGAACATTCCAAAACAAGAACACCTCTTCTCCTCCAAAGGAACACAACTCCTCACCAGCAAGGAAAAAAAACTGGACAGAGAATGAGTTTGACAAGTTGACAGAAGTAGGCTTCAGAAGGTCAGTAATAACAAACTTCTCCGAGCTAAAGGAGCATGTACTAGCCCATCACAAGGAAGCTAAAAACTGTGAAAAACGTTTAGACAAATGGCTAACTAGAATAACCAGCGTAGAGAAAACCTTAAATGACCTGATGGAGTGGAAAACCACAGTACAAGAACTTCGTGAAGCATACACAAGTTTCAGTAGCTGATTCGATCAAGCAGAAGAATGGATATCAGTGACTGAAGATCAGATTAATGAAATAAAGTGAGAAGACAAGATTAGAGAAAAAAGAGTGAAAAGAAACAAACCCTCCAAGAAATATGGGACTATGTGAAAAGACCAAATCTACATTTGATTGGTGTACCTGAAAGTGACAGGGAAAATGGAACTGAGTTAGAAAGCACTCTTCAGGATACTATCCAGGAGAACTTCCCTAACTGAGCAAGGCAGGCCAACATTCAAATTCAGGAAATACAGATAGCACCATAAAGATACTCCTTGAGAAGAGCAACCCCAAGACACATAATTGTCAGATTCACCAAGGTTGAAATGAAAGAAAAAATGTTAAGGGCAACCAGTGAGAAAGGTTGGGTTACCCACAAAGGGAAGCCCATCAGACTAACAGTGGATCTCTCAGCAGAAACCCTACAAGCAAGAAGAGTGGGGGCCCAATATTCAATATTCTTAAAGAAAAGAATTTTCAACCCAGAACCTCATATCCAGCCAAACTAAGCTTCATAAGTGAAGGAGAAATAAAATCCTTTACAGACAAGCAAATGCTGAGAGATTTTGTCACCACCATGGCTGCCTTACAAGAGCTCCTGAAAGAAGCACTAAACATGGAAAGGAACAGCTGGTACCAGCCACTGCAAAAACATACCAAATTGTAAAGACTATTAATGCTATGAAGAAACTGTATCAATTAATGGGCAAAATAACCAGCTAGCGTCATAATAACAGGATCAAATTCACATATAACAATGTTAACCTTAAATGTAAATGGTCTAAATAGACCAATTAAAAGACACAGAGTGGTAAATTGGATAAAGAGTCAAGACCCATTGATGTCCTGTATTCAGGAGTTCCATCTCACATGCAAAGACACACATAGGCTCAAAATAAAGGGATGGAGGAAGATCTATCAAGCAAATGGAAAGCAAAAAAACAACAGGGTTTGCAATCACAGTCTCTGATAAAACAGACTTTAAACCAACAAAGATCAAAAGAGACAAAGAAGGCCATTACATAATGGTAAAGGGATCAATTCAACAAGAAGAGCTAACTATCCTAAATATATACACACCAAATACAGGTGCAAGCAGATTCATAAAGCAAGTTCTTAAAGACCTATGAAGAGACTTATACTTCCACACAATAATAATAGGAGACTTTAACACCCCAATGTCAATATTAGACAGATCAACGAGACAGAAAATTAACAAGGATATCCAGGACTTGAACTCAGCTCTGGACCAAGCAGACATAATAGACATCTAGAGAACTCTCCACCCAAAATCAACAGAATATACATTCTTCTCAGCACTGCATCACACTTATTCTAAAACTGACCACATAATTGGAAGTAAAACACTCCTCAGCAAATCTAAAAGAACAGAAATCACAACAAACAGTCTCTTAAACCACAGTGTAATCAAATTAGAACTCAAGATTAAGAAACTCACTCAAAACTGCACAACTACATGGAAAGTGAACCCTTCAAAAAAATCAGTGAATCCAGGAGCTGGTTTTTTGAAAAGATCAACAAAATAGATTGACCACAGTCAAGACGAATAAAGAAGAAAAGGGAGAAGAAATAAATAGATGCAATAAAAAATGATAAAGGGGATATCACCACCAATCCCACAGAAATACAAACTCCCCATCAGAGAATATTATAAACACCTCTATACAAATAACTGAAAATCTAAAAGAAATGGATAAATTCCTGAACACTTACACACTCCCAAGACTAAACCAGGAAGAATTTGAATCTCTGAATAGACCAAAAACAAGTTCTGAAATTGAGGCAATAATTAATAGCCTACCAACTAAGAAAACTCCAGGACCAGATTCACAGCCAAATTCTACCACAGGTACAAAGAGGAGATGGTACCATTCCTTCTGAAACTATTCCCATAAATAGAAAAAGAAGGAATCCTCCCTAACTCATTTTATGAGGCCAGCATCATCCTGATACCAAAACCTGGCAGAGACACAACAACAAAAAAGAGAATTTTAGGCCAATATCCCTGATGAACATCAATGTGAAAATTCTTAATAAAATGCTGGCAAACTGAATCCAGCAGCACATCAAAAAGTTTATCCACCACAATCAAGTCGGCTTCATCCCTGGGATGCAAGGCTGGTTCAACTTATGCAAATCAATAAACGTAATGCATCACATAAACAGAAACAACAACAAAAACCACATGATTATCTCAATAGACGCAGGAAAGGTCTTTGACAAAATTCAACAGCCTTTTATGCTAGAAACTCTCAATAAGCTAGGTTTTGATGGAATGTATCTCAAAATAACAAGAGCTATTTATGACAAACCCAAAGCCAATATCATAATGACTGGACAGTCCTGGAAGCATTTACTTTGAAAACCTGCACAAGACAAGGATGCCCTCTCTCACCACTCCTGTTGAACATAGTATTGGTAGTTCTGGCCAGGACTGTCAGGCAAGAAAAGGAAATAAAGGGAATTCAATTAGGAAAAGGGGAAGTCAAATGGTCTCTGTTTGCAGACAACATGATTGTATGTTTAGAACACACCATCGTGTCAGCCTCAAATCTTGCTAAGCTGGTAAGCAACTTCAGCAAAGTCTCAGGATACAAAATCAATGTGCAAAAATCACAAGCATTCCTATACACCAATAAGAGAAAAACAGAGAGCCACATTATGAGTGAACTCCCATTCACAATTACTACAAAGAGAAAAAATTACCTAGGAATCCAACTTACAAGGGATGTGAAGGAGCTCTTCAAGGAGAACTACAAACCACTGCTCAATGAAATAAAGGACACAAACAAATGGAAGAACATTTCATGCTCATGGATAGGAAGAATCAATATTGTGAAAATGGCCATACTGCCCAAAGTAATTTATAGATTCAATGCTATCCCCATCAAGCTACCACTGAATTTCTTCACAGAATTGTAAAAAACTATTTTCAATTTCATATGGAACCAAAAAAGAGCCCAGATAGCCAAGACAATCCTAATCAAAGAGAACAAAGCTGGAGGCATCATGCTACCTGACTTCAAACTGTACTACAAGACTACAGTAACCAAAACAGCATGGTACTGGTACCAAAACAGATATATAGACCAATGGAATAGAACAGACACCTCAGAAATAACACCACACATCTACAACCATCTGATCTTTGACAAACCTGACAAAAATAAGCAATGGGGAAAAGATTCCCTATTTAATAAATGGTGCTCAGAAAACTGGCTAGCCATATGTAGAAAGCTGAGACTGGATGCCTTCCTTACACCTTATACAAAAATTAACTCAAGATGGAGTAAAGACTTAAATGTAAGTTCTAAATCCATAAAAAACATAGAAGAAAACCTAGGCAATACCATTGAGGACATAGGCATGGGCAAATACTTCATTAGTAAAACACTGACTGTAATGGCAACAAAAGCCAAAATAGACAAATGGGATCTAATTAAACTATAGAGCTTTTGCACAGCGAAAGAGACTATCATCAGAGTGAACAGGCAAACTACAGAATGAGAGAAAATATTTGCAATCTATCCATCTGACAAAGGGCTAATATCCAGAATCTACAAAGAACTCAAACAAATTTAAAAGAAAAAAAAACCAAACAACCCCATCAAAAAGTGGGCAAAGGATATCAACAGACACTTCTTAAAAAAAGACATTTATGCAGCCAAGAGACATATGAAAAAAAGCTCATCATCACTGGTCATCAGAGAAATGTAAATCAAAACCACAATGAGATACCATCTCACGCCAGTTGGAATGGCAATCATTAAAAAGTCAGGAATCAGCAGATGCTGGAGGGGATGTGGAGAAATAGGAACGCTTTTACACTGGAACATCACACACTGGGTCTTGGTGGGGTGGGGAACTGGGGGAGGGAGAGTATTAGGAGGATTACCTAATGTAAATGATGAGTTTATGGGTGCAGCAAACCAACACAGCACATGTATATGTATGTAATAAACCTGCACGTTGTGAACACGTACCCTAGAACTTAAAGTTTAATAAATAAAAAAGAGGCAACATGAGTTTCAACATATTTGTGGAAGTTTTTCTCCCCATTTCCAAAGTCTCCTGAAGATTAAGTAGAGGACCAAGATGGATGCCTGCACGAGTACAATGTTAAATAGAATTGGTGATAGCAAAAATCTTTTCTTCTTCCAGATCAGGCAACAAGCTTTCAATATTTTATCATTAAATATAATGTTTATGTCATTATTATTATTATTATTGAAGTATATTTTAAACATAATATAGCATACAGATTTTAAATGTGGAGATTAATCAGCTTTGGTAAATGTGTACAGGCCCCAATAAGTTCCATGTGGTAGGAAGAATTCTTAGATGACCCCCAAATTTCCGAGTCTCTAGGGTTCACACCCCATATGATCCCCTCCCTCAAATGTGGGTAAGGTATGCAAATATGATGAAATATCACTCCCTTTATTATGCTTTGTTATAGAGACAAAGAGATTCTGCAGTTACAATTAATGTCCCTAGTCAATCGATTTCAATAAAAAGGGTGAGCCTAATGTAATTAGGTAGCTTTAATTTTAATTTTAATTTTATTTTATTTTAAGTTCTGGGATGCATGTGCTGAATATGCAGGTTTGTTACATAGGTATACATGTGCCATGGTGATTTGTTGCACCTATCAACCTGTCATTTAGGTTTTTGTCCTAATACTCTCCCATGCATTAGGTATTTGTCCTAATACTCTCCTTCCCCTTTCCCCCCACCCCATGACAGGCCCTAGTGTGTTATGTTCCCCTCCATGTGTCCAAGTGTCCTCATTATTCAACCCACATTTATGAATTAGAACACCAAGTGTTTGGTTTTCTGTTCCCATGGTAGTTTGCTGAGGATAATGGTTTCCAGCTTCGTCCATGTCCTGCAAAGGATGTGAACTAATTTTTTATGGCTGCATAGTATTCCATGGTGTATATGTGCCACATTTTCTTTATCCAGTCTATCATTGATGGGCATTTGGGTTGGTTCCAAGTCTTTGCTATTGTAAATATGCTGCAATAAACATACATGTGCAATAAACATACATCTGTATGTAGCATGATTTATAATCTTTGGGTATATACCCAGTAATGGGATTGCTGGATAAAACGGTATTTCTGGTTCTAGATCCTTGAGGAATCGCCACACTGTTTTCCACAATGGCTGAACTAATTTACACTCCCACCAACAGTGTAAAAGCATTCCTAATTCTCCACATCTCGCCAGCAGCAGCGGACACACTTCTGATTCATAAAAAAATAATCAGGCATGTTGTGAACTGCCTATAGAAGGGTCCCTGTAATTAGGAAATGAGGGTAACTTTAGGAATTTAGAGTGTGACTTCTATCTGAAAGTCAGTAAGAAACATGGACTTCAATTCTACAGATGTGAGGAACTAAATTGTTCCTGCAACAACAAGAACCTGGACAAGGACCTTGGACTCCAGGTAAGACTGTAGCTCTAGCTAACACTTTCTCAACCCTTGGCAGAAGACTCAGCTATGCCATGCCTAGACTTCTGACCTACAGAAACTGTAAAATAATAAATGGATGTTGTTTAAGTTAGAAAGTTTGTGGTACCTTGTTATACAGTACCAGAAAACTAGTACATTCCCTCATGTCCCTTTCTAATTCATCTTATCCCAGAGGCTGCTCTGATTTCAATCACCATATCTTAGTTTTGCCTATCCTAGAATTTCATATAAATTGAAACATATATGTTAATAAAATCTTTGGTGTCTGGCATTTTTATTCAAGTTGTGTACATCAGTAGTTTGTTCTTTTTATTGCTAAGTATTCTATCATATGAATATATTGCAATTTTATTATTTAATCACCTGGTTATGGCACTGGGTTGTTTCCATTTTAGGGCAATTATGAATAAAGTTGCTATTTTGAACATTGTAGCCCCCAGATCTTTTGTGGACATATGTTTTGTTTCTTTTGGGAAAGTACCTGGAGTAGAATTCCTGAGTCATAGGGAAGGTGGATGTGTATAAGATATGGCCAGATTATTTTCCAAAAAATCATATTATTTTTCATTCCTACCAGCAATGCATGAGCATGCCAGTACTTCTGCATCTTGCCAAAACTTGTTTTTGCCAGCCTTTTTAGTAGACCCTAGAGCAAAACTGGAAAAATTTGAATTACAGCATTGCAACTTAATGTATTACCTTGACCAAGTTACCCTCTGTCTCAGTCTTCTTATTTGTAAATTGAGCACAATATTTGTATCTAGTTCATCGGGTTGCTTTGGTGATTAAATGAGTTGATGTATGTAAAGTCCTTAGAATCATGCTTGACATTTGGTATTACATAAATGAAAGCTATTGTAATTGAATATTTTTGTACTTGTGTTCATGTAAAAGATTGGTCTACAATTTTCTTTCTTGTACTCAACTTTTAAGGTTTTGTTGACTTTCTAAATTGTATTTATATTTATTGGCAAGTCTTCTTGTAATGATCCTTCAAATTTGTATCTTTAAATATAAACTCAATTTATTTCCATGTTGTTTGTATTTTCTTTTCTTCTTTTTTTGTCATTAATCTTGCCATTGCTTTTATCTGTTCTTAGTGTTTTCAAAGACTCACCTCTTAAATTTGTTGATCTGCTCCTTTGTAGGTTTATTTTCCTTGTCATTTGTTTTCACTCTTACTTGCGTTTTCTATTTTTGGCAGATTAACTCTTCTCTTTTCCTCTTGTAACTTCTTAATTTGGGTGTTTTATTTTTCCATTCTTAGACTTTCTTTTAAAAATGTCAGCACTTAAGTCTAAGTCTTCATTTCCTTCTATGTACACTGTTAGCTGCATACCAAAGATTTTGATATGAGGTTTTCTCATTAAAATTGGTTTTAAATATTTCCCAATTTTCACTATTATTTCTTTAATAAGAATTGCATATACATGTGATTTTTAAATTCAATATAAGCATCTTTCCTGGTTATCTTTTTGTTATTGAATTTGTATCAAATAGTTTTATGCATTTTTTGAAAAAATTGCCTTTCTTGTATCTTACATTGTTGTTTGTCAAATTCTGGGACATTTATTGAGACTGATTTATTGCCTAGGTTATGGTCAACTTTCCTAAATCTATATGTGTTTGAAAAAAGTGTGTTTTCTATGCATCAAGTATAGTTTTTTTGTTTGTTTGTTTTTAGACAGAATCTTTCTCTGTTGCCCAGGTGGAGTGCAGTGGTGAAATCTTGGCTCACTACAACCTTTGCCTCCCAGGTTCAAGTGATTCTCGTGCCTCAGTTTCCCAAGTAGCTGGAATTACAGGCGTGTGCTACCATGCCTGGCTAATTTTTGTATCTTTAGTAGATACAGGGTTTCACCATGTTGGCCAGGCTGGTCTCGAACTTTTGGCCTCAACTGATCTGCCCACCTCAGCATCCCAAAGTGCTGGGATGATAGGCGTGAGCCACTATGCCCAGTCTAGTATAATATTTCATATATCCATTAGTTGAGCTTGCTCATCAAACTCTTTAAAGTCATATATCCTTGCTGAATTTTTGCTTGATTATTTACTACTGAACATTCATTCTCTTTTTCACCTGTGATCAGTTATAATTTAAATCTGCTCCTAAAACAAGACATGAAAATTTATAACTTTGTTAAGTTTAGCCTCTAATTTGGAATATTTTTGCTTTATAAATATATTTTGAGACTCTTTGATTAGTATTTGCCTCATAACTTTTTATATTTTATCTTCAATCATTTGGCATTTTTATATTTTTGGAGTTTCCTTAGTAAAGCACACTTAACTCAATGCATTATAAAAAATATAATTGACAATCTTTGTCTTGTAAGTGAAGAGTTTAATTTTTTTACATTTTTGTTATTACTTTCTAAGTTTATTTCTACTTTCTTACTCGGTGCTTCCCATCTTGTCTTTCCATAACTGAGTAATATTTTCTATATAGCTTCATTTTCTTATTCTCCTGATTATTTCTTTTTTTTTTTTTTTTTTTTTTTTGAGACAGAGTCTCACTCTGTCGCCCGGGCTGGAGTGCAGTGGCCGGATCTCAGCTCACTACAAGCTCCGCCTCCCGGGTTTACGCCATTCTCCTGCCTCAGCCTCCGAGTAGCTGGGACTACAGGCGCCCGCCACCTCGCCCGGCTAGTTTTTTGTATTTTTTAGTAGAGACGGGGTTTCACAGTGTTAGCCAGGATGGTCTCCATCTCCTGACCTCGTGATCCGCCCGTCTCGGCCTCCCAAAGTGCTGGGACTACAGGCTTGAGCCACCGCGCCGGGCCGCTGATTATTTCTTTATAGAAAACAAATACATCCTTCTGGGCTACTTTTTGGATAACTTTTGGATAACCACCAATTTGGAGTCACTTTATCTGAGTTGACATGAATTTGTGCTACAGCCTCACATAGTAAAAGGATTGCATTGTGATATCTCAGGGGAAGATTTTTCATATTCTTGTAGCAACAAAATTAAATAGGCAAGATTCCTTGCTGTCCTCTTCTGCAGGGCACCCTGACACTGAGGATATAGTCCTGTTATTCACCAGATTTATGTCAGGGAGTTTTATCGGAGTCTCCATTTTTGTCTGCTCTAGGTTGTAAGTTTCACACATGTTGTAGTCAGTGAAACTAAAACTCAGGGTCACTAGAGTTTTGTAGAAGTCATCAGAGTAGCTTAGACACTAGCTGACCTCTCAGAGTTCTTACTTTCACTTCATTTTTTGTCCTCTATTGGTTCCAACCTTTGTGTGTAGGTGTGTGTGTGTGTGTGTGTGTGTGTGTGTTTGCCATTTCCATTGTATACTAAAATTTGTCTTTTTCATTATTTTAAAATGTTGCCTAAATTATTAGTTATCATCTTCAATAGGGTTGTTTAGGATATCCAATCTGTCATGATAGAAATGGAAGACAGTTAGGCTTTCTTAATATTTGTAGAATCTATCCCCTTTCTCTGCCTTACCTTCCGCTTTTTAAGTTTAGACCTTCATCATTTGTCAACTGGATTCTGGTTTCACCCTACTTCACATTGTGGTGATGTCAAATTTTCATGGTGTTCTCCTTGAGTTTGGCATAAAATTTAAATTCCTTAGAGAACACAGAGAAGGAACAGTCAATAAGGATTGACTAAAATGGAAGAGTGAACTATTAGGGAGCAGAGCCAATTCAAAAATTGAGTAATCGAAAGTGTATCTTGAAGAATATAAGACCTTGAAATTATATCATTTTACTTTTTATCTAAAAGCACAGATTTCTACTTTGTATCTGAGAGAAAAATCAAATTCCCCAAGTTCATCACTTGTATTTCAAAGCACATTATTTGCTTAATCTAAAAAGATCTTTGACAGCAAGTTTCAAGTACTTAAGAATGCACAAGACTTCTTGTCCATGAATAGAATGAACAGAGAGATGGATATATGTCTCATTATAGAAGTCTTCCTGAATGGTAATTGTATTGCAGATGGATAATGATATGTTGCCTCTCTTTGCTGTTGTTGAGCATTAGATTGTTATTAACACTGTTTCATTTTCTATTACCTACAAAGTGGGGGTGGGGGAGAACTAGGTTCTTTTCACAATACATTTTAAAGTTTATTTTATCAATGTCTAGCATACCATGATTTTAAAAGCATGTTATTACTTCCTCAGTTCAATTAATTTAATACTAATTTAAAAACCTACAATCATCAATGGTAAGTAGGGGTTCAAAAATAATGAATCAGATAATACTTTATGTTATTTTTTCATTTGTCTGTTTGCATGCAAGACACACACTCACACATTTGTCTTCATCAGCAATCCAGTTGAAAAAAGACCTGGTACTTTAAGTTCCTGGATGGAAAGGGGAAGCTTTATTGATAACATATCAATGCATCTAATACATTGGCAAACTTTTATTTAATAAAAACTCTTTAAAGAGCAAAAAGCAAATTTTGTGAAGAATATTGCCATGATTATAAACAGACGAAGAAACACAGATGTTAAAATAACAGTATTGATGTAGATGTTTCAGAGAAACAATATGTAGTCAATAATTCCTAACCAAAAGCCTGTAATGGATAACAGGCCTAATATATTCACATAGGTGGGCACCAAACTCAGGTTAGACAAAAACCGCTTTCCAGGAAAGGGTTATCTAAGATTGGATGACTGACTTCATGAAGCCTTCTGGTTTGTTTTATTAAGTGCCTTCATATCTTTTGCTTGTAATTTCCCTATAATCAGCTATGGTTAAAACTGGGCTGCTCTAACTCAAAATATCCAGGCCTTGCTGATTCTCTTGTCTTAATTGTTTCCTGTGACACAAACATCAAGTAAAGCTGAAACATCATAGTATTGTTGCCTTCTAGACCAATACAGTCCAACAGTAATATAAAGCAGTCCTAAAGTGCAAGCCACATATGTAATTCAAAATTTCCTAATATATTTTAAAAAAGGAAAGGGAATAGAATAAATTAATTTTAATAATGATTTTTTTTATTTAACTCAATGTCCAAAATATTATAATTTTGATATATAATTTTTATAGAGATGGGGTCTAGCTCTGTCACCCAGGCTGAAGTGCAGTGACACGGTAATGACTCACTGCAATCTCAAGCTTTTAAGCTCAAGCGATCCTCCTGCCTAAGTCTCCTGAATAGCAAGGACTACAGGCATGCACTCCCCTACCTGGTTATTTTTTTTATTTTTATTTTTTGTAGAAACAGAGTCTCACTATGTTGCTCAGGCTATTAATCAGATATTTTAAGTTATATTTTTATACTAAGCCTCTAAAATCTTGTGCCTATTTTACACTTACAGCACATCTCCATTTGGACTAGGCATGTGCCAAGTGCTGAATAGCCATATGCAGCTAGTGGCTCCTACATGGACAACACAGTTCTAGATTTAAAATATATATATTTTAAGAATTACAGGACCAGGCACGGTGGCTTATGCTTATAATCCTAGCATTAATGGAGGCTGAGGTGGGATGATTGCTGGAGCCCAGGCGTTTGAGACCAGTCTGGGAAACATAGTGAAACCCTATCTCTATGCAAAAATTAAAAAAAAAAAAAATTGCTCACTGTGGTGGCACATGCTTGTGGTCCCAGCTCCTCGAGAGGCTGAGGTAGAAGGATCACTTGAGCCCAGGCAGTCGAGGCTGCAGTCAGCTGTTATGACACCATTGCACTCCAGCCTGGGTGACAAAGTGGTACCCTGTCTCAAAAAAAAAAAGAAGAAGCAGCTCACAAAACAGCTATTTTGATTAGACTCAGCTGCCTTCACTCCATCTTTGTGAAAATAGAATATTGGGAATGTGCTTAGCTTTCATCTTAAACCCTGGGAAACTGAAATACTCATCTGGTTTTTTGTTTGTTTATTTGCTTGTTTTTGAGACTCAGTTTCACTCTGTCTACCAGACTGGAGTGCAATGGTGCAATCTCAGCTCAGTGCATCCTCCGCCTCCTGGGTTCAAGCGAGTCTCCCTCCTCAGCCTCCCGAGTAGCTGGGATTACAGGTGCATGCCACCACTCCTGGCTAATTTTTGTATTTTTAATAGAGACAGGGTTTCACCATGTTGGCCAGGTTGGTCTCGAACTCCTGACCTCAGGTGATCTGCCTGCCTCGGCCTCCCAAAGTGCTGGGATTACAGTCATGAGTCACCATGCCTTGTCTCATCTGTTTCTTTAACAAATATTTACTCTTTGTTGATTGCGTGCTGTATAGTGCATTTGGTGCTGGGGTGAATGTCATAAATAGTCCCCATTCTTCCATTCTTACAAAGCTTACATTATCATAAGAAATACAGACAAATACACATTGTTGAACATTTTGTGCAACATGGAACTTAGAAACTCTTCTAAGTGTACTATTATTTTCTCCAATTTACAGATGAGAAAAGGTTAGTCAATTAGCTCCTTGCTAGAATGTCATATCTGTCTCCATAGCTCTTTGCTCTCTCAAGCTGAAGTTATTGGTTATTACCTAGAGGCCCCTGGAGCAGGATTTTCAACCTTGGCAGTACATTCAGAACCTCCTGAAGAGATTCTTATGGTTACCAAAGCCTGGGAACTTCCCTCAGAAATTGTGATTTAATTGATCATATGGTTTGGCTATGTCCACACCCAAATCTTGAATTGTAACTCTCATAATACCCATGTGTCATGGGAAGGACCTGATGGGAGGTAATTGAATCATAGGGGCAGGTTTTTCCCATACTATTCTCATGATAATGAATAAGTCTCACAAGATATGATGGTTTTATAAATGGGAGTTCCCCTGCACAAGCTCTCTTGCCTGCCTCCATGTAAGACATGCCTTTGCTTCTCCTTTGCCTTCAACCATGATTATGAGGCCTCCCTGGCCATGTAGAACTGTGAGCCCATTAACCAAACCTTTTTCCTTTAAAAATTACCCAGTCTCTGGTATGTCTTTATTAGAAGTGTGAGAACAGACTAATGCAATTGGTCTGACCTCTAATTACGTAGGTGGTTCTCCTGTGCCATCAGTGTTGCCTGAGGAGAAATTCAAGGAGATGGTCATGGGAAATGGCAGCAAGTCACCAGTGATAGCAGTCCTTTTCTAACCTTCACTCACAACAAAATAATTAAGCTTTGGCTTTGTCTCAAACACCAAGTCGTAAGGTCTTTACCCAAGTTCCTTTTACCATATTCTGCTCACTTTAGAAATCATGAAACATTTAGCTCGTGCTAAATTTTCTGCTGGGTCTAGAATCTGTAGGGGGAAAAATAATACATTTTCCTCTATACATCTTAGATTCATTGATGGGGCCCTATAAGATAGGCTCACAAAAGACAGATTAACAAAAGAAAAACAAACAGAAGTTGATTAACATGTGCATCACACATACACATGTTACTCAGAGATGAGTCACTCAAAGGGGTTGGTTAGAACTTGAGTTTATATAGTATCTCAACAAAAGAATAATACTTTTTAGAGAGGTGACAAGACAAAGGGAAAAACTTTGAGCTTCTAGGCATGGAAAATTGTGGAAGGCAAATATAGAGAGGGAATTTATGAGAGATAAGAGCTAGAGAGTAGTGTTTGTTGTATAGATTCCTCTATTACCATCTTGGGGCTAATATGTGTCTAGAGTTGTCTCTGGTTTTAAACTTCTGTCCTTCCTTCTAGAGAGAAGAGGAGGAGAAGACATCTTCTTCTCTCCTGTAAAGAGAAGACATCTTTATAAACTTATGTCTTATTTTTAATCAAACAGGGGAAGGGCAGCTAACTTCTATCTGTTTCTTCTTGATTGCGTTCAGCCAAAATTATACTTATGCAAAATTGGCTTAACTTGGGGTGACACATCTTGCTACCCTTCAAGTTCACTAAATCTCTACTCCAAGACAAGTCTATGTGATCTCTTGGAGAGTTCTTTTCTGTTTTGATCCAGTTTACCTAGAGTGTGGTCCAAGAGTTTGCATTTCCAACAATATCCTAGGAGTTGTTATTTGCTTGTCCAAGGCTCACATTTTGAAAACTACTACTCTATGGAATACGGGTCTGGATTTCTCAAATTGCTTGCAGCTACTGCTCCCACCCCCCACCATCCCACATGCAACTTGTTCCACTCCAGTGAATATGCTCACTTACTTCCCAGAATCTGCTGGCCTACCCTGTCTTACTGCACTTTCTATTTCTATATCTAGCTCTGTAATGAGATATACTTATGCTCTGACAAATGTAATATAGTGTGAGCTTTGTAGTAATGGAATCAATAATACTATCGCAGGTTTTCAGATAATCCTCACTTATCAGTGAGCACTGCATGTGAGGCATGCTGAAATTAGAACTTTTATTGCCCTAGAAATTTTGCAGTATTTTATGTAGAACTCAAGGTACAATGTCATGTGTTTTGGACAATATGAGAACAAAAAAGGATGAACAAAGAGACATAATTCAGGGAGGGTAAAGTCGTCAAGTTCAAATAAAACAAGATCACCACGTCTTCTTGGGGAAGAATTTGTTCCTACTTTGTTTAACTTGGTCAGTCTTTTGAGATATAGGTGGTCCTTGAGGTTCTATGCTTGATATTCTTATAGTTTGTCCCCTTCCCCTTTCTACTTTGCGGCCAGCTTATTCCACACCCATAGAAACCCCCTTATCCTTCTTCACCTTTCTCCATGATACATTGATAGATGTTAGCAAAGTATATGAATTCCCAGCTTCCCTTTCCACTAAAAATGACATACCCATAATATAATCCTGGTCAGGAAGATGTAGGCATAAGTTTCTAAGGAGGGCTTTCCTTCCCAGATACAAAGACAAACCTTACAAGGAGAAAACATTAACCTCTGTCCCCGCAGGGACACGATGTCTCATAAGTTCAACAGCCATATTGCAAACCAAAAAAAAACAAGAAATTAGAAGGAGTGCAGGTTTTTGATAAGATCTTTAAGTAGTCAAACCAGTCCTGAACTGCCTACAACTAAACTCTTTGTTATTTGAGAATGATAATCTCCAGTTTTATTCATCCCTTTGTTTGTCAAGTTTATTGTAAGAGCCAGATTCAGTCCTGACTGGTATACGTACAGAACTCTTAAACTACTCTTTAAACTACTAACCTACAACTGCTCTAAATATCAGCTTGTTAATGATGACTTCAAGCCCTTACCTTGTTGGTATTGCCAAACAAACCTTACCACTGGGGTAAAAGACCCAGACTGCCTTACCAGGCTACAGGAATATTTGCATATAGAAGCTGAGGGAAATTATTCCTTCCCTACCTCTCCACGGTCCTAACATTCAACATCTGCAACATGAAGAAGTGGCCCTGGAAGCTCAGGAACTCTGGGGGCATGTAGTTTGTTTGCTCATGATGGTCTACATTCTTTTGTCCGGTTAAACCTTCTTTCTTGCCTCACCTATATCCAGTACCCATTTTTGGTGAGTGGAGCCAGAGTCTGTGCTGCATTTTCAGCAGATAGCTGGAGAATGGCATTTCCTCTCGTCGGTCACCTTGGTATATTGGTGGAAGCTGTTTTTTTTTTTTTTTTTTTTTTTTGAGACGGAGTCTCGCTCTGTCGCCCGGGCTGGAGTGCAGTGGCCGGATCTCAGCTCACGGCAAGCTCCGCCTCCTGGGTTTACGCCATTCTCCTGCCTCAGCCTCCCGAGTAGCTGGGACTACAGGCGCCCGCCACCTCGCCCGGCTAGTTTTTCGCATTTTTTAGTAGAGACATGGGGAAGCTGTTTTTTAACTAGTATTTCTGTAGTGAAAAAGATACTTCACCACTGAATATGCAAAGACTAGATCCTTCTAAATTTACAAGCATAACAGAAACAAAGACTTGCAATGGGGACACAGAAACTTGCTAGTTAAATTATTAACCAAGCAAAGCTCAGTAAACTAAGGGGAAAAGTGCTATGTTTAATATTTTAGAACATTTTAAGTCCCTGTAGTAGTGGGCTACAGTGCTTTATTCCAGATTAGTTCCACATAAACTTGCCAAGATAAAGAACTTCTGTCAAATGACTCTTTGTTTCCCAGCTGCTTTTCGATTAGCATACAACAGTCATAGAGCCACATCTTGTGATCTTTGAGCTGCTAAACAGTTTGAATACATCAAAATTTTACATTAAATGAAAATGACTATTAAAATGCATTTGAGTTTACGATGATTGGGCCTCTGCAGTCTTACATACTGAGCAGTTCTGAAATTTCTGATGACTTCCTCTTCTCATAATTTTGTACTGCATTTTAGCATTCTGAGCTTAAGAAACACAAATTCAATTTAACTTTCATATTGCTCATTTCTAAACAAAAACTCCACATTTCTTCTAAAGTGAAAAAGTATTATAAACTTACCTAAAGGCAAAAATTTTCAGTGGTAATCTGGGCCACATACAAAAACTTCCCAATAGAAGAAAATGGTTTTCAGTGGCAGTCTTTACATTTTTAATTCCCTGCATTATGCCTATAGTGTCAATGATTTTACTATCAAGTCAAAATGAAAGCCTTGGCAGCAAGGTCCCTTGAACAGTGAACAAAGCAGTTTAATTAGAAGCATTTTGGGTTTTTTTTTTTTTTTTTAGTTGCAAATTCTCATGAGTGAAAGAAATGAAGTAGAAATCTCATAATGCAAAAAGAAAATGGTATTATTTTTATACTCACAGATGAATAAGCTAGATCCTAGAAAAACTATCTGTTATGGAAAATCTATAACAATAGTGGAATTTTTTTTCCTAAGAAGATTGGCCCCATGCCCCCTTTCTCACTTCGAGTCTACTTCTTATTGCTGCCACAGCATCAGCATTTACATGTAACCTTCTCTTCTCCCCTCTGTTTCCCTATAGCTGTGAACCCCAGCTTCTAGCTCTTTATGCACTATGTTTGAACAATAAGTGGATTTTGTGTGTGTGCAATTGCAGTGATCTATAGTGCCTTTCCATGTTCATCATGGACATCTTCCACTTCCCAGATTACCTCCGGCACTTCTGAGCCAGCTTCTCCCACTGTGCAGCATGCTCCCGGGATAAATTCCCTGCCATCAGTTGCTGCGTGGGCAGCAAATGCAAACTAATTTTAACCTTAGCTTAACCAAAGCATTATTAGAATCTTAAAACCACAGAACACACATCATATGGCAGAAACCAAAGACAAATAGGAGTGATTTGGGGGAAAAGTATGGAGCTTTGTGATGTTGGGGGTTATTCCAATGTCTGATTCTCTCAGTGAATGCCCATAGCTGAGAACAGAGTTCTGTTTAAAAATAGTTTTGTATATTTATTATTCCTGAGGCACATGTCAGATAGACAATATTTATCTGGGTCAGTGAGCTCAGTTGGTACAGTGCTAATAAGGCCAAAAGCATGGTCTCTTTCCCCATAGAAACTGGGAAAATTGACTCAGAGAAAGAAAACAAACCTATTCTACATTCACACGTTGTACCCCCAAACCTGGCCAGACATCTTGCAAATGCATGCCATGAGTAACAAGTGGGGTGGGTAAGAGACAGTGTGCTGCCTTGCAGTAAGTCCAATCAATGCAAGTGTTCTAGAGTTGACTCCAAGCTTAGATCCTTCAGGAAGCAAATCAGGATTGTGATTGATTAGGAGTGTTGGAATTCAAATGCTGGATACAACTGGCATATAGATGCATATCACTGCAGCTTGCTATAGAAAATTGTAAGATAATATTATCTATGCTGATGTACACATTATTTTAAAGAATTAATAGTAAGTTCTTTATGGTTTCCACTATTTTCAGGGTTTATCTCTTATAAGTGACTCTGACTCTTGGCCACATAGGAAGACACCATGTGGAAATATCATCTACTTTGGAGTCAGAGAACCAAGATCAAATCCTTCCTTCATCATTTAGTTATGGCATGACCTTGGGCAAGATACTTACATTTTCTAAACTGTATTTCTGCATATGCAAAATGAGGGTATAACAGAGTTATTGAGAGGATTCAGTGAGATAAGTTATCTAAAGCTATTAACTTAGTGCCTGGGACATAGTAAACTCTCCATTAATGGTGGCTTTTATTCTTACTATAGCATAGGATAACATACAAAAATGACAAGTAAGTGACAGAATCATAATAGGCAATCAGTAAAGATCAATTCTCACCCTTCCTCTCTGGTTTGACTGGTTTCTGCTGTTTTAATGTAGGTATCACCCTTCCTTCATGGTGTTTCATTTATTTTATCTTTGCAGGGTATTTTCTGTCCTCCTTGTTCAGGGCCTCCCTATTTCTTCTGTTGCTAGTCCAGGTGTGCTGTGTCCTACATCACTTCATTCCTATGTTGACCGAGTTCCAAGGCCCTTTTTATGGAGCAGCCCTCTTTTTATTTAACCTTCTCTCAGGCTCACTCATTGGAAGATTTATTTATCCATCCAAAGAAAACTATATTAGTGGTGGTGGTCAGGAAGCCAGATGTGAGGTGTGTATTTGGAAGTTATAGGCCACTTAGTTTACAGAAGGTTAAAAATATTACCACTTTATGGACCTTTGATTTGTCCATGAACTGGATTCAGTATTGGTGCCACATTCAATCTGCTGAATAAGTTTTTTTTAATTTTTTTCCTGCTCAAAATGAAATTGAGAGGGGGCTTGATGAAAATAAATTGGTGGGCATGAAAGAGATTTGTAATGCACCTTAGCTCTATTCTCACAGGTTAGGTTTCTCCAAATTTACTGTTTGAGCAGCGACTCTGATGCTATTGCCATACATCAGTGATGTATGTAGTTGAAGTCGCTGTACTCGATGTTTCCATTTGCATCTTGGACAGTGCTTTTAATTCACCTTCTAAGCCAATAAGGAAGAAAAACCTCATTTGCATCTCTCATGGGGAGGCTCTTTTTTAATATTCAAGAAAGTGCATCTGTGGGTACCATCAAAGGCCTTTGATGAGAGCCCCACCAGAGAAGTCCATGATTCTAGGAATTTTGTCTGGTTATTCTTTGTTTATTCCAACTAGCTCTGAGCCCAGATCTGTCCTCACTTTTTCTTTTTTCATAGTATGTCTTAATCAGATTTTATATATTCTGTTATAAATTCAATTGTTTTTCAGTTTGTCCCCAACTGTGAATTTTCTAGACATTCTGGATTCACTCATGGCCTTGTAGTTATATCTGACCTTCATCTGTGTTCTGTAGAAGTTTTGAAAACTTTTGGTAGGGATCACAAGGAGACATGATGTCGGATGCCAGGGTATTGGTATGGAAGGTCCAGCCAAATGAACCAAATGAACAGAGATCAATACATTGCATTCTTCTAAATAATAGAGTTGTTTGGAGGATTCAGTGAGATATTAAAGCTATTAACTTAGTTCCTGGAACACAGTAAACTCTCCATTAATGATGGCTTTTATTATTATTACAGCATAGGATAGCACATGAAAAGTGACGTGTAAGTGAATTACTTTTCTTGAAAACATTTTTCTCTGAACCCATTCTTGGATATATCATCTAGCCTGGTCTAAAATGAGTTCTCTCCCAACCCTTCTCCATGATGTTGTCCACCAATAAAAGCAAAGATTTTCTCCTCAGATATTTTCCAAAGAATTCTTGTGGCAACTGATAATTGGCACACCAGGAGGAGGCTATCTTTGGCGTGGCTAGAGAGGCTGACAGTTGGCCTACAACCTAGGAGGCCATGCTCCAGTATTTTCTCACCACCCCATGAATAGTGTGAAAGACACATGGTCAAGTTTATTCACTCATCAAACTAATGCATATGGAGCTCTTATAGATGATTAAACACTCAATATAGAAAGATGAAGAAGACATTGTTTCTGCCCATCATCCAACGGGGAGAGACAGATACATAAACAAATCATAACGCAGGTTAATTTATAGATAATTGACCTTTTTGATACTTCATTTATCTATTGATAATATTTTCTGCTTTTCAAATCTATTGAAATATTTTAGGTAGATGTTGCCTCCTATGCCATGTTTCTCTTCAGTCTCACTATATTCTCTATTCATACTGATCTCCACCATTTTTTTGTTTGTTTGTTTTTAAATTTCTTTTCTTTCTTCTGGGTCTTTAGTCAATCAGCTCCATCTAATTTTCTCTTTGATGAGCTGCAGGAGCAGTATGATAAGTTTCAGTTTGTCTGCTGGCTCCCAGATCACCGACTAAATGTAGTGAGACCCTAAAATCACTTGGTAAGGCTGTGAGTCAAATCTCCAATAAAATTATGCATTGGGACATACTTGAATCAAAGGCAAACATGGACCACTTTTTGTTGATGAACTCCCTTGAGTCAAGGACTCAAATTTCAAAATCAAATATACTAACAAGGAAAGCCATTTATAATGTATTTCTTCATTAATTCAAACTGCCTTCACATTTTTTTCCCCAAAAACTCATAGGACCCAGAACAGCAAGTATATTATTTAAAAGGTTGTATTTTAATCCAATTACAAAATATAAAGACTCTCAATTAGGCAAACTAAGACTTGTGAATATTCACATAAATTTATGTTTTTTTTTTTTTTTTCCTGCCATTGAATATCAAGGCCTGGCAAGTCATTATCTTTCTTTATACTGAATGAACTGATTAACAGCAATTACAATGATCAGAAGTGAAATGTTTAACAGAGCTGACATTTAGGTGCTCATAACTGGGTTTGAAAGTCACCATATTATTGAGATGGATATGAGACGTGACTGTGTTATTTTACTTTGTTCCAGTAGGCTCAGTCCTATGGGCAATAGTATATCACAGAGGGAAGTCAAGAGGTTCATAAAGTTAAAAATAGTATCCAGTAGAAATCTTGCAGAGGGTCATACATTTTCAGAAATCATAGAATTTGAGCATTCTCAGACTATGTTGTCTCTTTACAAGTTGGGAATTATTCTCCGACCACACAACTGGAATAAAGGTATTTGTGTGTCTATCTATTTTTCCCTTTTGTTACATGTCTTCTGTATTTGTATCTGTTCTTTATTTTTCCTTTACCCTCTAAAAAAATGATTCTTGTTAAGGAACTACTATGTAAGAAGTGTTTCTGTTTGTTTTGTGTACCAGAATCCTGAGATTTTGAGTTATGTCTCTAGGTTTAAGCAACTGTCTATAAAAATAATAGAATGAGCCATTACTAAATCTTAATCAAACTATGGAGACATTGCTATGGAATGAGATCTGTATACACTTTACTTAGGTTCAATTACAAATGAAGCTTGGTCCTAATGTTAACATCCAATCCAACCCTTCTTTCAATGGGTGACATTCTTAAGTAAATTCAGCTCAAGAGATTGACTTTGGCTTCTTTAGGTTTGGATTCTCTTCTTTGACTTTTGTTTCCAGCACTGCTTTGCACCCTTGCTGAAGAGTAAGCTCTGTAAGGCAAGACTTGTGTCAATTTTGCTCACTTCTGAATCTTCCATGCCAAGATGGTGCTAAGTCTTATTAGTATGTTAACCATCCCTCTATTTCCTACGATGGCAGTCACTTATGTTTTTCTGTATAATTGTCACATGTTTGTGTCTATAGTTCCTACAAATGAATATGTATGTATGTATGCATACATATATATGTATGTATGTATGCATA
>NC_045436.1:40630601-40656427 GCF_002776525.5 Piliocolobus tephrosceles | reverse complement strand
ATATGTATGTATGTATGCATACATATATATGTATGTATGTATGCATACATATATATGTATGTATAGAGATAAATTTTTATTTATATATATAAATATATATACATACATACACATGATACACTTTTTTTAACTAACATGTCATCATTGTGTTTATTTTAATTCTAAGATGGAAATTGGTCTGGTGTAATAAGGGAGTTTTTGTTCTAAAATAATTTACACAACTTAGTGTCTGGTAACATTGAGCAAAATAATTAACCTCTTTGAGCCTAAATTTTCTCACCTATAAAATGAATGCCTATCTCACAGGTTGTTGTCAATTTAAATATAATAATATACATGATGTGCTTAGTATAACGTTTCACACCTAATATATGATCAATAAATGCCATCACCATGGGGGAGTTGGTCTTATTCTCTCATTGTGGTTGAGATGTGTGGGACATGATAATTATAAGGTTATGAAATCACTTAGTGTATATAGACAATGTCTGACCAGTTACTGACTATGAGATCTTGTCTGGATGACAAGGCCTAATCAGCCATAGCATAATTGAATTGCTTATTTTGGCTTTAACAATCAGTTCTGCACAATTAGTTACTATCAAGCTATTCAAAATGAATGAAGTTCCTGCTAGTGAAAGATTACTATGCAAACTATGTCTTTACTATTTGAAATATTATAATGTGACTTGATGCAGTTATAAATAAAGATTCCTTCCCCCATACCTAAAGTTAAAATATTAGTTAAAAATTGTTTGTATCAAAGTAAGCAAGATGTCTATATATTAGTGTCAATATATTTGTTCCACTGGGTTGTAGATTTTAAACATTATCCAAATGTTAATTTTAAGTTATTTTCTCAGGCATATAGGACTACAAGGGTATACAGCAAATAGTAGAATTATCTTTGTATATTTACTCAAAACTCTCCCACACAATTGCTTCAAAATTCCAAAGAGATATTGGTGTCAAGTTTACAATCCTCTGAAAATTCAACGAAAAAAAAAAGATACTGGAAAATTACAGTTACTCACTTGATACTTTATCAAGTTGCATTTGACATCTTCATGAGGTTCTAAAGAGGTTCTACAGAGAATACCTGGGTCCATCTCCAATGCTACCCAAATACTAGAGCTCAGTCGTCTCTCTTCCTGGGCCCACTTCTGCCATTTTGATTATCTTCTTCACCCCTGAGGCATCAGGGTTTGGGATACTTTATTTACTTTTAGAGAGAACAGAGTGACTTCAATAAGAAGTAAGGAAAAGCTATTCAAAAAGTGAGATTCTACAAAGCTAGATGTGTGAGGAGAATGGGAAAGTCCCCAAGACAAGGTGGATGTTGCCCGAGGTGAGCACTTGCATGCCAAGGATGAGTATAGAGGAATGAATGGCTCTTAGTGGCTATCAGGGAAGTTTCAATCTAGCAGCAGTCATGGGTTTCAGAGAGTCAACCCTGAAGCCATTTAATTTTATTTTCTCAGGCATATAGGGATATCATTTCTTAATAAATCATGTCTTGATAATTAGTTAAGGGTGGAATCCATAAACTGAGAAAGACCAACAGCCTATCTTCTTCCACCTACTGTGCATGTCTAGCCCATCTTTATGCTTTATTTCTATCACTTGCTTTAAAAGTATTGCTGTCAGTTATACGATTGGTTTCATTTAACAAATACTTACATAGCACTTATTGTATGCTGAGCACTACTCTAAGAATTTTAAAAATATTAACTCAGTGGTTCACAACTGGGGCAATGTCTGGAAATAATTTTGGTTGTCACAATTTGAGAGGAGGTGTTACTACTCCATCTAATAAGTAGAGGCTAGAGATGATGCTAAATATTCTACAATGCACAGGACAGCCCACCTCCCCTCCCTCCCACCTCCCAAAAGGAATTATCTGGCTGGAAATATCAGTAGTATCAGTGTTGAGAAACTCTGTATATTGACTCATTAATCTTCTTAACAGCCCTATTAAGTAGATACTGTTATTATCCTCATTTCATAGATAAGGAAAGTGAGACACAGAGAGGTTAACAAACTGGCTCAAGGTCACACAGTTGACAAGCGACAAGGCTGATATTGAAGACCAAGCATCCTGTCTCCATAATCTGTGCTCTACCACCACACCAGGCTGCCTCTCTCTCTCATGGTTATGTGCAGGTTATCTTTGCTACTTTGAAATCTCTTCAAGAAAAGCCAGGCTTCATCTCATCCCATTTTCTGACTTTTAGACCAGCCCCCAGACAATGCTGTCTTTGTTCTGGTTGTCCATCGCTCACATGAACGTCTTGTTATTCTGTTATTGTGAGAATATCAGATGCAGGGATATTCATGCACTAAACTGGTCCCAGCTCACAATGCATCCTCAACCCCGCTCTAGGATATTCATTCTCTTTATCCTCTTCTTCAATACTTCTAGCCTTTTGGCTATTTTAAAGTTAGTTTATGTATGCTTTGGAAAGCAGGTAATGAATAATGAAATTCAAATGAATCTGTTTTGTGAAAAGTTAGCATCCCTGAAGAAGGTGTGAATACACAGTTTGGAAACTTATGAATAAAATTAAAATTAGCCGATTATCTGGGCATTCTTTATAATAAGACTTCTTAGGTTCTTACATTTCTTTTATAAATATATTATTTGACAGTTGCAAAAATTTATGTGAACTTGCATGATAAAGTCACCCTTACCCTCCCCCAAATAAAAGTAGGACTGGGTATTTATGTTATCTCTTTGCAGTACTGTGTGTACATTTACTGAGAAGGCAGAGGATTTCCAAGCAATACAAGGATTCTGTCACATAAAAGATCCGATGGGAAACATATCAAAGTGTAAGTTTCAAAAAAAGCTACTCTGAAGTTTGCAAAACACTTGGCGTCCATCAAGCAATGTGTAGGTGGACAGCTTTGGTCTCAGTAAATCAGAAACAAGGAGTAATAATTAGGCTTCATTTTGCTTTCCTCCACAGTGCTGGATTGCTGGTTGTTTGCGTGCTGGGAAACCATCACACTTTAACCATAACTGCCTAGGTCTTCTGATGCCATATTACAGATGGCCTGTGATCTGGGAGCACCCAAAGCAACATGCTGAAACTGAATACAATTCCCTTTACTTCACAGTTCTTATTTCCAGGCAACCATCATTACCAACCCTGGGTTTGCAGACAGAGAGGAGCAGAGAAGAGAGGAGGGGGAGGGGAAGCAAGGAGAGAAAATGAGTCCTTCAGCATTTAGAAAAAAAAAAAGGCGGGGAATCAGCAAAGAGAATGGTAGGACAAAAACTAGGATAGTGTTGTCTTTCAAAGGCCAGGGAAGAAACATATTAAAGTAGATAAAGCAAACACCTGCATCAAATACGGTGTGACAGATTAAGTTCAACAGGCTGGGAATTGATCATCAGGTTTGGCAACATAAAGGCCATGGAAAACATTGAAGATGTGTTCTGGCAACCATTTCTGCCATGGAAAGGATATCTTGAAGTAAGAGGAACTCAGGAAAGGAGACTGGGATTCCAAGGACCTTCTCATTCTCTCTCTCTTTGCCATCCTGCATCTGATATTAGCCCCCTACTTCTGGTAACAGAGGTGATTGCAATTTATCTAGAGTTGTTTTAGTGGAGTCTTGGGAACAAACTAGATTGGGGTAAGTGGATGTGGGAAGATGAGGAAGAGGAGGTACCAAATATGGACATCTCTTTGGAGGATTTTTATTATAAAAGGAAGCAAATAAATGGGTGAGAGCTAAAGGAACACATGGGATGAAGGGAGGTTTGTTTTGGTTTATTTTGTGGCTTAGATTAGAGATAATGCAGCTTGTTAGTAAGCTGGTGGGGTTAACCTAGAAGAGATGAGAGAAAGTAAAGAAAGAGCAGGAGGAGAGAGGTATGAGAAATAGATAAGAGAGAAAAAGAGAGATTAAAGAGAGATGAGAGAGAGATGAGGGACAGGTGATAAATGAAGGAAGAAGCAGAAGCCTTGAGAAGGTGAGAAGAAATGAAATTGGGTGCAGCATAGAGCGGGTAGCCTAGATATGAACAGGGACACAGGACAGTTCACCACTTTTCACCAGATGTAAAAAGTGTACAAGGAAAAAGGCTTACCCACAGATGCAATTCTAACTAGTGCTACCGCCTGGTTTCCTGACCATGGAGTTAGTTCTTCCCATGAATTATGTTGTTTTCTGGCCACTTCCTGTTCATCCTGTTCATCCTGGTCTCCTGACCCTCTTCCTGTTCATCCTGGTCTCCTGACCCTCTTCTCCTCAGATCATGGACCCTGTCACCACAAGCAGGGCTGATATGAGATGCAGGATGGCAGAGAGTGAGAGGGAACCAGAAGGCCCTTTCTGCCCACGAAGCCCTAGACACTGTTCTTGAGTCCCTCTTTTGTTCTTTGATATCTTCCCCATCACAGAAACAGTCCACAGGCCATGTCTTCAGTGTTTTACTGCTAATCTAAGCTGACAACTCGGGAAAATGAATTTTGTTTTTGCTTTCCTCAGAGACCATAGACTTTGGAGCCAGAGAGTTTTGCTGTCTGTTTACATTTTGCTGCAGAGAAAGAAACCAAAAACATGGAGTGTTGTTTTTGCCTTTCAAACGTTGAAACTTGTACCTAGACACATAAATCTTCAATTAAGTATGGTCCATTACAAATGGCAGAATCACTGAGTCTTTCTAAATAGTGATTCTGATTCCAACATTCAAATTCTCCTTTGTGCTGTGTGTCTTGGCAGGAGGACATAGGTGAGAAGCACCACGGGCTTCACAGTGAACAAGATGCTGGGACATGGATCTGCCGCTCAGTTGGCTAGCTGGAGAAATTCTGTCCTATCAAAACTTTCCACCCAATATATTTATTATGTTACCTCACATCATTTGGAGTTGAAGGTCTCTATGCATTAGGTAAAAGTCGCATAAATAATTCCATTGTTTAAGTTTGAAAATATACATACAGGGAAAGAGCTTTTCCCTCCTCAATAACCAAGCTCAGCCCGCCTTAGAAACTGGTCTTCTAAATCCCAGTAAGGGCCCCATGTGGTTGATGGTTGCATTATTGAATTTATTTGGAAATTTAAAATGCCCCTTTGGATGGAAAGATTAACAGATACTTTGCCAAATTCATTTTTAAAATTTCAATTTATTTTCAAAAAGTTAAATCACTTCTTGTTCCCAGGCAACACTGAATTGAGTTAAAGATACAGATGGTGCCAAATAAGAGAGGCTTTGAGATCCTACCGTTGGATCTATTTCAACATACTCGATAAGAATTAAGAAAGTTGTTCTGCATTGAGGAGTCTGTGGGCCAATCTAATATCTGAGGAAGTCAGCATTAGCCTCACAGAATAAAAATCCAGTGTACTGAGCCTGTGCCATAAAAAGCTTCATAAAACTCACAAGCTAAAATATCTAAAAGAAATAAGTAATTTTTTAAAAGGTGGCTTATAAATGGACAAGTAGAGAGAAGCAGAAATAACACAGTGGAAAGACTACTGGGCTAGGATCAGATGACCTATTCAGGTCTAGCTGCGCAACTTCCAGCTGTATGATAGAAAATGACACTCTCTCTGAGCCTCAGTATCCTTACTTCTAAACTGGGAATAATGATATTGTGTCTGTCCATCATATCCTTGCATTTCTTCATTCATGCAACAAAGATTTGTGTTCTATCCTGTGCTATTATCACGGCGGAACACAGTGGCCAACAGGTGACACTTTGGAGAAGCACACGTCCTGAAAAGACATTGGGCAAGTTACTCAGCCTTTTTACTTGCCTCTTGGGACTTTATGGTAAGTCAGCTCATTTACCTGAGTTGTAATGGTTAGAGTAGTGCCTGGTAAATAGTGAGTGTTGGGTGTTTTTTGCATCATCATTCCTGACCCCTCACTAGATACGGGGACTCATAGGGAATAAGACAGATTTGCTCTTATGCAGTTTGTTGTAGAATTGCTGCATACAAAGGAAACTTCATATGCTTGCTTTAAGGATCCAGCAGGATAATAAATGAGGAAAAACGCTTTATAAGTTAAATTCTTTACAAATACAAGGCATTATTATTACTTGAATTCTCCACACTCCCAAGGAAGAAAAATGACTTTAATGATGTGCATTAAACTAAATAATGCAGAATTTAATTAGCTTAAACTGTGGGATTCTGTAGAAAAGACTTTTAGGTGGGCTGCAGCATTGCTTTTAAGAAATAATGAGTCCATTTTGGGGTACTAAATGAGTTCCTAATGCCTTAAAGAATGAATGTGCCCCCCTGAAGAGCCCTCCTCAGGACTAACTTGGCACTAGGGCAAAGAGAGCTCCTTGTTATCCAGACAGCTATTCGTCCTTCCCATAAACCATCTTGGGCTATGCATGAATGGTCTAACATGTTGTCTGTTTTTAGTTCCACTCTACTTTTTAATAGGCTTAACCCTTTCAATATTTAATTTCTTTAAGAATTTAGGGGTTTTCTAGTGTCCTGTTTTATAGAAATTTAAGTTACTTAGGCCAGCACAAGAAATAATTTTTTAATGTAAATTGATTCAAACATTGGTACAGTATATGTCAATTACTAGCCTGACCGCTGAACTCTTGGGAGTTCTGGACAATCTAAATATTAGTGTAGACTTTCAGTAGCATTTTATGAGTTATATCTAAGACAATCAAAAGGAAATGAATGCATTCCAAATAGCTGGCATTTGATAATCTGTACTTCCTGGAATGTCCAACAAAGATATTTCCAAGGAAAGGGGACATCTGCAATATTTGACATAACATCTTGTCAGCCATGTGGCTGCTTCTGCATTTCTAGAAAAAGGTGAGTCTAATTTCATGAAAGTTCCTATCCACTTAGCCGTCTCTAGATGTAAATGGCTTTTGGATTCATGTGTAGCACTGGAATAAAGTAGCCATTTTTCTTTGAAATAAAATCTCTAGCACTTCTAGTATGGTTCATTTTCAGAAAAGGAAGGGATTTAAGTTTCCTCCTGTTATCTTGAAAGGTGTACTTGGCAGATGAACATGGGTAAGCAGAAGTACCATGGCCCTCAGCACAGTGAACAAGATCCCAGAACACCAGGACACAGATCGGTGCTCATTTGGTTGCCTGGATAAATTGTGTGCTTTCAAAACTTTCCTCCAAATATAGTCACTATGGACCTTGCATCATTTAGAGCTGAAGGTCTGTGCATTAAGTAGAAGTGGCACAAACAATTCCATGGTTTAATTTTGAAAATACGCATATTATATAATACACAGATACATATATTTGGAAAGACGTGTTAAACCAATAATATGACTTTGAAAGATTTCAAATACACAAGTAGTTTTAAAAGTAATATCAGCATATGCAAACACAAATTAATTATTGTCCATGTTTAATAGTCACAAGCTCATTGAATTTTAAATTTCATATTCTCTAATGAGGGATAGGGAGTAATGGGATAAATCCCAAGAATCTGCAGATAGGATTAAATTGACAAGATGTAAAATAGGCATAGTCACAAAGAACACATTCCAAAAAAGAAAAGCCAGTAATTATCTAGCAATATCAAGCCTGTGGTAGCTCATCTTTCTACACAATGGTAAATCAATAATGTTTTCCCAAGATAAAATTTTAAGAATAAATTTGCAGCATCATGCTTTGGAGTCAGTTGGACCTGAGTCTGCTACTTACTAGTGCTTGATCTTGGGCAAATGATTTAAACAAGGTTCTGAGCTGTTTTCTGATGATAGTGTATAGTAATGCCTTCCTTTCAGAACTGAGACACAAGAAAGTAATAATGTAATTTATGAAAAGTACTTGGTTCATAGTAAATATTTTACATATGATATATGTGTATTTATATGTGTGTGTATGTACATACATATTTCCCCCCTTACATATATAGCAATTGAGACCCTGACTCAGCTTTTCAATGGCAAAATCAGGTTTGAATCTAAGACAAGTCTTTCAAAGTTTCTCATAGTTTGTGTGATCTTCATAAAGGCCAGAAAGTCAGTAGAACTCTCAAATTCTCATTTCTGCAAATTATCAGGTTGCTCTAATTGATTATTTCTATACCTAGTTGAGTACTACAATGAAAACAAACAAACAAAAATGTGAATTAGTATTCAAGTGAAATAAGCCACAAACCAGCATGATGGAAAACTGAGGAAGTCTTCAAGATGCTAAAACTGGAAGGAAACCAATTAACTTGGGAAGCAGGTTAAATAGAAGTACAACAGACAACCTGTTGGGTTTTTATTTAATATTGATGAATAAAAAAAAAAATGTCTACTCCATTCACAGTATAAACTAAATCTTTCAATAGATAGCAACATATCAGCATATCCAAAACTTAGATTTGTCACTCTAGGTTTTACTTGCCTTTCACCCATCTTTTGCTTTAGCTTATGTATTTTGCTAGGCAATAATACTGATAATAATGATAATTCTTGAAATTCTTCCAAGCTTTATTTGAAAGTAGCAGTATCTACTAAACACCAATTCCCTTATGAATGGATAGTAATGCAAATATAGTACCACTAATAATAACACATACACACACTCTTCTAGTCCACGTGGGAGATATAAATAACTATGAGATGCACTCTTTGATCTAAAGATGTTTACAATACAGTTTGTGAAAATGTTATTTAGCATTATATTATTTTATGAATGGCAGAAAGCTAAGAAAAAGTAGTGGCTTTATAAAGTATATCTATTTCCTAGTGTTGCTGCACAAAATTATCACAAACTTGGTGACTTTAAATAACAGAAATGGGTTTTCTCACGGTTCTGGAGGTCAGAAATTTAAATGCAAGGTGTTGGCAGGTGCAGGCTCCCTCTAGAGACTCTGAGGGAGAAGTCTTCCTTACCTCTTGCAACTTCTGGTGGCTTCCGGGATTCCATGTGGCTGTATCACCCAAATCTCTGCTCCCTGTGCACCTTTCCACCTCCTCTGTGTGTTTGCGTCCTTTCCTCAATTTTCTGTGTGACTCTCCTTGTGAGACTCCTATAAAAACACTTGTTGCCGGGCGCGGTGGCTCAAGCCTGTAATCCCAGCACTTTGGGAGGCCGAGACGGGCGGATCACGAGGTCAGGAGATCGAGACCATCCTGGCTAACACGGTGAAACCCTGTCTCTACTAAAAAATACAAAAAACTAGCCGGGCGAGGTGGTGGGCGCCTGTAGTCCCAGCTACTCTGGAGGCTGAGGCAGGAGAATGGCGGGAACCCGGGAGGCGGAGCTTGCAGTGAGCGGAGATCCGACCACTGCACTCCAGCCTGGGCGACAGAGCGAAACTCCGTCTCAAAAAAAAAAAAAAAAAAAAAAAAAAAACACTTGTTATTGGATTTAGGGCTCACCTGAAAAATTCAGGATGATCTCATCTTGAGATCCTTAATTATATTTGCAAAGTTTTCCACCCACCCCAATAAAGTTATATCCACAGGTCCCAGGGATTAGGATGTAGAAACGTATTTTTGAGGCCACAGTTCAACCCACTACAACAATGTGGAGTTTATTTCTCTCTAATAAAACCTAGGCAAACAGTCAAATGTTGATATAATTCTCCATACTGTGTCGGCAACCCAGATTCCTACTATCTGGTTTTCCTGCTAAAAGCAACTTTCTTTCTGAAGACCACCATATAATCCAAGATGGTTTCTCCAGCCACCACATCTGATTTTGAGACAGTAGAAAGAGAAATAGAGTAGCAGAAAGCCAAGAATAAAAACTGAAGCCAAAAATAGTATGGCTTTTTTTGGACTTGTATATATACATTTATATTTATATCTCTCTGTAAGAATAGTCAAGTGGCCACCCTGAGCTACATGAGAAGTTGGGAAAGGCTCTTATTCTAGGAACTCATGTGCTCAGGTAAAATTCGAGGCTTTTATCAAATGTTGGAGGCTAATTGGCAGTCTCTTGTACAGAGAATCTGGCAGTGACTATTGGCTAGCTAAACTGACCCTTTCCTAGTCCTTTGGTCCTTTGATCTAAGAGCTCATCTCACAGTCCTACTTGCCCTTGCTACCCAGAGTGACCACAGGTCCAGTTTTGGCCTATGTAATGTGGGTAGAAATTGCTCAGGGCTTCTGGGGAAAATAAGCATTCCTGATGAAAGAGCAGACTCAGCTTGTGCTTGATGTTGGTATAGCCATCTTGTTACCATGAAAGAGTTTTCCAAATGAAATGCAGAGCCGCCCATGTTGTTCTATTAGGAACTCTTTATTAGGAAACATAAACTCCATATTTTAGGACTTGGTAAGTTTAACTAGCTTTTCTGTTGCTTGCAGCAAACACATTCTTAAACAATATCAGGCCATGGGATACATGCATATATTAAAGGATATTAAGCCATGTAAAGCAACATATCACAGGGCACTGTGACAGAGCCCAGAAGAGGGGAACCCTCTATGGCTTACATGGTTCAGAAGGAGTTGATTCCTAATCATCAGGATTGATGAATTTCGCAATGGGGGAAAAGTGGACTTCTGGATGACATTTCATGACCATAACTTCCAACAACTTGGATTGTTCTAGTCACTTGTTATCTGCAACCACTTAGATTGCCACATTAAGGGGAAAAAAAATCATTCTAAGAAGAATCGTATGTTGTACCCCTCACCTCAGGTTTAATAGTGCTGATGGAAATTACCTTGGAAAGGACTAGAAAAATACTAAGATCTAAGAGAGCAAGGTGCTATTTGGGGTGAGGCGGGGGGAAGAAAAATAGATCTGGAATATAAGAGGAAAGAGGAGAGCATCAAAGTTTTGAGGGAAACAGAAAATAGTTTGGAAAGGCTGCTCTTGTTTAAAAAAATGTTCTCCACCCATGCTGGTCCCACTTTCTTGCCGCTTCAAGAGAGTTGAAAACAGATTTTTAACAGTATTGAAGGTTTCTGGAGTAACATCTGGATTTCTCTTGAATTATATACAATGTAGACAGCAAATCTTAAAGCTTAGATTTATTTAAGCAAGGCACACAAGGAAATATTTGCACCTCTAAGGTTGAAACAACAGCAAAACTCAGTAAACTCTACATAGTATAAATTCAATTATGATCACACAAGATTATCTTGAGCTACGTAAATACTTTCACTCAAAGCAGAAACGCTTGAGAAGCTGGACACTGAGCTAACCATAGAATCATTTACCCCTTTAAAAAAACAAAACACAAAAAATGCATAAGACAGAGAAAACAAATATGGCCTGATATATGGGTTGTTTGCACATTCGTTTCAATAGAATTCTACTTTTATTGCTTTTAAAAATAGTGTGCATAGCATGAAAATAACCATCACGAGCATGTCTCCATAAATTATTTTTCCTTGTGCTGAAGGAGCACAGATTTCCCTACCTGAGGATGAGTCAGTTGGCATTTACTTGCTACCCTGTGCCATCTGGTGGCAAATGCTAAAAATTGCAGACACAAGGTCCCTGGGTTCCAGAGAGACTCTCAGGCCATATACCTAGAGTTGTCAACCCAATGGAAAAGAAATAAATACAATGACTCTCTTTAAAGACATGGGTTAAAGCCAAAGATCAAAGTTATTTGTTAGTTATTTTCATTGACATTCCTAATATATATAATATCTTCCCAGCAAAAATTACTTTATGAACAAATTGATTCTTAATAGCAATAATTTTCAGTTTGCACAATACTGCAGTTTTCAAATCCCCATTCCTATTAATTAATGCACAAGATGAGCAGGAATATTGCACCTTTCTCACAAATGGAAACTAAAGCTCAGGTGGGTTAAAGAAATTGTTCAAGTTTGCAAAGCTTATACTAAAAAAAAGCCACTGCCAAAGCACAAATAAAGACTTTCTCTGTTTTCAGTCTAGATGTTTCCTTCATAATGATCCTGTCTCTCCCTGCTTAGCATGGGAGGAAGCAGTTTTAGTTGAAGCCAGGTTGAAGCTCTAGGTTCAGCTGGAAATAGTGTTTTAAGTTAGGTGCTATTTTGGTAACGTAGTAGTTGCAAGTTTCCCCCAAAGAGTCTGAAAGATTCCACAGATGTTGCTGACAAGAGTTGTGCATTCCTAAAGTGTAATATACGACTTTTTTTTTGCTTGTTTGTTTTCCCTCCAGGCCTTGTATTTACATATATGCAACAACATCTCTTTGTCTTTGTGTTTTATTCTCCTGCCCTGTCTTACAATTTATTCTTTGTAAGCCTGCTTTTCCTCAGAAGAACCATCTACTTTTCAGTAGTTTTGTTGTTGTTGTTGTTGTTGTTTTTTCCCAGTGGCTTTCTCACTCCCTCCCAGTAGATGTATTCCTTTCAGAGTTAATCAAAGGATGATATTTAAGTTGTCATCTCTGCTTGGGCATCTAGATGACTTATGTCATTCATATCAATGAGACCTTTTCAACCCTAATATCTGTTTCAGTGATCTATAGAGTACAGTCTTGAAACTTAATTATGGTGATGTTTCAGAGACTGATGGACAGATTTAAGCATCCTGCTTTCACATCATTAGACAGCCCCAAGTTCCAGTGCTCTAAAAGATTGAAGACCAGTCTACTGCATGTCTTACTCTCATTATGATCTGCAGGAACAAGCCTACATTTCTGGGACTCTGTTAGAAGATTTCTTATCTTTTGGCTGTGATATTTTACCTTGTATAAGACAATTGAAATTTAAAGTCATTGTGAAAAACGCCTACCTAAGCCAATGAATATCATCCCAATGTTATCAGTAAGTATTTTGGTCATTGCTATATAGTTTCTTACATTCTTAGACTTGGGCAATGAGTCCTGAAGCCACTCCAGGACCAAAAAGGGGGTTTATTAACGTCGTATTGATCTAAAATAAACTTCTGAGAAAACACAATAAACATGCATTTTATGATGTGTCATCATTTTTGGTTCATCAAAACTATTTAAATATATGCAGATTTCAAAATGTATCTCCAATTGCATAACATTGTCTTCCCTATAGTTACCAGATCGCTGAAAATTTCAAATTTTTATTTTGCTTTATTTCCATTTATCAGCAGCAGCAATAAAGATTTTGGAATAGAACTCGGGTAGCAATTTGGGGATGATGTATTAGCCCTTCCTCAGCTATGGTTGCTCTAGAGAGCTGATTAATATAAATCTCAGCTTATTTGTAAACGAGGAATATGTAACACAGAAAATAACTGATAGTGCCATTTCCAGAGCCTCCTTTCAAACCTAAATGAACTGTAGTCGGGTAAGGGTGACAGTCGATAAACACTTGAAGTAATATTGCCTAAAGTGACAAAAAATACGGTGGCATCAATCTCCTTTCAAGGCCAAGAAGCTGCTTATTCTGTTTCAAGAGCTCAGCATATAAACACAGTTTACAAGGAATTTTAAAATAATCACAAAATCCTGTGTATATTTGACTGTTAAATCAAAAGGAAGCCTGTGGTGTTGCTCAAGCCCAATAATCACTCTTTAATATTCCTGGGGAGGCAGCAGCATGATGAAAAGGATAAGGAAGGTATAAATCAACTGAAGGAATTTGGAGCAAAAGACCTTCATTTTTTAAAGGCAGAGATTAAAATCACCAAGCTAATAAGATCTGCTCAGGGACCTAGAAATGTCAGCCAAAAATGTAGAAAATGTATACTCCAAGAGTGAGCTTTACTCGAGTTGGTTTATATATAATAGTTTTCTGCTGAAAACAAATGATTAAGCTTGCTGCTTAACTTAAAGGTAGTGTTTAGTTAGAATGTTTACAGGGTGTCTTATTCATATATTAATATTCATATCTAAGAGAAAAATAAATAAATGTTACAAATAGATTTTGCATTCATTTCCTAGCTCTTTCCTTGCATCTGGCATTCATTGCTTTGCTCCAGATAATACTGCCTTGCAAACACCTTCCCCTGATCCAAGGTCCTCAGCGGTCCTCTTTGTGTATGGGTGATCCCCTCTTCCTATTTTAACTACTTAAAATATTGATATTATCTACTGATTTGGCAGTCATTCCTACTAGATTGGAGGTGTCTTAAGGAACAAAATAATATCTTAGTAACTTTTATGTATCTCCATGGCCTAGGAAAGTTCTTGAGAAATGGCAGGGGCTCAATACAAAATTGTTGATTTTTATGTAATTATCTTACTATGTCTCAACATAAACACATCTCCAATCCAGCTGATCAACTTACTGATCCCCAGACACAGAACATCCTCACCTCTTTACTGTTTACATTTTTTCCTTCTTTGGTAGACATAGTCTATGAAACACTCTTTCCCAGAAAACATGGATTTTTCCCTTCCTGCAGTATTTAGTATTTCCTCCAGTTTTCCTAGCTAGCTCTTACTACTACATACTGCCTTGAGTCGTTACTTATCTTTTAAATTCACAACCAAAATCCCTAAACCAGGTTAAGAAAAAACTCATATTTTTGATCTCGTTATAACCAAGTTACCCAGAGCACCAGCACACTCGGGTGCTCAGTAAATCTGTATTTAGAGGAGGTAGGTTGAATGATAGTCTAATGGTAAGATAGCATCATAAAAATAAAGCCCAGCACCTGACAACACAACTAGAAACTATGAACAGTATTTTGATAAATTACGTAAAGCTCAGGCTGAAAACATGTAATGCACAATGATTTGATGAAATTCACTTTTAAAGGTAACTGGGATCATTATAGTGAAAACGTTACACAGAAAATTCTACTCATTCGCCACAGTGTAGGAAAAGAAAATGCCACTTTCTCTGTGAAGATTTTCCTTATCCATTCCCTTCCCTTCCCCAGCCAAACTAGAAGTAACCTTCTAAGATAAATAACCAAAACATAGAATTTATTTCTCAAGCACTTGTTTTTTTTCTCAACGATGCCTTGGATATTTCCATTTTCAACTTGGAATGTACTAGTGTGATCTGTCCCCTTCTAAGCCATAAGGTATTTAAGGGTCAAGTTTAATTTATTTTTTAAAGACTCCCAACACTTAGAGCAGAGCTTACAAACAGAAGGGATTCAATGCATGCATGCATACATGAAGGAATAAGGGTCTATGTCAGGCCAGGTAGAGTGGCTCATGCCTGTAATCCCAACACTTTGGGAGGCCAAAGTGGGCAGATCGTTTGAGGTCAAGATTTCAAGACCAGCCTGGTCAACATGGTGAAACCCTGTCTCTACTAAAAATGCAAAAATTAGCCAGGCATGGTGGCACGCACTTGTAATCCTAGGTACTGGGGAGGTTGAGGCAGGAGAATCTTTTTTACCTAGGAGCTAGAGGTTGCAGTGAGCCAAGATCACACCACTGAACTCCAGCCAGGGTGACAGGGCAAGACTCCATCTGAAGAAAAAAAAAAAAAAAAAAGGCTATGTCATTAATAAGGGGCATTCAAGTTAAAATGTCTGTGTCTGGAGACTAACAACTGAACTTAATCCTAAGCAGCACATTTTAAGATTACACTGTCTGTGGCTAAAATACCTCTTAATTGGATATTTCATTTAATATTGCCAGTGTGGATTTTGTGTGCATGTGTGAAAAACAATTATTACTCAATGGCACATCTTAGAATAAATGGCATCTTTGATTTGAGGAACGAGTATATAGGTCCAAACCTCAAACTTAAGGATCAGATATTGGATTTCTATGTGCCCCCGAGAGAGTACATGGTTAAGAGTAAGGAGACAAACTTTCCATCTTTTCAGAGAGGTGCAGAGTCTTTGTTTCTATGTCATTCCTGGAATGAAACCAGTAAGTCTTGTCTATGACTGGAATACATCATAGCTAATATTGACTTCTGAAGAACTATAAGGAATTGTTTTTAGGGGAGCCAGCCACCTGTTCACTGTTTTTCCTGCATTCCTTTGTTCTTAAATGTGAATCTGCTAACCTTGCATGTCCCTATGATCACTGCGATGCATAGTCATCTTTAAATATAGCTGCCTTTTCCCTTCTGTCTTCATTCATGTTTTGCCTGAACCTTCTCATTCATGATAAACTCTAGTTACTTTAGAGATGTAAAATCTTGGGTCTATGGCCAAATAGCAGTTGGCTAGTTTTCAAGTGAATTTCTTGGTAACAAACAGGTCCAGAAAAAACAAAAAACATGCATCACTAGTGCACCTAGAATTCTACCTAGAAATACATTCTTCAGCACTAAACATGCTGACAGCACAGTGTGAACATGACCTTAATCACAAAGGACAGCAAGCTAAACTACCCACATTGCAGGACAGGAAATAATCAAGAATAAGAACCATCTCTGTTCCCCTGCCACCTAGTTTGAGATTATCCATAGAAACTATAAAAGTGAAGAGAGGAGAGAAATCACATACTGCATTAGTTTTGGATAATGGCCAGACAACTCCTTAAGCCTGTACATACATACACACACACACACACACACACACACACACACACACACACACTTCCCTTTCCCAATAAGACCACCCATTTTCCATTTTTCTTAACACATGACTAAGTTAAATATATATATGTGTGTGTGTGTGTGTGTGTGTACGTATGTACATATATATTCATCAAATCTCTGGTAAGACAAAAAGATTATTATTTATCAGGAATAACATGGAAATTTCTGTTGTTTATATTCCCATTTTCATAGCCCAGCAGTCTAACTGCCACATGTGCATGTATATGCATCTGGGTAGGGATGAATAGGCAAATGATAAAATATGCATTAAATCAAATTGTATTTTGATGTTTGATTATTGCTTTGAGAGAGTGTCATTTTCCTTGTGATTTTAAAGAGTTAATATTTTTGTAGCTTGATTTTATTTTACATCCCCCAAAATCAGATTGCTTCCAGAAAAATACCACTTAAATGGGAAAAATAAAAGGAAGCAAGAAAGAGATTGACAAAAAAGCAGGCTTGAATACATAATGAATGCTTTGCCACTCATTGATAGACAACCCTTAAAACAAAGCATTGTTGTGTGAAATTTTCTAGAGAAAAGAACTGAAGAGTTTATCAAATGAATTATTGGAAAAGATTTTTTTCTGAATCTGCCAGAAATATACCAGGCCATTATTGCATCTTATAAATTATTTATTATTATTAGATATGTCATAAAGTCCAATACAAATAAAGAAGAAATGCTGACAAGACAGAAACATCATTGTGAATATAGAGGTCGCTTCCTGAAGCCTTGCAGAAAAGTTCCAAGAATCTTTGCACCTTGCCCACCACTTTTTTCACTACCTACATATTTTGCTTCTTTGTATTTGAAAATATCAGCACTTCCCTTTTTGAATAAGACCACCCATTTTCCATTTTTTTAACACATGACTAAGCTAACAGAATGTAAACCTTGTGTGTGTGTAAGAGAGAGAATTAATCATGAAAAAATAAGTAAAATATAATAGAGAAGAGAAATCCAATTTTTAAAACATCTATTAATATGATTGCCTAGTTTATACGGATCTCTGCCAGATTTTGCTATTGCCCGTGACTGCCTTAGCTATTCTGGAGCCGTACTTAATAAAACAGTGAAATCTCCCTAATCTTTCATTCTTATGAAGCAGGATAATGAAATACCATAGAAATAGTTTCATTTCACACTGGGAGGACATTAAATATATAACTGTAAAATATTTTCTTTCTTATTCACTTTTAAGGGGCTTATGAGAATGAGTATAGTTTTAAGTAAAAGCAGAAATTTCAAAGTTTCCTAGTCACATGAAGACACACTATCTTTTATCTCTTGGTTTATTCTTTGCTCATCACTTACTTTAGAGTCTGAAAGTACATTTTTCTCCCTCATGGCCTTTCCAGTGAATGGATAGAACTAGGTCCAAAATTTTCATAGGATAGACACACTGCTTTGTACATCTTAGAATACCCCACAGCACTTCAAAAAAATGCTTTACAGGCCTCAAGAATTCCATAAATACTCCTTGATTTTAGTGAGTTGTGTGTGGAGTCAGGTGCAGAGATTCTTTCACCTTCTATTACTGGTGCTTAGAAAACTCCAGTGCACTGAAAACCACACCATTTTATCAGCCCTCCTTCTCCAGGACTGGTTTATGAGACGTCATAGCTCTATTATTTTGTATCTAAGAAATAATATCATGTATTTTAGCTATCTGCCATGTAAATCCTGTTCATAAACACACAACAAAACTAAGAAGACAACCTGCCTACTGCCAACCCTCAGTCAGGTGGCTCAAAATTGTCCTGTTTTCATCTTCTTTATCTTATATTTAACTAAATATACTTTGGATACATATTTTCTTCTTTGGATACATATGATATGCATTTTCTTCTTTGGATACATATGAGAAACGTTCTCATGCACTATGTAAAGCATTTCCCTGGCCATATTCAGATGAGATAAACTAAACTATAGATGGTCTAAAGTACTAACTATGTAGAAAATTTGAGGCATTGTAGTGGGAAGTGTAATGGGGCTTGAGATACAGTGACAAAGGCTGTAGAACTGCATTTGTTGTGAAAGATGTAGCAAATGGGGGATTACTTCAATTTTATACTTTTCATTTCACCATATGCAGGATCTTAGAATGACGTTAACACAAGTATTTCTGTGAGGCAGCAGAGTATTGGGCTGGTGGTGAGGAAGCCTTCCTACTCACAGGCTGGGAGCCTCAGTAAGTATTTCCTCTCCCAACTGTAGCTTCTCCTATTATAAAGTGCGGACAGTGGACTGAGTGTTTTAATGTTTATCAGCTCTTGCATCTTACGAAGTCCATCTTTGATCTTCCTGTCTTCCAGCCCCCCATTACTGATCATCCCACAAGGACTCCTGAGTTTTCCTTCATGATGTCTCCCCAACTTTTAAGGCCACTGTCTTGGTTCAGACTCTTTTCCACACAAAGGCTTCCTAAGTGTTTTCACAACTTTTGTCTTTATGGCTAATTCATCCTGCACATTTAGCCTCCTCAAACCATGACTTGATTGCATCCTCTCCAGCTCCTACATCTTCAAAGATGATTATTAGATAAGGGAATTAATCTTCCTCAGCCCAGTCCTTCCTTAGCCAGAGTTGTATCAGTCTTTTACTTGCGCTTTATCGAGAAATTAACTTAGATAAATTTGGCTGGCTTTCCATCCCTTCTGTCTAAACAGTGGATACACACCTTTCTCTTTCTTGTAATTCCAAACATAACCCTTGTTGGTGCAATTTTAGGACCACTTCCTTTCCCAGTTTGCTCAACGGCACAGTGGCCTCCTTCCCTTTTAAATCCCTAATGGTGCTAACTCTCTTTTCCGCTTACATGTTCCTTGCTGTATATTACCTCATAATTATCTGGCGATATTATCTGCCAGTTATAATGTATGTGACCTTGGGAAAATGACACAATCTCTCAAGTCCTCAGATGCTCTGTCTGTTAAATATGAATAACACATATATGTAACCACAGGTGGTTTTGAATTCCCTCACATAATGCCTACGCAAAGCACTTAGCACAATGATCAGTTCCAAATGACAACCACTATTACATAAAAACAGGTGTATTGTCCTTTTTCATTATAAGTTGACTCTTACATTATAACAGGGCATTAAGGCAAGGAAAAGTAAAGTAACATAGATGTCTGGGTAGAATGTCTTGCATATACCAACATATGAGTGTTCCTCAAATAACCATGGACATAACCAAGAGTACATGAGAACGGGGAGTGAGAAATCCGAAAGAGAAAAATGTCTGAGGAAGATATCCTCCTCACGGTGGAACTTTCAAGGATTTCCAAGAGCAATCACGACAGTGAAACCATGCTGAGAAGAGACACTAGGGGGTGAGTTGCCATTCATTGCTATGTGAGACAGGGGTGGCCTTGTGGAATCCAGGAAGAAGAATTCAAGATACTATAAAGACCACCTCATTTGGAGAGCAGAACATTGGAGGTGAAGGTGAGCTTTAGTGCAGAAGGCGTTTCCTTTGGCAGTTGTGGTTTGAAGATATATCAAGGCTATGCCCGGGGTGTTTAAAAACAGCAGGCAACTTATGGGGGCTTTTCCTCCAAGAAGCAGGTCTGTTCTTGAAAAGACAGTGAGCGCACGATGACACTCCTCTCTCAGGCCCCACTGGCACCATTACCACTAGGAAAAGACAGTTTTCCTCTTTTAGAGATTGCCTATTATTTACACAAGTAAAAGTAAATGGCCACTGAGCCAGGACTTAAACTTGGCCTTGTTGGGCTCCAAAATGCTAAAATAATAGATTTAAAGAATAGGAAAGTAATAATGTACTGGCTGAGAGTAGACATTGAATCAATTTTTAAAGGTTTAAAAAATGACAATGTTAATTTTTGGAAAATAAGATATGTGACATTGCGAGAATTTTAAAAACCAGAATTATAATCTTAGATTACATGAAAATGAAACCAAGATTTGAGTGAGAAAGTAAAGTATGGTAATGTTTTCATTTTGCATCATAAGGGTTATGACAAATATGATTTTTTCTTGATATTGATGAAGCACTTAAAAATTAAATACCCTTCCAAATAAACTGTGGATTATTAAATATACCAAACTGAATTTATCAAATATATAAAGAATGATAATGACAATACTATATATTAAAATCTATGGAACCTGGTCAAAGCCGCAATTAAAAGCAAATTTACACCATGAAATACTATGACTAAAATGAGGAATGAAGATTTGCAACAAATAAATTAACAAGTAGTTCAAAAGAAAAAAAGAGGTAGGAGTTAAGATATATACAGAAGTGAATGAATGTAGGCAAAATATAGCAGAAATCTATGAACAAAAGAAACTCCTTTCATTATGTCATTCAAAGCCATTTATATAGATGTTAATAAAATATGGGATTACATTTGAGATCACTTGATTTAAAATATTGAATATCTGGACCCCTTGAAATTAATTTTAGAAGTTCTATGGAGCAATGAAACAAAAACATTTTCACATTTCAATGCAGTTAAAATTGAGGATGAGTTCTCACCTAATCCTGAGGAAAACTGAGATAGTCTGCTGTCACATAAAGGCTACGAACTTCACTTTGGGAGCCCATCAGGATAACTAAAAGAAAAGTCCATAATTGTACAAAGCAACTGGAGCTGAGGCATAATGAGTGATGCATAGACTTCAAGACAGGAGAAATATGCCATTCGTGTTAAGATATAATAAACAGATAAAGAAATAGGCCATTTCAATATAAGTATAAAATAACAAATCATAAAAACAAGGTCAAGAACTATAAGGGGTCTGAGATTTTTATCCTACCTTCAAACTAGCAAGTTAGCCTGCCAGTTCCATGGATGATGGCAGAAGACACAAGACCCAAAGGACTTTATGAGGTTCCATGTTTGCATCAGTTCCAATTGCACCCCAGTGGGTGGGCCAGATGGATGCTGTGCACACAGTGAATTTACTTCACAGCTAAAGAACCCTGAGTCAAACCCAAATCTTTTACAATGGGCTGCCATGAAACCTGCCTGACTTTTGTTCCAAAGGGAGATATTCTTTATTTTGCTACACGATCAACAAAATTTTATCGTGTTTATTTCTGTTTCAGAGGGAGACATTATCTCTATTTTTCAAAGTTGTTTGCTGTATAAACATCCTTGAAAAGACGGTCCTAAACAGAAGTTCCTTGTACCTATGCTAACAATATGTACAGAAATAAGAAAGACCTATAGAGAATTGGCTTTGAACACAGACAGTTGCTCTAAATTACAGATACTGATTGGTAATTGCTCGGCAACTTATCTGTACAACTCTGTGTGACATGTTTCAGGGTAAATAGAAGCCAAGATTTATTTAAGAAATAGTTCATGATTATTTAAGCAACTCTGCCAGTGGTATACAAATCCAATGGTTAATTATTTGATTTGTTTTAAAGGAATAAAATAATCTAAGCTAAACACTAGCTGGATGACCTGAATGAAAAATGAAAAACACAGAAAATTGGAAAGTAGGGAAGGTATGCAAGGGGGTCTTCATAAAGTCTGTGGAAAATTGAATTAAAAGGTAAAAATTAAAGCATAAACTTCATTTTTCAACACAAACTCCATCAAGGTCAAGACACTTTTATAGGCAATGATACCACCCATTTAGTCTGTCTCTAAATAACTGAGGCCCTAGGAATTTAGCCATATCAATGTATTCTATTTTATATTACTAATTGAAGAAAAAATGGGTGCCCTTTAAAGATGTTTTTAAGACTAGGAAACAAAAAGAGGTCAGAACAAGCCAAATCAGGAATATAATGTGAATGCCTAATGATTTCCCATCAAAGCTCTTGCAAAATTGTCCTCATTTAATGAGAGGAATGAGCAGGAGTATTGTCATAGTGCAGAAAGACACTGGTGAAACTTCCCTGGGCATTTTCTGCTAAAGGTTTGGAAAACTTTCTCAAAACGCTCTCATAATAAGCAAATGTTATTATTCTTTGGCCCTCCAGAAAGTCAACAAGCAAAATGCCTTGAGTAACCCAAAAAACTGTTGCCGTGAGCTTTGCTCATGATCAGTCCACTTTTGCTTTGACTGGACCATTTACACCTCTTGGTAGCCATTGCTTTGATTGTGCTTTTTTTTCAGGATTGTACCGGTGAAGCCATGTTTCATCTTCTGTTACTATTTTTCAAAGAAATGCTTCAGGTTCCTGATATCGTTTGTGTAAAACTTCCATGAAAATCTCTACTTTTGTCTGCAGCTGCTCTGGGTGCAATGGTTTTGGCATCCATCTAGTGAAAAATTTGCTCAACTTTAATTTTTCAGTCAGAGTTGTGTAAACTGAACCAATTAATATGTTTATGGTGTTGGCTATTGTTTCTGTTGTTCAATGTCAGTCCTTTTCAAATAGGGCACAAACAAGATTAATGTTTTCCTCACAAATTGATGTGAAAGATGTACTGTTAAAAGATAGATAACCACAGATAGAAAGATCACAAAAGGATTATGAAAAATTCTACATATAATTAAATGATAATGTTGATACAATGTATAATTTTCTAAGAAGACACAAATTATTTAATTTTTTGGCATTTAACTCTTTAATCCATCTGGAATTAACTTTATTATATAACAAGACAAAGGATTTAGTTTCTTAAAAGCATGAGTATAGCAAATATCCCAACATCATTGGTCATATAATTTATCTTTAATCTACTTATTTGAAGAGTAAACCATAAAAAAAGAAAAATAGCAAACAATTAGAGGTAGTAAAACATAAATAGTCAATAGATCTGAATTGTAGTTTTCTTACTGTCTATCCTACCATATGAGATGATGTATGGTAGCACTGAAGAGTTCAGACCCAGGCGCCTAACTACCTAGATAAGAAATTTGACCTGCCCCTAAGCAGTTGAATGATTTAGGGCATATTCTTTCACCTCTTAACCTTTCTGTACCTCCAGTTTCATCCAATGTAAAATAATAATAATTGTATGTACCCTTATTAGAATTAAATGAATTAATAATTATAAAGAATGAAAATGGTGCCTGACACAAAATGCCCAAAGTAGTAACTATTATTATTTTACTATATTCATAGAGCACAGCGAAACACAGCAAATAAATATAAATGGCAAAATGTTTGTAACATATCTGAGAGGTAGAGTATGTAGCTTTAATTTGTGAAGAATGTACAAATCTTCAAGAGAAAATCAAAGACACTGACAGAAAAATTGCTAAGCAACATAAGCGGCTAATAAGCACACATGAAAATACAGTGGAAAATAAAGCATTTAAATATTTCATACCACTGACACTGAAAATGAAAATGGAAACAACCATATTTTTCTCCTATCAGATTGCAAAGATTAAAATATGTGAAAAAATAAGTGCTCTAATATACTACTAGAAGAAGAATGTATACACTTCCATGTCTATCAACTTCCTGGAGGAAATGTGTCAAATCCTTAAACCTTTTAAGAAGAAACCCTATGACTTTAAACGTATTCCAGTGATAAAATCTAATGTCTATAATGTTGTTTCCACATCATCATAGTGTTATTTATAACAGCAAAACATTAACAATGACCTGAGTGCCAAATAGTAGAGCAACAGTTATGAATATTGTGGTACATCTACAGAATACTTTGTGCAAGGCTGAGACTGAGATGTGGCAAGAGAGATGCTCAGGTCACAAAATGTAAGGACTCACTCTCATCATTGTCCAAGTGCTAATACTGCAGAGGGTGAGCATTGCCTTAAATGTTGCTACCAAGATACTTATTTTGCCTTTCCTTTGTCCAGATCCTAAATATGGAGCTATTTAAAACAGCATTATAAAATATTATCTAATGATTGAAGTTCATATTTTTATGTATTTCTAATGCAAAGATCCAGGTTAGGTGTATATACAGAAATATATTATTTGCCACAATCTAACTTTTCTCCTATTTGTTATTTCACACTTCATTTCTTGCTATAACTTTTTACTCTGCTGAATGGTGTTATGATGACTCTCTTTGTATATAATTCTTTCTGTATATTGTAGGTTACTTATTTTTGTTTATTTCTTAGAATTGGAATTATTGGTCAAAGACTATGAACATTTTTCAGAACTTAGATCCAACTTGATGATAGCTTTTCAGAGAGACTCCATTTTTACACCCTCAAGTGGGAAATTTAATTCTTGAAAGCCTCCAGACCATGTGTCACCTCTTCTACGGAAGTTCAAATGCATTAATAAATAGGGGTTATTTCCTCAAATCAATTCTGTTGAACCTTCCTTAGGGGCAAGAACTTGGCTATGTACATTTTTGTTTTCCATGATGAGCTTTGCATGTTCAGAACATGTTAGAAGCTTCTTAGGAGCTAGCTGATAAATAATACCTCAAGTATAATTTTCTATCATAGCTTTATAGACTGTTTAAATCTGAGTTTTTTTTTTTTTTTTTTTTTTAATCTTCTGGTAGCAGCAATATGAATGGAGGCTGGCCAGAAGTCAAGGGAAGACAAAGGATCCAGCTGGCTTCAGCAGCTCCTGTAATGCAGTACAAGTCATAGTGTGGAAAACGCAGAGAAATGGTGAATTGCTGTAGAAAGACAGACTGCCAGGCTACCTTGATTGCCACTGCACTGGGATTACGCACAAACTTTATTGGACAGGTCATATCGAGAATTTAGTAAATTGAAATTTGAGCAACAAAAGGTTAAAAACTACTTGGAAAAAACAGAAAATAATTCTGACTCTTATTTACACTGTCAAATATATTAGAAAAAGAGGCAGCGCTCTGAAATGTTTTCACGAAAACAACCTCTATGTCCAAGTAGCCATGTTTTCACTCTCAGGCCACATCTTAATTGACTTCAAGATACTCTACTAATAGTTTTTTTTTCCTGCCAATATAATGGGGATTTCCATCCAATTGATTAGGTCAGTAATCTAAGCCTGCTATTTAGGGTAGGTATGAACACAGAGTCAATAGTGTCACAGCCAAGATTTTCTTAGTCATGAGGACACGGGCTGTGAAGTCACACTGAATACCTTTGGGCTTCTTGTGGATGGTGATTTGGGAGCAGATGGCAATGAACGTGGCAGCTAGAATTTGTAGTGTGAGGGGCAAACTGACACACAGAATAAATACTATTATATTGTCTGTCATCTCAAACCCTAGATTAAAAAAATGTATAATATTTGGCATTTAGGCCAGGTGCAATGACTCAAGCCTGTAATCCCAGCACTTTGGGAGGCCGAGACGGGCAGATCACGAGGTCAGGAGATCGAGACCATCCTGGCTAACACGGTGAAACCCCGTCTCTACTGAAAAATACAAAAAAACTAGCCGGGCGAGGTGGCGGGCGCCTGTAGTCCCAGCTACTCAGGAGGCTGAGGCAGGAGAATGGCGTAAACCCGGGAGGCGGAGCTTGTAGTGAGCTGAGATCCGGCCACTGCACTCCAGCCCGGGTGACAGAGCGAGACTCCGTCTCAAAAAAAAAAAAAAAAAAAAAAAAAA
>NC_045436.1:40627487-40630501 GCF_002776525.5 Piliocolobus tephrosceles | reverse complement strand
AGAGTGAGACTTTCTCTGTTTCTTTCTCTACCTCTTTGTGTCTCACTCTCATATCTGTGTATTTATAAGGAAACTCTCTGTTAATCCAAAGGGGTCTACCTGTGTTTTTAAAACATCAGGAAGTCAACAATAGTACTCCCTAATAAACATGGAGTAGTAGGCACATTTGCAGTGTGACTTTAGTTTTATTGATGGACACTGTAAAATTGAAAAAAAAAAAAAAATCCAATGTCTATTTTAGTGATTGACCCAGAGATAGTTACTATGATCTTCCTGTCAGGTAACATGAGATAATATTTATAGTTATCTGTTTTGAAATTTAAACTACCAGCTACTAAATAGCTTACTGTAGAATGTTCATGTCTCCTTTAGTAGCTAGGATGTAGTACAGGTTTTTAAACTCTAAAAACCATTTTGGACAACAGAAACAAAATGAAGCAATTTTACATGTTTTCTCTTTTGGTCCCACAACATCTAGATGGGTCTGGCTTTCTTGGCAGTGCTGTCCCCAGCCATGGTGGCTCCAATCTGGCTATGTAAGAATAGCACTCATCAGAATTGTGCACCACCAGCTGTGCTGTTTCCACGTCTGGTCTCCAGGATTCCGTTCTGATTGTGGTTGATCCTACTGGTTGTAGTGCAAGTGCTCTCCACATGAATTATGAATGGTTTGCCTTGTCCATTTATCATCTGGACTCTGCAGGCCACCTATGCCTGTCAGAAGTAGGCAGGTTACTACTTCTGAAAGGCTGTAAAAAATAACTTAGCACATCCAAAAAAATATGACATTCTCTGCATGTATTTTGTGTCGTCCAGCTCTGGGTTTTCCACTTGCCCTCATTCAAGTCCATGCAGCTTTTCTTTCTTTCTAGCCAGTGAGGAGGTTTTGCAGTGGGAAATCTGATGAACATGAAATGTGATACATGGAAAAAGTCAGAAGTCTTGAGTCTGAGTTCTACTTGAGGATGTGAGCACATTTATGCAATCTGGACCTGCATATTCATCTAATGAATTCAGTTTAGAAATTTGGCTCCCATCACTACTTCCTAAAAGAGGTGGAGTGCCAAGAGGGTAGCAGCTGAGAGGGGAGGGACAGAAGGCTGGAGAGTGGGCGAGACTAATTGGTCTTTTCGTATGACACAGATTAGATTATGTCTGTCTGAAGCTAGGAGGGGGAAGGGGGATTTAATCACTGTTTCTATCAAGGCAGAATGTCCTCACAGACCCAGATGCAGGGAGAGAAGCACAAGCTTCTTGACAAGAAAACGGGCAAAACTACATGTAAGGCCATTTAAAAAAGAAAGATACAACATTTCCCTTTCCAATTAGATAAGGAGAATTGGAAACTAGAGCAGCAAAGCATAATCTGACAAGAATTATGACAGCTTTTGATAATTCAATAAAAGACGGAACAGAACTTTTCTTTGCTAAACGAACCAATAGATTTTAAAAGAGTGAATAGGATTGTTGGGGCTGTAGGGAGCATTCTAGTAACAATGAAAGATCAACTTCCCAAGAAATTAGGAGTAAACATTTTAATAAAAATAACTAATATTATTAACTATGAATTATTCTCATCTCTCAATAGACTAGGCAATCCTAGGATTTCTAATATGAAATCACTATTATAGTTTAAGTTACAGTATGTACTATAATGTAAAGCTGTATTTAATACCCAGCACATCAAACTCATAGAACCTGGGCTTATCTTTCCTTCATGTGCTTTTAATATTTAAGGGGCTCCTGCATGTTGGTTAAATGAATCAAGTTTCTAAAAGAAGAAAATCAATGTATTCATTCTTAACCCTTTCTCCTTAATCTTGTGGTTCTTCTGATCTGTTCCTCCCCTTGGATTTTTCTTTCTGCCTTTTCTGAGATACTTAGCCCCTTTCTAGCAAGTTCCATTTATTTTAATAAGAAAACGTGGGGAAGAAATAGCAAGTGTTGATTTGTGACTAAAAGGTTCCTTTAGATTACATGTAGGTTCTATAACATAAGCTTTTCCCTAGACTCTGGAAATTGAATGAAATAGATATTTCCCACTGGTCATTATCTTTGTTGTCTCTGGCCATGGACCATAGTTAAATAAACCTCCTTGGGTTTGTCTTACATACCACATTGAATATCCCAAACACTCCTCATTATTAAACCCAGCTGTGAGCTAACTAATAGTACCAAAATAGATTTTTCTCTCCTTTTAACTGTTGGGAAAACATATACCAGAGTCATAGTTTCCTGTAAATAACTGAGCTTGTTCTGTAATTTTAGTAAATAAACTGTAGCTTTGTAATGGGAAGTTTTTTTTTAATTGGAGAACTTGGTTCGTCATATTGCATTGTATCAAAGAACTTAAAGCTCTTCTCTAGTTGTAAAAGAAGATTTCTGAGGGCTTTCCTTACTCAATAAATCTTTCTAAATTTCTTTTTCTTCTTCCACTTGCAGTTGCTAGATATTCCTTTTCTGTGAAATTGCGATCAGTGATATCCCTTGAAAGAAAACTATTGGGTTTTATATTATTACACCTTTCACACTTAAGTCCTCCCCAGATGTTTTTAGCAAGATGAATGCTAAGGTAGAATAATTACTGTGAAGGCAGAGGGCATCAGCTATTGGATGATCACAAAAGGCTCACCTGTGAGCTCACACTACACTGCTTTCTGAAAGAAAGGATATTGGCCAGGAATCACTAGCAAGGAAGATTATTAGTTTTGCTTTCAGAAATATCAGAGGATAACTCTAGCTTCCATCCACACATACACATGATCAGAGACACTGATAAAGTAGGGTCTGGTAGAGTGTATGTCAGAGTGGAGAGTGCAGAGAAAGGATGGATCCTGAGGGTGACGTGGAAGAGCATTTTGGGTGAATGTACAATTATGGTGATGTCAGATAAGCATAGGAACCAGATAATTTTGGAATACTAATGTGATTCTATCCTTCTGGTTTATTACAGAAAAATCCTCAGCACGGCACAATAAAAAATAATCTTCTTCTTTTTTTGGTAAATAATTAGA